>NC_134040.1:7284585-7613648 GCF_965140245.1 Athene noctua
GTAGTGAGAGAAAACAACTTGTTTTCTCAAGTGTTTTTCCATGGTGACCTGCATGGCTATTCCCCTCTTAACTGTCTGCTCTGCTGCCTGCTCTGCAGGGCAGGTCACTGTACCTCATCTTGGTTCAAATGAAACTAATGAAATCACAGCATAATATTTTCCATACCTTGTATTGTGTCCTTGCTACAGTGAGTTACATGTTGCTTGTAAAATATTTGCTTCGTCTGTTAAAAGAGGAGGAAAGGGGGTGGAGAGAGAGAGTCCCTTTCACTGCCTGATTTATATGTCAAATATAAACCTAAAATGAAACATGTGGCTGATTGCCTACAAAGTTTTATGTCAGGTGTAGAAGTCAGTGGCCTTGCTCATAAATCATGCTGCTCATTTGTAACCGTTGCAACAGATTTATACGATTTATAACTGAGTTATTGAGCTATGTCATCAGCATAAGCATTTTCTTATTAATAAAAGGACTGCTAAATTGAGAGATGGTTTGTAAAGCGATTGCCTGCAATTTTTTTTGATGGGAGGAGGGAGACACCTTATTGTTCGTGATCCATTAAAACAAGATGCTTGTGAAAGTCCTGGGCCCCTCCCTGAGCTCCCACTGCTTTATTTCTTCTCTAGAGACCTGCAAAACAAGCTCCTTATTCATAAATGTGAGATGATGCTGTAAGGATGATGTTTCCGTTGGTGATTCATGTGATTTACCCAGTATGTTTGATTCATCTGTGAAGAAAAACAACCTCTGGCTGAGGGACAGATGCTTATGGGGATTTGTCATTTGATTTTAGCTGGGTTATACAGGGTTATGAACAGGGATGGTTTTCTCTGTATAACAACTTTCCCCAGAGCAGGAAACCAAACTAATGCCCTAAAATTTTGCCTCCATTCTGTATTTGCAAAGGGAAGAGGGTATTTCTGTAAGGTTTCAGTTGGACTCTGTCTTCTGAAATTCCTCTTCTAAAGGTTTGCATTATGTTGCAAGGTGTTAAACTGATGGCCCCTTCCAAAAGGGAAAGGATGATACTGCACTGATGGGTGGGTGAAGAGCCTCAGGTGCAGTTGTTTCAGGCTGCCTTAGGGTGGAAGATGCCACGTAAATATGTGATGTTTGGTACACCTGAGGGATCCTCTAGCCTAGAGGTCCTCCACAGATATTGAGAAATAAAGTTGAGATTCCCAGGAGTGGCTCCAAAAGGGACCCAGTTGATCCTCTGACCCCAGGCTCTGAGTCAGGTAATCCTGCTCGTAAACTGAAACTTTCTAGTTCATATTCATAACAGGTAACTTCAGAGTTCCTGGTCCGAGCACCCAGAGTTTTAACTGAGCTTGCTTTCAAATTTATGCTAAAATTTCACAATTGGTGGTCCCCGCTAATATATTTTTTCATTAAAATTCACAAATAAGCTTAATATCAAGAAATCATTCAATCTCTTAATACAAAAGTACCATTCTTTTTTTTTTTTTCTTAAATAATTTCATGTGTGAAGTCTCTTATCATTAAAAATGACTACAAAGGCCTGGATCTACAGTGACTTGCAAAACTATTTTATGAAAGCTTTTAGGAAAATGTCCCCCAAAGACTATATTTGAATCGTATTTAATTATTTTTATTTGTAAGAAATGAGAGAGGCCCTGCCCTACGGGCCTCTCTCAGATCATTAAAACGCAAACTAGAGTCATATTTCATTGTAGCAGCAGCTAGACCTACACAGAAAAGGAGAAAACAAAAATCCACTTTTCATGGGATGAGTTTCTGTATGAAGGTTGTAAAAAAATGTCAGATCATTTAGTAAAAATGGTCAAAAGTGACCATAATTTTTCAAAGGCAATTTTAAAATTATTTTAATTATTTTAATTCAGTACTTTTCCTTTGGAAGTGATTTGTTTGCCTCTTTTCCTGTTTAACTAGGAACATACACAGGAATGTGGTAGTCTCTCTAGCTGTATCGGTACTAGGAAATGGAATGTGCCTGGGAACATTTCTGAGCATTGAGGCCAGCTGGTAGGTAGTGGCATTCAGCTATCCTAGCAAACATCTTCACCACCCAGCCAGGTTCACTGCATCCAAAACACCAACTGAGAACATGTCCTGGACTCCTCCAACCTCACACCGAGCCTGGGAACGGCTTGGAAATATTTCTAACTGTGTTGGGACAAATTCACACCAGGGGATGGTCTAACAACTTCCTCGCAGGGACAAATGCCTCCCAAGCATGGGAGTGTTACTGGTTGGGCCTGAATTGATCAGGAGAGGCACAGCCTTCCTGTGTGATGCTCAAGGGGTGCCAGCAACCAGGGGTACCCCTTCCAGGGATCTTTATTTGAATGTACAGTCCAACCTGTTTATAGCATACATCATTTCTGTTCCAGTGGAATTCAAATACTTCCCAATCTTAAATGAATCTGCCTTGACAGAAGTCCAGGGAAGTGAGCATATGCAGATAGTGGTGTTTCACGGGCGCAAAGTCAGAATTTAGAAACTCAGTGGAAGTCGTATATGAGGTCTGTGGCCATGCAATGATTTTTTGGAACAAATCACTTGTGTTCCTTCTTTGAATAACATACTCTTAAGCTGGCTTTGCTGCTCCATTTACCTTGGAAGAGGAAGTGGAAGAGGAGTGCAAGACAAAAAGCTTCACAGCTGAGTCTAGATCTGGGTGGGTACTTGATGCCCTGAAGGCTGGGGCCATACAATGTTGTCAGTGATGGTGTTGGATTCAGCCCAGCAATGAGCATGTGCCTCAATTCATCTAAAGGAAGAAGGATCGAAACACAGGGCTTAAAGTTAAGCAGGTGCTTAGGTGTTTTGTTGCATCTGGGGTGGAGAGAGGAGAAGCAAAATCTGGTTGGAGAGAAACATGTTCCTAATGCTCCTGTTGGTTGCATTTAGTGCAATGATCAAGGGCAGGAGGAAAGTCTGGCCAGGTAAAGAGAATGAAGATCCTGGTATCTGTGCTACCCTGAAGGTGGATTGGGCAAGGTGTGATAGAACCAAGAATAAAATGTCCACCATTCACTAGTTTCAACTCCACTTGAACTGCAGCTGCCTTCCCCAGCCATTCACTATTTTTAAAAACACAGCTCCATTTTCTGAAAAACAACCTAAGAAACTTGTGGGGGGTTTTTTTGTTGTTGTTGTTTTTGTTTTTTGGGTTTTTTTTTGTTTGTTTTTTTTTTTTTTTTAAAAAAAAAGAAAAAGCATCCCTACCAGATTTTTCCTCATCCATTTGGCAAACTTTGCTTTTCCGCCCCACTGTTTCCTATGGAGCTTTCCAGCTTGTTGATTTCCTTGTGCCATAATTTTTAGCATTGTCTGTAAATATCAGCTCTGCTCTGGGGATTTGGGGCAATTCATCCTGCTCTCTCTCTGGCTGCCTGTCCTGCTGCAAGAGCAGAGTGAACTCAGGGCCAAATGAGGATCCATATCCTGCGGTCAGTCTTTTTGCTTATTATAAATAATAATAATTGTAGTAAAATGCTGGGCACTGTTCTCTTCCATTTTTTCAATTTCTGAGTGTCTAATGCCTGATAATTCTTTGCAGTCTTCTTGGAGGCTGGCAGAAATAACTTTTGCCTTGGGATCAGTACAAACTGGTGAGAATCTGTGCTGGTGAGAAGGTGTACAGGTGCCTGTCAGGAGGGAAGAGGTCGTAGAGGTCTCCAGCACATGGATACCACAGAGTGCAATTACCCAAGAGAGAAGACAACAGAAGTCCTCTCTCGCCTTACCACAGACATGTTAAGGTCTTTGGTATTCATTGCTAAGTGTCCCTTTTCTTGGTGTTAGCAGAGAGAGTCCTTGAGAGGAAGGACTTGGGGTTTTCAGGAGAGTTGTATTTTCACTTTTCCTTCCTGGTGAATCCATTGATTGGCTGCTGACATGATGTGTGAATATCCTAATTTTAAATTATTTTCCAGAGATAGAAGATCTGGTTGGTTTTGGTTTTTAATGATTTTTTAGCTGACAAAGTTTATATTCTTTTAACTATCTGGGAAAAGCTACTGTTACATGCAAACACAGATTGGGGGGAAAAAAAAATCAATCCAAAAGAGAAGTTAAATGCTTGTTGCATATTCAGGAGCATTGGTATGTGGGTCTTCACTGCAGAATGTGTGACCTGAAATATGTGTACAGGCTGATAGGGTTGTAGTTTGCAGGCCATGGTGTTACCCAGTATCGAAAGAGAAGAATCATAAATCCAGGCTCCCTTCTGTGTCCCTTGCCTCCTGTTTCTGCTTTCTGTCACATAGCCATTTGTGATGATAATGCAAGACGTAAGTTCTTAAATACCTTTGAACAAACTTCTGATTTCTACTTCCTTAAAAATGTTTATGCCAAAGAATTCTAGAAAATTTGACTCTTTTTCAATTATTTAGGAAGCAGATATGCCTTTATTGTTCATTTTTCCTGAAGCAGAAGCAAAACATAAGATAGATCACCAGTGCTTTGATGATGGACTGTGTAGGAAAGGACCAAGCTCCTTTGTCCATTATATCCTAAGCTGTAAGTTAATGACAAATACCCTGGTGGATCTTAGCAGTTATTCACTCAGATTTTGAATGGCCAAGGACCAGATTTTATTTGCCATTTCATATGGTCTCCCTGAACACCAATGCCATCACAGCCTACTCCAAAATGCTTCTTCTTATGGCCTCTGTACTGCTCCTGAATGCATGTGCCTGCTGTGCAGTGAAGGACCACAATAAGGACAGATTTCAGAAGACCAAATCCTCACTTTATACGGTTGCCATCCACAGGACATGCCAGGAATGAAGCGAAGTGGAGGCTCCATGGAGAGAATGGTGATGTTCAGGTGTGGAGTATCTCTCCATGAGGCAGGCTGGGGAGGACTGGGGCGGGGAAGCGATGCGCTGGAGGTGGAAGACAGCACAGTGCATGGTAGAAGGGTGGAAACCTCCATCCCTAAGGCTACTGAAATGGCAACATAACGAAGCGATAATTTATGGCCCAGTTCTTCTCTGCCTTGCACCTTGTGTGGTCCTCTGCTGTCAGACACTGCTCTAGCAGAATTCCCCACGCTCACTGTTAACAGCTTCCCAGTGTGTGAAAGCATGGATTTATTGTGGGGAAATTGCCTTTTAACCGGTCGGCTGGCATCTGCTCTAGGCCCTCTAAGGGTTTGGAGCAGTTTTGCTCCAGGGAGATGGGTTCAGTATCAATTTCAGTTTTATATATTTTATTAGAGCGGTTAAATAAACTAACCTAAACCCAAGAAAACATCAGTGAAGCTAAGTTTTTTATTAATAAAGTACTGAACTAACCCCACAATATACTTGAACTATCAAGTAGACTGGCTGGGACAAGACAGTTTCAGTGCTAGACTGGAGATAAATTATCAATTGTACTAAAAGTGTAGTCAACATTTTTGTAAATGTTAAGAGTGGGTCTAAGAAGTTGGCTAATTGTAAACTGTTACTCAGGAATTTTACCACTGTCATTCAAATTAGTTTAAAAAATTTCTGATTAAATAGCTTAGATATTTCTCATCTGAACCACAACATAAGAACCATTTCCTTATATTTCAGTTCTTATGTTCAGTCTCAGCTTTCTCTGCTCTCTCACCCAGAGGAGATATCATAAATCAGACATTAATGAAACATTATATGACAGGTGGTTCAGAACTTTTATTTACTGGGATTTCAACGACAGCTAAAAATGTGAGGACTCTAAACATAGGACATGTTTCACCAAGTGCCTTTGTTGACTTTGTCTGGAATTGTTGGACCTGGAGGACTTTTCTATCTGACATTCTCCCATAATAGTTTTATGAGTGCATGCACACAGTCGCTTTCTGACATCCTAAAGCTAAATGGCATCAGAGGACAATTTGGGCAGAAAAATGAGAAATGTGGAAAACAGTTGCCATTGCTGAAAATGCTGAAGCCTCAAAAACCTGTCCTCTGTTATGGCCTTTTCCATCCCTGCTCTCACAGAGTTGTATCTGGAGCTGCTGACAAGCAGGTGATTGATTGTGGCAAGGGCAATTCTTTGCTGGCCTGGAGCTCCTCACCATCAGACCATCTTTGGACATAGTACAACACTACTGAGAGGTGTCCAGAGCAGCAGTCTTCCCTCAGGCATCTTGGTTCAAAAGGTGGGACTTCCTAACCATGCCACAGGTTTCTTAAAATCCATGATTTCTGTTTTCTCTGCCATGCAGCATGTGTTGCTGAAGTTTTGGGATGTATCTAGTACACTGAAGCCCTGCAACTCAGTCCAGTCAAATCTGAATTAGGTCACTGTTGGTCATCGTTAAGTAGGAAAAGTCCTGCACAGGCCAAGAATTTTTAATACATTTAGCATTTTGCATAGCAGAAATTACTGCTAGGTTTTCCTCCTAGTAAATAAACAAATAAACAATGAAACACAATATCTTGGGACATCGGGTTACTTCACAGTAATTTTCCATGGCCTTATTTGAGTTCCCAGCCTTCTGAGAAGTTATTATAACCTTACCCAGGCAATATGAATAGGAAAATCCCAGCTCAGGTGAATCAGCTGCCCAAACACCCATCCATCAGCAAAATCAAAATAAATTCACACTTGCAGGAAAGCTCAGCATCCTTCTGTCCCTTCCTCCTGAGAGCTGACACAGAGGATGATGTGATGACAGGATGATTATAATAACCTCCCTGGTTCTGGGTGGGCAGCTCATCATCAGTGATGCACATCTCAATGGCTGCTAGAATAGTGATCAAGACTAAGCTTACTTGAAATATAGCCTTTAACACGATAAAGTATAGGGAAAAATACATGTCGAAAGAAAATCAAAGTTCTAAAAGTAAACTCTCAGGTTAGATGCCTAATCAGGAGCTTAATTAGGATCTGTAATTTATTATGGGTCTCTCTGCAACTTGTATGCTTCTGTGCAGGGAGAGGCTTACCAGGAGCAGGGAGAAGTTCAAAGGACTTAGTGCCATGGGGCAATCTGCACTCAGATCACACAGTGGCATTGCTGTTTCTCTTCCCTCCCCTTTCCAACTCTCCACCCCATCGCTGGTTGTGTCCAGATGTGTCCGCCTTTCCTCAACACCCACAAACTATTTCTTCTTCTGTGAACTGCCCATTATTTAACACAACTCACTGTGCTGCTGTTCTGTATTTTGTTTTAGTCATTGTACAAAATCTGTTTATAGAATGGGCTCATGACAGTAACAAAATGCAGGACATGCATGAAGAAATCTTCCTAACTGGTGAAGAAATTGCTGTGGTAGTAAGTGCTCAGCTGGTATTCACCACACATCATCTCTTGGGCTTATTGCTTCACATATTGGCTCTAGGCTGTTGTTCCCACACAGCATGATGAGCCTGCCCCGTCACAGGTGTTGCTTGAGTTGTATGTGGTGCTAGCACTTGGGACATACTAGCATGTGTATCTATCTGGGTCAAAGCTGCTGCATTATTACTCTCTTTTTTTCCCTACCCAGGCATATGTATAGGACCTGCAACGATCTGGACATCTAGATGGGACATCTGGCATAGACCAGACCTCCTGAAACTGGGAAGGTGACCTGAGGCTGGACCAAGCAGGGATAGGACCAGGACTATGGAGAACCTTCACATGAAATGGGACTGCTTGTTTAATTTAGAAAAGCAAAAGCTCAAGGGAGGATGTGACAGCTGTCTATAAATATACTAGGGAGAGAAAAGACTTATTTCAGCCTAAGGACAATGTTGGCACAAGAACAAATGGGCATGAAGTGGCTATGAATAAATCTAGGTTAGAAATTGGGGAAGGATGTTAGCAACTGGGGTAATAAGCTCCCTCCTAAGCAGAAGGGAAGAAAACAGTGGAAGATGGATTGATTTATAGAAGGATTTTTATGATGTTTTGGCTTAGCATTGCAAGTGTCAGCAACACTTCAGGTCCTCCCAGATCTATGTCCCAGTGGTCACTTGCAGGGATGTTGCTAATAGTGCAGTAGCTAGGCTGAAATGAGGTGCAGGTATTTCTTTTATAGATTTTCAAGGTCAAAACAGAATCTAATGACCAACTAATCTGACCTCTCCCCTTCACAGGTGATACCTGTATCAAATTCAGTGTTTCTGTCACGAGCATGTCCTTATTTCAGGCAAAGACTCAAAATGATGGGGAATTCACCTGCCTTTGGGAACCTGTTCATCAGGGTGCACACACAGAGCAGGCTGTGCACTAAGGGACAGCCCTGAGCAAGCAGCATGTAGCACAAAGTCCCATCCTGCACCTCTGTGTTCTGTAGTGGTCTTTCTGACAGCTGCTGTGATGTCTCCTGCGAAATATAAGGACCAAGAGAGGATAAACAAGCACTTGCTGATATTTCCTGTGCTGGCTTTCATCAATTCAGACAGTGCTACTGGGCACCTTGCTGAGCGTGTGGTCACAACGGCCAGTTGCAAGAATGGAGGGACACACGCCCGCTGCCTGCTGCACAGGTGGAGGGGTTAAGGTCTGATATTTCCTACAGCGTGTTCTGCGGTGGCTCTGCATGGTGGCTAAAGGAGGGGCAGGCTGAGGAGAAATAAATGAGGCAGTTATTTTTTCTGGATGATTTACCAGGCACTGTTTTTTTGCAGTGGAGGGCTGTTTCTGGCTGCTCTGACCATGACTCATGGGGATGGGTTGCAATCAGCACAGTGATGGTTTTGTTGCTGCTCATGGGAAGGCCAGGAAACCACTCAGACTTTTTAATTCTTCCAGCCCTGGAGATGAGACTGCGCTGAAGCATGGGAGATGTAGTTCGGATTTAGGAAACCATGGATGTGTTTGCCAGACTTGAGTTTTGTGCCTCTTCCAGGACAGGAGCATGCAAACCTGCTTGGCATCTCTTTGACGATGGCTTTTGCCCCTCAGTCTTGTCTCACAGCATGACCACTATCAGTCTGCAACCCCAGTCATTCCTGGGTGGCATGAGGAAGTCTATGGGTGTGGACTGTGTCTGTGCCAAGACCTTAAAGGCCAACAGCATATGGAAGTGTTTGGCTGTTTCCCTTCACAGGGAATTCTCAGAGCAGCAAGAAGCTATTGCATAGGAATGCTTCCCAGCCTGGGAAATGGTAATTTCAGTAGGACCAATGTATCTCTGTGATGCAAAGATGACTCAATATTGATGTGATAACAGTCTGAAAAGGGCCATGGTTGCAGATCCACACAACTTCTGACCAAAACAAGCCGGGGAATGGCTGCTCTCAGATCACTTAAGGACATGGACAGAGTTGTGCTTTTTCTAGTCATTCTGGAGAAGGATTAGATTTGCTTTGTTTTCTATGTATCCTTACACAGAAAGTTTAGAGGAGGATGCTGGTCTCATGTGTTTCTGGAAGACAGAGAGATAAGAAACAGTGCCCTGTGCTAATAATGGCTCTTTGACATCTGTTTCCTTTTGAGATAACAGTTTCATGGAGAAGGCTATGTAGCATCAGGTTTGATGCTGGAGTATGGCTGTGAGTAGACATACTGTGGACAGGTGAAAAAATGCCCTGCATGATGACAGGAAAGTAAGGAGTGCATTGTGTCTCTGTTTTGAAATACGATGAAACAAAGAAGATGGATTTCTGATTTACTAGAAGCAATAACCTGGGAGGATGTAAAATTTTAGAAGTGTTAGATCACACTTTGATGATATTTTTTCCATATGAGTTGTGCAAAATTAATGTATTAAAATTCATAAAAAAGAAAGAGAATGCACTGGGTCTTAAAAAAAAAGTAATCAAAAAACCTCTATCAGTAAGGTTTTTGTGGATCTGGCCATGGAACACAGCCATTGCAGCCACATGGTATAATCACATCACTGAAGCCATGAGCACAGTGGTTCTCCTTTTCCATTTCCACTGGAGGTGGATGTTGGGAAGATCCTCAAACTATTTTGACAAAAAGTGTTGGTCAATTCAAAGAGTGTTCTCTGTATTTTTCAGGAGTCTAGAACAGGAAAAAATATTCTGCCTAGCAGCAAGACCTTCACTGCTGTCTCATCTCTGAATTGTCTTAATTTTACATTTAAATTAAGTAAAATTACTGCTCCCTTTTGATTCCCTGAACATGCTTCAGGAAATGCTGTCTCAGAGGCCATTTCTTGGAAGGGCTGTGGTTTTCCCATCTGTTGTTCTCCCAGTTTCACCCAGAGACCTAGGTCATGCCCTCTGCAGGTGGTGGCCCTCCTGTTTGTGTCAGCCAAGGTGTGCATGATGCTGAGGAGAGTCAGTGCACAACCACTTCTGTTCCCAACTCTAATCTTAAGGCCAAGTATGATGGATATATTGTATTTCTTCAGCTTATGAATACTGTTCCCATCTTTTCCTTGTATTCTGAGGTTTCTTTTGAGATGTTAAGAAGCTTTCCCAATCTCTTTCTACAAATTCTCATCTCTGTAGTAAAGAAAAAGGTCAAGTAAAGGCAGTGCTCTGAAGGGAATGTGAGCATAGAGGGAGAAGATGAGTGGAAAGCTTACACAACCTCATTGCTAGTTGAGCTCAACATGGTAAAGTTCTCCTCACGCACAAGAATTTAAATGGGGGGGAGACATCCTGCCAGAATAACCTGGGGCAAAGATGAACACCCAAGTGCAAAAGCCAGTGCCAAGCCAAGCAGTGTGGGGTAGCAGTCAAGCACTTGCCAGTGGTGAGAGCGGTGGGAGCCCATCCACAGAAACCCAACAAGAACAAGTTCTCCGCGAAGTAAAGTAACGTGTGATCCAAAGAAGCTTAACTACAGCCGATTGACCTGGGTGAAAAGGAGGTTGTGTGCGTAAGGCATTTTAGCATAAACTAACTACGGCTGTTGTTGATATTACTTCCTAGGATCCTTCAAAACGAGGCAATAGTTGAATAATTCAGCAAAAACTCCAATGCTTGCAAAACAGAAATCAGCTGTCACCGGGTATTAATGGAGTGAGGAAAGTAATTAGGTCTAATTTCAAATGTCTCAGACAATTAAATAACAGAGTGAGAAAAGCTGTGTAATTTAGCTCTGCTCATCAAAAATAAAATCGCTAAATTGTCCACATTTACAGATCTCATGCTGAGCCCTTGGAAGGCTTTGGCATGGTTTGTTTGGGAAAACATGCAAGTTGTGGACAACGTGTCAAGACCAAATGCACCTTATGTTTTTCTGGTTCGTTAAACTTGGATCTTTTATATTTAAATGCTTCAAAGGCCAGCTCTACCCTCAGGAATCCTCAAGAAACCAAGGTGAGCTCGGCCAAACCAAGAGCAGTCACTGGGTCTGAGAAGAAGCCTTCAATTCATAAATGGGAAATATGCTCCCCGAAGGGCAGGTGTGTACACTCAGCCTGCCAGGTGGCAGAGCCCGCTTAACCACTTGTCCTTGAGCCAAATTTTACAATAATGATGTTTGCAACTGCAGAGCCGGATCCTGGTATTGATTGTGCGTGAAGTCCATGTGCAGTTGTGCCACTGAGTTTGGTGGAAATATGCAGGAGTCAAGCTCATGTAATTAAGGCTACAAACGGTCTCCTAGACTCCAGCCCTCTCTGACGTACGTGCTGGAGCTGGGCCAGCCCTGCTGCAGTCTCAGATATCATGTTGGCTGGCCAGACAGCACTGCTTTCTCATGCTGTGTCTGCGTGAAAACATTTCTGGTGACTCGGAAGTAACTGTTGCAAGAGACAAGGTCCAAGGTGCAAAGCTGCAATGGAAAGTGTCGAAAGCCCGGGAGCGTGGGAGCTGAGCATGAGAAAGATATATGGTGTCTATAGCCTTCAAAGAGATATAAAGACTCTATAGCCAGCAGCTCATGGGGTCTGTCACCCTGAATGACTAACAGGCTGGCTAATGAGGGATTTCAGTATAAACCTGGACCAGGTCTCAGATCCACACCCCTTAATCTATCACAAGACCAATGTTCAGGGCAGATCCACGTGCAACCAGTGAAGCCAATGAAGAATTTATACTCAGTAATAACATTTGTTTTCCTTTGGCTGTGTGAAGGGTGCTTGTATTGGAGATTTACAACTGATCAAGTGAAAATTTGCATGGCAACATCAGAACATTATTGAAAGACACAGGAGAAAAATGGGAGGAATGGGGTACGGAGGAGGAGAGAGGTGGGACTCAAACATATTGCTACTCTGGTCTTGGCTCTAAGCCCCCTCTTCCAGGAGTGCATGCGTACAGCTGATTTTATGAAAACGAATAATTTGCACACCACCTTTCTTACTGATCCACGTGATGGTGACTGGCCTTGCTGAGGCTGCTGTTGGGGTCACCCAGAGGCAGCGGATTTGGGAGCCTGACATCTGCCTGCTAGGCAATAAATTAAGTCCACCAAACCAATGTCACGTTCACCTCTGAGGACTCATTGGATGAAGACAACTTACAGCCACTGTTGACCTGTGCTGGATTTGAATCGGTGACCCAGAGATGAAAGGCTTTCTGTCCTAGTGCCAGTTCTTTGACTTGCTCTGCTGTAACAATAAATATCCCCCAAATCTCTTGGAACTCCCAGCAATTATAGCCTTAAAATAAACTTATAGCACAGGCTAGTGATTACTGCATGTTTCTTATTGTTTCCCCTCTGGGAGATGTGTATCCCTCAGGAAATGAGTTTCTAATTAGATAGGAGAAGCAGGGCAGCAACAATAGTGTGGGAAAGCTAAATTAATAAAAGCTTCTAGGTACACCCTGACCACCCTGTACAGAGAGCTGACAAATGATGAAATGTGGCTGAACTGGGGGTTTTTAACTTTGTCTTTTCTTGAGAAGTGCCTACACCAGCCACGGCAGAAGAGATGTGAGTGGAGGAAGAGAGGATAGAAATAAAGATGCTGTTAGAGACCCCAGCAAAAAGCTGCACAGAGCAGCTCACAGAAATGCTTCAGCCTGCAAATCACAAACTGTGTGAGGTTACTGGCAGCACCCTGTACAGGACCTGAGCTACTAATTCTTTTGGCAGGTTAATAAAATAGGTGTGCATCCTCTAACCCCCTAAGGTGCTAACCCAGCTCATTTTAGAGGCCAATATTCATTTTACATACACAATTTCAGGGAGTCTGGATCCAGTTCAAGCCAGTGCCCTACCCATTCACAGAAAGCCAGGACTGAAACCCACTCTGGGCACCGTATGGCTCAAAGAGACCAAGATCAGTGAGGCTGGAAAGAGCCTTTTGGACATACATGCTTGTAACGGTTCATCATGCCAGCTGGAATCCCCGTGTCTGGTTTTGTTTCTGTGAGTGCAAGAGAAAGGCCTCTCCATCCCTTGCCTGTGTTTGTTTCATTTCCCTTAGTGAATACCATTTATAAGCCTTGGGAATGCAAGTAGTCCCTTGGAAAACATCTCTAATCCCATCCATGCAACAGTGGTATCCAGAACAGAAAAACTGGTACAAACACAGTCTCTCTGGAAGTGAATGTCAGGGTCTACACCCACATTTAGGTGCTGTCCTGATGTCTGTTGCTATTGAAGACCAAAATATTCAAGCTGCATCCTTCTGGGCAAGATGAAGGTCATCCTTGTTCAGAAACTGTCTCTCTTGAACTGCTTTGCTGTGATGGACAATACATCAGCATACAAAGAGATGTGCCCTAAGGCGTGAGCCAAAATCGTCACATAGCAAAACATGCACACTGCAGTCCACAACCATATCCCAGGATTTTCAGAGTGGATGGATAAGGATTGACTGTTTATGGGAAACCCCTGTGAAGTCTTCATGTGCAATTTACTCAACATCAAAGCATGGAGATACCCCATTTGTGTGTGTACATAGCTCAGAAGCAACGGAGAAGGTAAGATAAACACCAACAAGTCAAAATAAAAGTTTGAGGAAAGAATAAAATTTATTTTAGGTGAGAATGTTGCCTTTCTCTGGCCAGCTCAGAGCTTTATTTTATTTTGAGGTGGAAAACACAGTAGTCCCCACATGACTGAGAATGTTTTTCTTCTGAAGCCAGGCAAACTATTTTTGCTGAAGTTAAGCTTAGCCTGAAAACTGAAGCAAATTGCAGGGATCCCAGAACTACTCATACCAAAATCAAGAAAGACAAAATTAGCTTCGTTCTCTTGGAACCAAAGCCACAGGATCTCAGCCTGTCAGAGCTGCAGTTAAGATAACTAAATACTCTGTTCTTAAGATTACGCTCACCATTTTGATCAAATCCAGAGTTAAAACCTGTGGTTGTTATACATTTAGTGAATCAGTACTTGGATTAAGCTCCCAGTCTATACATTTATGTTACTCTTTTACTGTGCAATTTGCCAGATGGGCCTTTATCCTTGAGAAGCATAGTGAGGAGCATCCCCACCTCTCCTGGCAGTGCCAAATCATGCTGCTTAGGGGTTCCCCTGTGGGTATTAATTGAATCTGAGATGGTTGTGCCAGCAAAACATTGTAATTTCAGCAACATATGTTTGAACTGGCACCAGTATAGGCTGTGTATGCACAGATAATTTGTTCAGTCCACTCCTTCATTCCTTGAGGGAATCCAAACCTTCAATCCCCACTCCTTGGGGAACTGGAGAGGATTTAAGCACCTGCTGATGCATCCTCTCCTTAGGGTTAAGATAGGATCAGCGAACAAATCGTCAGGTTGGCATCTGGCAAGAATTTACCCTTCTGCAGCACTAATTATGTTCACGCTGGTCATGAATGCAAAATAAGACAGGACACGTTCATAATAGCTTAATGTAGCTCATTTTACTTTGTTGTTGCTGCACATGAAGAGTTTTCATGTCTGAGATTTTGGGAGAGAGGAGGTCACCTTTTCAGGTCATATAAACTCGATTGCTTATGATCTTTTGTAGCTAATCCTAGATCATCCTGCCCCAGGCTAAGACTCTTCTCCAGCATATGAGCATAACCATTGTTTTGTCTACTCTAGTTGTAAATAGCTACCACTGACAAACATCTGCAGTGTCCCTCGAGAACCTGTTTCACAGCCAGTGGGATGTTGGTATATTCTAGAATGCAGTTAGGTTTTTAGTACAAATACAGAGACCCTTAACCTTGTGACTGCTGACTGTGCAATGCCCCCTCCGATACAGGGCACATAACAAGGTTTTGCCTATTAAGAAGAATCAGTGGCAAATTTGTCCAGAGATATTGCTAAGACCATAATTTACCTGGCTAGCCCCTATTACCTCCTTCTTCCATTTCATGTTGCGTGCTATGTAACCACCTATTATTTCTTTCATACTCAGACTGTCAGCTTCTTGGACAAGGACTTCATGCATGTTCTGCATTTGTAAAGCACAGTAAGACATGGCAAATAACAAATATCTGACCAGCATGATGGAAATCAACAAATGACTTGAATGTTCCTTTTTTTAAAAATCATTCTGGTCTGAGTGTCACATAATCCTAGGCTGTAAAAGGTAGCAGTTCTTAGAAGGACCAGCCTCCTTGAACTATTCTCCCCTCTTGTTAACAATTTCCATCTCATTTCCTATTTCCGGCTCTAGCTCCTGCCGATAATACTCCTCAGCTAATATTGAAACCAAGAGGGAAAAATACATGAATAGTACACATCCGATCCAAGTTTTGTGTGGAGAATTCAGGGGATGGAATGTTCTTGAGAACAAGGTTTTTTAAATAGAAAAAGATTGCTTGTTTAGGAAGAAAATTTGCACTGACACCTATATTCAGTACTGCTGACGTTTGTTCCCACAGTGCTCTTAGGTCAAATGTAACCATCTTCTTGAGAATGCATTTTTTCTTTTTGTTTTCATTGAGAGATTCTCCACGCAGAGTATGTCTGCATGGCAGTTTGCTGCATGACTGCAGCTCATATAGCCATTGTCATGATATCTTGAAGGAGTGAACTTGCAAATACCATAGCAGTCACTGACTTGGTTTGTGACTGCGTTCAGCGCTGTCTTCTGGTTAGCAATGTTGGCTTGCTGTGCCCTTGCCTCCTACCCTGGCTTCTCCATCACCTTCTGTGCAGCAGTTATGTCAGAAGTATTTTGTGAAGTCACTCTGACTCACATCCACCCCCTTCACTTCCAGAAAAGGCAATTTTCCTGCACACTTACATGGTTGTTGGCGCACAGATGGTTGTACAGATGTTCTGGTACCAGTGGAAATGAGTAGACAGGGTGGTATAAGTGCACGGTGAAGACCCATCTTACCCTGGTATTGCAACTAGAAGTAATGCAACACCAGTCTGGCCATTTCTGGGTGAGTTGCCATGTGTTCTTTTGCAGAAGAGGTAAAAGCAAATAATTTATTTACATAGTGGTGAGTACTCATGCAAGAGGTGGCTAAGGGAAGTCCTCCCTGAGCAGTGATCACGTGAGGGGCTCTCTGTTGTAGCAGTTTTACAACATAACCTACACTGGAAATACATCAAAGAGACATTGGATACGAAAAGCAGGAAGGGAGTGGCCTGAGGAACTGCAGCTACCAGCGAGTTGAGCAGAGCCAAGGAATGTCCTCAGGCACCGCAACTCAATTGTGCTGTTAAATTGTCGGTCACTGGCCAGCGAAAGCAGACGGCTGGGAATTGGCGGGGGCTCGGGACTGATCCCCACGGCAGCTTGGATGTGAGCACCCTGCTCTGTAGGACAGCAGCATGAACGTGGGCAGTTGCATGCCAGTGGGCTTCAATGCCAGGGAGCCATTCTGGGAATGAACGCTGGGATATACAATTGCTTGTGGGAAGAGAAAACTGTGTTTGGTGAATTCAGATTTTGGCATTAATGTTCCCAGATTTCTCTGTATGAAGGGACAGAGCATATGTGGCTGAGTCTTGTATTCAGCTCTGGAAGTGGAATTTGGACTTTAGAGAGCTGCCTAATCTCAAGTTATTTGAAGATCTGTCTCTCCTTTGTGAGTAAGCCAATGCATGCTTGGGGCTCAAAGTTTCTTCCACTGGATATTCAGCTAATCCAGGACTGGTCTGTGCAGGAGAAAAGGCAGTTGCAGTTCTCCTGGCACATAATGCTCTGGCCAGGTCTGCCTCTACTCTGGCTAGTGGTCCTGGCTGGCAAAGACAGGTCCCCAAGACACACTGTGGCTCAAAATCATGTGTGCATATTCTGCCTTCTGGGTCCTGGCCCCCCACTCTCTGCTACTGTTTCAGGATCCCCACTTTGATTTTTTTTTAATGTATGAATTTGGACCTTTTTTGGGCATTTATCTTCTTCAGGAACTCTACATATAACACATCTCACAGCAACAAGAGATCAATTTTTCTTTTTCACAAAGCCTTCTGGCATGGTCCTGAGGGCAGAGTGGTGCAGCAGAGCTTTGGGGCACATCCACGCTGGCAGTGTAACTTACTTCCACATCCATCACAGCCTAAGGCATCATTATCTCTCCCTCCATCTCTCTCAAGACAGCCAGCCCTTCCTGAAAATTCTCCACACCCCCCTCCTTCATTTCTCACTCCTCTCTCATCCCTCCCTCATACCCTGCTCTGGCTGGCTGGTCCCCACCACTGCCACTGCAGTAACCTCTCTTCGAGGCTGAAAGCCTTTAGTAGTTAATTTGTGTCAACCAACAGGTCTTCTGCCTTCGGGATCCTCTCTGCTACCAAGAAAGTTATTCCCTTTGACTCCAAGCAATAAGATTATGATAGTGAGTCAGGAAGGCAAGATACAGGTATTATCCAAAGGTTCCCCACGGGGCCAGTCATTCTCCTACTGCTCTTCAGCATAAGTTTTCCTTTACTTTAATCACAAGTGGATCACACATTTTGTAACAGAGATGTCCAGTTCTAGTCCTCAGGGTCCTTGGTACATGCTGATGAAAAAGGGGCTTCAGTAACCACCATGACCTGAAAAAAGGGTGTTGTTTCCATTATCACCACTGTGCTTTATTCCTATTCCATTTTCTCATCACTAAAGGCACTGAGGTAAAAGCTGATAGCAGATGTTTGGACCATGATTTCTGAGAACAAGCCTTCTTTGGGTGTTAGTGTTAGATGGTCCTCACAACCCTGTAAGAAGGTTTGATTCATCTTCACCTGAGCCAGGTGTGCCTTGTTTTCCCAGGTGGAGGGAGGCGGGTCCAGGGGTTATAGTGCTCAAACCAAGGTTATTTAGAGCCAAAATGTGCTTCTCTGTAGGTTGAAGCTTTGAGAAGTCTGGTCTGTGGCAATGATGAAGGTGGGAGCGTGGGGAGCAAGGCAGATGGTGGAAAGCTTTGTGGATGAGCTAAAGCTTTGCCTGGTTGCTGTGAGCCAGACAGGAAATTTTAGGGTTGTCTACTGGTATGTATGACTGATAGGTCAGAAGAGAGAGAAGACACTGCTCAGTTGCCTGGCATGAGGATGGTGCCTGTTGCTGGATACTAATCTAAACCCTGGTGAGTCACGTTTTGAAAATCAGCAGGTGCAGGTCAAAATCCTTCTTGTGTGTGATGGTTTCTCTCCTGTTCTTCCCTTAGCTGCATAACACATGGGGGATCCCTGAGACTCTTCCAGGAAGCCTCCAAATCACTTTCCTTGACCAGCTTTTGGTTGCTTTGACCTGAATGATCTGAGTGGTCTAAGCCCAGCATGTCTGCTAGCATGGGATAGGGCTGAGCCTTCAGCAAAACTCAGTAGTGATTAGAGTATTCGGTAGCCTGTGGTTGGGCTCTGGTAGCTGGGAGGGTTCTTCCAAGGAGGGACAGGACAGGTCTAGTTATGGGATGATGGAGGGAGGGAAAGGCCGCGGACATGAACTGGAAATGTGATCCCCAGGTGCTGAGAGCAGGTTGTGTCATATCCACATGAGGTTTGTCAATGGCACAGACCTGTGGGTCCTCTCTCACTGTGGGTGGGTTGACTTTGGATGGACATCAGGTATCCACCAAGCTGCTCTATCACTCTCCTCCTCAGCAGGATGGGAAGGGCGAAAATAAGATGGAAAAAACTTCTGGGTCAATATAAAGGCAGCTTAATAAAGCAAAAGCCACATCTGAAAACAAAGGAAAACAAAAGATTTATTCTCTACTTCCCATCAGCAGGTGATGTCCAGCCACTTCCAGGAAAGTAGGGCCTCAGTATGCATAGCAGTTGATCAGAAGACAAATGTGATAATAACAAATCATAGAATGGTTTGGGCTGGAAGGGACTTTAAAGATCATCTAGTTCCAATCCCCCTGCCATGGGCAGGGACACCTTCCACTAGCCCAAGTTGCTCAAAGCCCCGTCCAACCTGGCCTTGAACACTGCCAGGGAGGGGGCAGCCATAACTTATCTGGGCAACCTGTTCCAGAGCCTTACCATCCTGAATTTCTTCCTCTTATCTAATCTAAATTTCTTCCTCATTTCAGTTTAAAACTGTTACCCCTTACCCTTATACTCCCTGATAAAGAGTCCCTCCCCATCTTTTCTGTAGGCCCCCCCTTAAGTACTGGAAGGGGACCCCCCCTCTTCCCTTCTCTTAGCTTTTATTGCTGAGCAGACATCATATGGTATGGAATATCCCTTTGGTTAGTTTGGGTCAGCTGTCCTGGCAATGTCCCCTCCCAAGACATTGCCCACCCCCCAGCGTACTGGTGAGGGGGAATGTTGGAGAGACAGCCTTGATGCTGGGGGAGCACTGCTCAGCAGTAGCCAAAACACTGGTGTGTTATCAACAACTTTCTAGCTACCAATAAAAAGCACAGCACTATGAGGGCTGCTATGGGGAAAAAACCCTCATCTCGCTAACCACACAAGTGTCCCCTGTCCTTCTGAGCCCCTGGCAGCAGAGTGAGGATGCAATGGGTGGTGAAGTCTTCCCTGGAGCCCATGGTGCAGGAGGGAAAAGTTGGCTGGAGAGTGAGGCATGGGGCTGGGAAGGCAGTGGAAGAAGAAGTTGCAGATATGCCTGTGAGAAAAAGAACGAAACTGGAGCTCTCCTGCTGCTCCGAGAAGGGCATAGGATGCTACATCTGGAGAGTGATTGTTTTGTTGACAATCTTCTCCAGAGGACAAGCGGTTGGGGAGGCCCATGCACTTCTAGCTTGAGCTGTGGGATAGGAACCGTGCAGCTTGCTGCTGGGGTTTGGGGAGCCTGGGGAGGCTTGTGGATGGGTCTGCACTTTCTCAAAGGCTTTTGGAGGCTCATGGAGCTGGATGGGAGAAGCTCCAGTGAAGAGCTGCCAGCTGGAACGGCTCCTCTGCTCACTGCCCAGCTCATGCTGGGCCCTGCACCCTGGTTCGCCACTGGCAGTTTCCAGCATCCCTGTGGGTTGTCCTCTAGGAGAGGACATTGCCAGGATACTTTGCACCACTGAAAGTCCAGAAGCAACAGTATGGCAGGGCCAAATACAAAATTTTCCAGTTCTTGCATGGGCAAGAGTGGCTAGCCTCTGCCTTTCCAATGTCCTTTCAGATGCCTCAGGCTGTGAATGTCCTCTGCAAGACTGGGGGTGGGAAATGAAAGGACTTATTTTCCTGGGGTCTGAACAACAACAAAAAGGACAGGGGAGAAAAAAGAGCCTTCTGGGGACAGAATCTTAAGGAGGAAGATCTCCAAACCTTGCATCTCCCCAAATCCAGGAAAGAAGCAGACTGAGGATGCCTCATATAGAGCAACCCTGACTCAACAGATGGTGGCGTAGGGGCCGAAAGATTTGTTGCTGACCCACCTGACGGAAAGCTGAAGAGCAGCCAAGAAGGGTGAGAAAGGAGAAGCCTAAGGCTGGGCTCCAAGATTTAATTTTGGACACCTGAGAAAGTGAGCGACTTCTCAAAAACACCCTGACTCCAGTGGGTGCTGGCAGTACTCGCTACAGAACTGCTTCTATGCAGACCGTATTTTTTTTTTTTCCGTCAGAAAATGCCAATTCATTACAATGGAAACTCTCTGCAGGACTGTATCGCCTCTGTGACGCTGTGAGAGAAGCCAGGCTGTTTTCTTACCCAACTCCTTGGCGCCTTGCAGCCTGCCCTGGCAGGATGCTGCACAGCTGCCGTCCTCTGGTTTAACCCTCCACCCCATTCCATTCCAATACCTTAGTCCCCCCTCACTCGATAGCTGAGCTCCCACTGACCTGCGAGGTAAAGCAGTTTTCTGCTCTCCAGTTTGATAATTTTTTGGCTCAGGTGTCGAGTGGTTTTTCTGTCTTATTGTGCAACTTCTGGGAAGTCAACTGGGGATTTTGTTCCTGTCTTCATGGGCTGGTTGGGGAAATGCTGGATCAAGAGTGCCTGCTTTCCTACTGGAAGCTGGTCCCTTTCCAGGCAAATGGTATATAAATGGTGTCTGGTGGGATGTCATTAAAATAACTTCATCTAAGGAAATATTTTGATGAAATTGTCTTTTGAGGGGAAGAAATAAGATTTTGACCTGCAGGTTTCGCAAAATACGTGTGCAAAGGTTGTCTGTCTTGGGTCAGTGGTGGTAGGAAACCAGAGTATTTTCACTTGAGCAAGATACTGCAACATCATGAGGACCTAATTTGGTTGTTTTATACCTTTTTTCACCCTGTAAGGGGCAGGATCCCAGAGACAAGGACTCAAAGGTAAAATCTGATTTGCCCTTCGCAAAGATGGAGATCAGGTAACTCATGCCCAGAACTTACCTTGGCACGGCATTTACAAATAGAAGCAGTCTTCTGCTTAAAATGTCCCAGCCTTGGTTTTCCTGCAGACCTGAGCAGTCTGAGCAATTGAAAACTTATTTTGGCTGAAATTCAGAGTGATTCTGTTCACAATCACTTCTCTCAATAAATAAACACCATTAACATCTGGTGTGAAATCCCTGGGCTGAGCTCAATGTAGCTGCAGCACCATGCTTGAACTGAGCTCAGCTTGATCCAAAGACAGAGCAGTCTGAGCTGAGCCAAGAGCAAAGGAGGGAGAAAATAACAAATGGAAAAATTAATTACATGTTAAAAAACACTAACACTCCAGCTTCCATCATCTCAGGGGTCCACAACTGGCAGGGAGTCTTTAATAAACTAATTAGTGGCCATGGCAAATTGTGGAGGAGTCTGTAAGTTGTCATAGTTGAGTAGAAGTCAACACTGTCTGGTTTACAGTAGCCAAGACTCTTGCTCATAATTTTTCACTGCACAATTTTATAAATAGTAGAAGTTATTTACCCTGCCTCTGTTAAGATATTGCTGGTTTCGAATGAGTCTTTCCTTTAGAGCTTTAATTTTGTAAGGATTTTCTGTTTCACATATATAAAAATAAAATATATTTATTTAACATGTCTATATAATATATATAAAAATAAAGTTACTCAGAGCCTTAAATTAGCTATGAGAGTGCAAACACCTCCCATGATTTAGGGATTTAATTTGCTGCTTCTCTGGAGGGGTGCAGCAGGAGGTCAGGATCTTGCATGGCACAGCACAGGGATGCTCATGAGAGTAAATAAACTTTTTCTGGGTCTCCTTAAGCAACGTTTGACTGAATAATCCTGGTGATTTAACTCCCACTAGAACATTAGTTTTAGTTCCACTTTGCTTTATTGCTGCCATGCTTAATTGATTTAACACCAGGATGGAACTGTATAATGAAGCTGCTCAAGTGCAATGAAACTCTCGCATTGTCAAAAATGATTGTTTTGTCTGCAGATTCTGGAAAGATCACTAATTAAACACTTCAAAACTATTTGATACAGAGATATGTGCACATTTAAGAATTTATGAAGCTACAAAACTGGAGGACTAAATATTTCCTTTCCTGTCCAGGGCTGCTTCAAATAATTCATTTGCTAATAGAAATTTCAGCGAGCTTGGGTTTTGTTGTCGTTTTTAAACACCCAACTATGAAATATCTTTAATTGGAGATGGTTATCACAGAGAGACACTTATTTGTACCATGTAGGTTGATGTTGGCTGCCTGGTCACCTCCTGACAAGTCTTTGCTGCTGCTTATTCTATTTTGGGAGCACAGCTCAGGAGGCGGCTGCTGGATGCCCTATGCCCCTTTGCGGGCCACGTGGCTGATTTTGTAGTGGGAGACCTCGAACTAAGCAGCTCAATCTCAGTGAGGTTTTCATCCTCGCTGAGTGCCTACTGAAAAGGGGTGGAAAATTTAGTTTCTATGGAAAACCAAGCCTGAATAGCCCTGTTACATCTTAATTTTCTTTCGCTGTACTTTTTCGCATCCTTCTGCGCCCCTACTCTGAAGCAGCCAAGAGCAAATTTGTTTTTCTCCACCAGGTGGTACTGTTAAGCTGTTGTTGGGGGAAGATTTGCTTGCTCCATCCCAAACCCATCAGCTTAACCCCTTTGGCTGGGGTTTTCGAAAGTTTTCCATTCTTGGTGTACTAAAGTTAAGCTGGAGCCCCTGTTAATTGTAAGGGCACCAGCTGAATGAGTGCATTCATGC
This sequence comes from Athene noctua, assembly GCF_965140245.1. Lineage (NCBI taxonomy): Eukaryota > Metazoa > Chordata > Aves > Strigiformes > Strigidae > Athene > Athene noctua. The sequence goes on from NC_134040.1 coordinate 7,307,807, forward strand.
TCTGTTTCCCTTCCTTACTATGAGCTTGTGTTCCTGATCTGATATGCGGCTTTCCCTGGGTGATGTGGATAACATGTTTGGGCTCTGCCTGCAGTGACAGGAGCAGACACTGAGGTTCCATTAGGGCTTCTGGGGCTCTCCCATGCAGGGCTGCTGTCTGTCCATACATTGTCCATCAGGTCTTCCTCCTAGAAATGTTGTCCTGGAAGACTAGTAAGGGTGTCTTCTCTTAATTTAGTCCCTCTGATATCTGTAATTATACTGTAACCAGGCTGCCATATGTCCTGAGCTCCCAGGCACAGCCACAGGGCATGTCCCAGACTTGACTATCTCTGTGCAAAAAGATGGATACATTTGGGAAGCATCTGTCTTGCACAGTAATTCTGTCAGGTTACAGAGATGTCAGATTTAGAGTTAGTATTGCTCATCTGGGAGGGAAAAGCAGTACAGGTACATGGAGATGCAGCTGCCTCACTGCTATGAGCTATTAAAACGCTGTAGGAGCAATGCAGTCATGGAGGTCTCTGGAGACTCTAATAATCCCTTAAAATCTGAGGACATGAATGTTGTCTGGTAGATACTGCAGCTCTCGCTGTCACAAGGAAATTGCCAGCAGTGCATTCCATCCATTGGGATCATTTATAGACTTGCCCATGTAAGCATGATGAATATTTTTTTTGTGCTTAGTTAATCATAAACTTCTGTATGTCTGAGCGAACGCAGCCCTTACCTACCACTGACTTTCCATATATGCCCTTTCTCTAGTCCATGGCTTTTCTTCGTAAGAAAAGCTATTTGCATGTGCTGCAACAGGTTGTCTGGCAGGGTTTTTGCTTTGAGGATGGTGCTATTTATAGAACTGAAGGTTATGGGCCATGGAGATGATGAAAAGACATTTAAACTGGAAGATCAGGTGCTCTACAGGGCAAAACTGGCTGGTTGGCAGAATTTGGCCAGTTGGAGTATCAGCAGCTGCTTTTGGAGAGTTGCAGCTTTGAGAAGACTTTGTTTTTTGAGCTGCCTGCCATCATGTGATGTTTATGCCACTCACATACACAGAAACCCCCTGCGATTGGCATGATTGCACAGACAGCATGAGGGATTTTGAACAACAAGCTCTGCTGTAAAGCATTTCTGCTGAGCATGGAAAAACTCCTCCAGATTTGTCCAAGTGATAGCAAAATGTGTTAGGTTACCCTAAGGATGCAGATACCATAACATAAATCTATATGGTGCAGGGCTGAGAAGCTGAAGTGATGGTTTTTTTCCTTCATGTTATTAGCCAGGCAAATTAAAAAAGCTGTCTACAAAGCCCAGCGGACCTTGTTTGTAAAGCATCAAGGATGATCTTGCATCCTTAAAATGATGGATGAGGTGAAGAGAGTTTGTCCCCTTTGTTTCCCCTCCTTCCCCAAACAAGCACTGTAAGATTTAGGTTTGTGATTTAACAGAGAGGGAAATGAAATCTCTTTTAATCTAATGACAGCTCCCAAATTGGTCATTTTTCCTGCTGTCTTGGGAAATGGTGTTAATTTGCAAACAAGATATCTATTGCTACTTGGGTTTGAATACTAAATTTGTGCCATCGGCACTCGCTCTCTGTGATTGTGTGATGTTGTGTGATGTGAGGGAGGAGAGCAGGGGCTGTTGCATGTGGAGATTAGAGGGAAAAGGGACCATTGGTGAAGGAGCAGCAGCAATTACTGGGAATGCTTTTCCTCATGCTAGTATGTAGATGGAGAAAACTTCCTTTCCTCAGTCTTTAGGGGTTTGTCAGGTCTTGGTGCATCCCAAGTTAATTTGATTTTTTTTTTTTAAAGTAGCATCATGCTGGACTCTTTGAGCTCCTCTCCAATTCTGCACAGGGCGCTTGCTCTTGAGGTGGAGCAGAGATACCTGCAGAAAGGCAATTGCTGAAGGCTGACTCCTCTTGGGGCAGAGAGCTCACAGCAGGAGCCAGCCCAGTGTCATTTATAACTGCCCATTCGTGCTTCCTCTCAATTTAATTTCTTCCTGGCTTAATTTGCTGATGTCCTGTCCATAACCTCGCTTTTTTCCCAGTGTTGTTTCTCTAGGGTGCTCTGGCTGCATCTCTCCAGCTGTGTTTGTGGACCCGTGGAACAAGTTTCACGAGTTTCTGGCTGCGTAATATTGATGTGCCAAAGAGATTTGGTTCCCACGTATTGATATCAGTGTTGCAAGTGGTGGGGTCATGGCATATTTTTTTCTTTGGGACTCTTTTGTACCTGTTCTTTTGCTCTCCTCTTAAATTTCTGTCCATTGTGAACATTGTTTTAGTAATACCTACCTGCAGCGCTTCTTGTTGTAATAACATCTGTGTGTCTTTTGTTAAAGTCCTTCTTAGGGCTTAAAAAAAAGCACCAAAAAAATTCCCAGAGCTGAAATGTTCCTTTTCAAGCAAAAGGTTTATCATGCCTTCCTTTTACTGTGCATTTACTCCCAGATATGGCAGGTGATTCATACCATCCCTTTTCTCCTTTTTTTCTCCTTATTTTCTTAAAAATTGAAAAGAGAGCCAGTATTTCTTCAGTGTAATTGCAACAGAGCAAGGCGTTACCAGCATCTCACTTGGCTTTTAGTGCTCAGAACATTGTGCAAAGCCCCAACGGGCTCTGTATGATGTACATCTTTGCTTTAACATCTGATTACTGGGGTTTGGTAACAAATGCACCCACGTATCCCTATTGAATAGCACTTAAAAAACAGCCACTGATCTTTTCTAAATGAATACTTTCTCTAAAGCCTTTTCCTGCTTGTCTGTTCTGGGGTTGAACAAAGATGCTCAGCAGTGGGAGAAATTGAGCTTGGTATTTCATCCTGCTGCTCTGAAGAAACCAAACTGTATGGGAATCATATTTGCCCTGAAATACTTCTCTCCACCTTTGGAACATTTCTTTGAGCTGCCTTGCTTGAGAATAGACAACTGCGTGAAACCAATTTTCTGCCCTCAAACCCCTGAATTTCTGCTGTTAATATGCAGAATAGAGAATATTAATGGTGATGGAAAGCACTTTTGCTAATCTGTTTTTGTGTATGGTCTGCCACTCTGCAATAAATCAGAAAGAAACCATTTTTCCCTGATTTGATTGGGCAAATGCAACCACTATTATATCACTGCCAGTAGGTTGAGATGATGAGCTTGTCTGAGGCCATGTGGGCCTTGAGCTGGTGATGTATGGAGAGGATGAAGGGATAAAGGGGGTTTGGGTAGGAAAGTTTCATAAAGTTCTCTAGTTCCTGGGAGCCTCCTGGTTGCGTTGGCCAGCCTGGGGGTGGTAACTAACTGCATGGAAGTAGTGAGGTTACTTTGAAATAAATAGCCTGTAGCAAATGTAGACACTTGGAGAAGATTCTGCAAATACTCCTAAACTCTGTAATTCCCTATAATTTTTAGAAACCAATTATCCTCTGCCCACAAACAGCCTGCAAATTGGCCACTACTTTCACTGGAAAAAAGTAAGCATTTGGTATAGTAATAAAATACTTTAAATGGAGAGAGGGAGCCCACCACGCTTCATTAGAAGGTGTGGCCAGACCATGCTTTCAGAAATTGTTTGTTCATCCCTCAAAAATCATAAGCCTGAGCTTGATTTTTCATTTTTCCTTCCCAGACCTTATGTTTAAGGCAAATAATTTGAACATTTGAGCTTTACAGATCACTTTCACCAAACTGTATCTGTCTATCAATATGAGACCTGTCAATCAAGCAGCTCTATAATCTGTACACATTATGTACCTATATATACCATCCATCAAGACTATTTCCTGTTACTGGATGCTTGAAAGCTTGGTTTATTTTACCAAGTGAGTTTTTAGTGAAAGTATCCAACTGGTGGAGCCCTAGGGAGAGCATCAAGTTTAACCTTTAAATGCAGCCTGTGCCTTCATGGTGCAGGGGCCTGTCAGCCCTCTGCAGTGCTATAGCATACATCACCTTTTGCCCTCATCCAAGCCTTCCTAGCAGCTGCACAATTTTACTGTAACTGTTTCCTTTTGTATACTTTTTTTTTCTTTGTTGCCCGTCTCCCTTGCAGGCTACTACCTGCTTTCCTGTGCTGGGAGACCCATGCCCAATGGTGAAGGTGCTACCAAGGACGCAGGCACCTTGTGTTGGACACCTTGTTTTGCTTAGGTGTGCTTTGGAGGGCTAGGGCCTGTCTCTTGTGGAGTAGGGAAAATGTCATTTTCTTGCTGTGGAGGGTGTTAGAAGAACTGGTAGTTGAAGGGTTGTGAGCTAAAGGAGCGTGTAGCAGTACCCAGGGCACAAACCCTCTGCTCAGCTCATCACTTTTGAGAAATGCTTCAAGGTTCACAAAGCGTTTCCTGAAAAGTGGCTTAGAAGATCAGTTTTGCAGTTCTGAAAACTAAATGAGTGTTTCTGTGTGAGGCTTTCTCTACCTCACTTTGGGGACTGATATCTTGTTTATGTCTAAGGAAAGCTAAAGAAAGATGAAGCTTCAACCCAGATCAAACCAAAATGTTTTTGGCTTGATGGCCAAACTGACAGATTAAATATTCTTAGTTCTATTGGTGCACTGGAAAGAGAATTTATTTTTTTCACTGTAAAATAAACCATGTATATGGCCTGATTGCACATATTCTATGTGAGAGCTGTGGTCAGCTGGATGAGACCCATGGTTTTTTTCATGGTCACAGCTGGTATGTGTTCTTACATGTAGCAATTTCAAAATTCAGTTCCTACAAAAACTTGTGCAATGCAGTGTTCTCAGTATATTGCACAGAGCCAGTTTTCAGTAATAGTTAAAAAAAAAAAAAAGCTAACTAGGGAATTAAGCATTATATGCAGATTTCTAACTGGCCTGGGTCAGAACCTTGTCTGTCTGGATCGAGTCATTGTAGAATATGGCACTATTGTAAATAATAGCTGGAGAGGAGAAGTGTACTGGTCAGGGAATGTAATGCAAGTTTTTAAAGGCTTCATGGCAATGGATAAGCTGAATGTGATATTGTTTTTCACCAGATCTCCAAATATTAAAACTAAAGAGCAAAACTAGTAGAAGACCAGTTTAAAATAGGTATTTGAAAGAGCTTCTTTAGGCAGAGGCAGCAAATGGTGGGACTGTGCTGCCACAGGAGGTTGTAGAAACTTGCGTCAGCAGGTCCAAGGAGTACCTGGACAAATTCATCAACAGTAGAAAGATTCAGTCTTTGCTGATGTGCAAGGTGACAAGCACTGGCTGGATACATGGAATATATTTCCTCTAAGTGTTTGTACAGCTAAAGCTTGAATGTTTGTGGAGCAGGGATGTCAAACGAAGGCGAGTTTGCCCAAGCTGAATTAATTCACAGCCTTCAAGGAAAATGCATGTGGAAAACCTGTTGGAGCTGATCTACCCCTCAGCTGACACTCCACAAACGGGATCTTCATCGTGCCCATGGCCCCGGCGCAGCCCGCTGCACTATGTTCATGTTCGCTGGGACTTGGCTGCATTGGCTGCAGCGTCTGACGTGGCTGTGGTGGAGCACCGTGGGTGTTGGGGTCTTAGGTGGGCTCTTCTGTCCCTACGAGGGCTGGAAAAAGGGGCTTGCAGAGTGTGGTGTGAGGAATTGGTATAACGAAACCAGCTGCTGCTGGGGGTTTGTTACTGCCCTAGGGTACATGCTGTGGAAAGGCTATCCTTCCCCTTGCCTGTCAAACTCCAACACCAGCACCATGGGAGAAACAACAGAGCCTATTTTTCATCTGTCTGGGGTTATTTTGGTGTGGCATGGTGCTCTGCTGTGCTCTCCTGAACATTGCCTAGGCATGTGCGAGTGAGCTATGGGGTGAAGCCAGGGTGAATAGACCCGGGTCTGTTCTTGAATAGCTGCAGAAAATTCCTTTGGAGGTGTTATGTGTACACAGAGGCTATTGCAGGCTTCCTGAGGGCTGTTACACCTTCCCTCCTTGATGAATCCATGGGGTTTTGCACACTGGATTATTACAGGGTGCCCTTTTAGCCCCGTCTAACACGACACCATTTGCATTTGTTCTCCCTCTGGAGAACAGGAGGGAAAGAACAGTGAGATATTCAGGGACTTAAAACCCCTGCACTTAACAAAAATGAAATGGGATCTCATGCCAACTGTGATTTGCACTCTCCTTGCTTTGTGCACAACTTCAGGGCTCTCCCCCCGCTCTCTTTTAGGTGATTAATTCCACCTCCTGCTAAATGAATTTACAATTAAAGTGGGCTTATTTGTAGCAGCCACTGAATTTTCACTCTCCTTTTTTTTTATTTTTAAAAAATATATAATTGAAAACACACCCAAACTCAAGCCGCCTGTAAGTATTAATTTTCATTTCCACAGAATGCTCTGTCTCCGGGGCAAGGAAGGAAATTCCAGAGAGTTAGCCAAGACAATCAGGGTTAATGTGCTCTTTGAAAAGTGTGGTGCAAGCAGGACCCTTGCTTTCTCATCCAAAGGTCAGGCCTGCTGCTGGAACCATGGTCTGGGTATGGGAGAGAGAAGGCACAGGTCTGTCCTGGTGTGCGTTTTGCCCAGGGTGCAGTTTGGGAGACCATAGTCCATGTGCAGCAACCATGGGAATGGTGGTGTGATTTTTCAAAAAGGCTGTGGTTTGCTCAGCGGGGAACATGTGGTCCTTCACAGAAGAACAAAGGCTGTTTTCAGTGGTGTGGGATGCCTGACTGCATAGCATGAATGATGTACAATCACGAGTGTAGGCAACACTTATGGGGCTGGTGCTTTTTGGTTGCTCCCCTTGACAACTAAAAGATTAAGTGTAGACCTTTTGGGTGAAACCCTGTTCAGTTCAGCTTGAGCCACTTCAGTATGTGAAACAGAAATTAAGACAGCAATAAAAGAGTCAGCATGGCCTTACCACCTTGCTAGTCCAAGCGATGGTCTGGATCACCCAATGAACACCCATTTACCACTGACCCGGGGCATCTCAGCAGCCTGGATACTGGCAGGGATGACTTTATGGCTCTTCATTCCACGGTGCACAAGGGTTCATCTTGCTTTGGTGCTAAGATGCGTAAAAAGCTCATCCATGTGCATTACAGACCCTTCCCTCTGCAGATCCGCTCTTGCAGTGTACGTTCAGTGCCTTCCCTCCCTCCCCATCATGCCAATAAGCTGTGATCATCTCTCCACCTGGACACCACAGTGTCAGAACTGCATGAAGAGCACTAGGGATTCATTAAAATAAAATTTCAATAAAAGTTATTAATGGAAAAAGCCCCCTCTTCCTTCTCACAACTACTTTACGCTTGGAAGCCTGAACACAAATGTGGTTTCGTGCATTGATATAAAGCCCTCAAAGTGAGACTAACTTGCTGTTCTTCCACCTCTTCAGTTAATCAGATGTGGTTTGTGTGTTTTTTGGGTCTTGCTCTGTTTCCTGGTTGGCTCTCCTCTCTCCTTTGGAAACGGGCAGGAACACTGAGTTCTGCTTGTGCGATAAGTTTCATGGTCATTCCCCCAAATTCCTCTTCTCCTCCCAGTCCCAATAGCGGAACTGCAGAGGAGTGCCAGGGCTTGTTAAGAACGTTTTCAGCTTCCCTGCAAGTATTCAAGCCAGCAGTGCAAGGCCTGCGCTGGAGCAATGAGGGTCATATTTTTCTCCCTGCCCTCTACCTCCTGTTAGCAATGAGGATAAGAAGTGGGTTTGATCAGTTTACTAAATATTTTTCCCTGATGAAAAAGATGCGGTATTATTTAGGCTGAGATTCAAATCAAAACTGCGCTTACTCCACAGCCCTCCGTGGTATGGGATAGCAACATTCTGGAAAGCACACCCTGCATTGGCAACAACACGCAGGACAGTTTTAGGAAGATGTCCAGCAGTGCTAATGTCTACCTGTATGTCCTCCACTGCTCCTGCTCCTGTGTTCTCTGGACAAAGAGTGGCTTTAGTAAACAGGGAATTTTTCAGAGACATACTGCTAAAAGAGCCTTCCAAAATATTTTTTCTTCATTTCAATCTCACTTTTGGACTGTAGGCCCGGGAACACAATGCCCTAGCTAAGCTGTCGCTCATGGGCATGTTGCTCTGTTGCTCCCTTGATCTTAAATGCCATCTTCTGCACAAAGATTAAATCAGACTGTGTCACTTAGCCTAGACGGGCAACCTCTCCTTATGTGTGAAATGGGGACAATGTATGAGGGTGATCAGAAATAAAAGGAACATCTTCTGTTTAGAAAGAGAAGTTGGAGATGTGAGATAAAGCAGTAGACTGTTGCTACTCAGCAAGGTCATGTGCAAAATCTGCTTTCCTGTACTCTTTCTGGAGGTGACATTGCAACCAATACAACTGGTAAAGCTGGTTTTATGCGGTTGCTGTGAGGCTGGTCTGGTGGCTTGATAATTAATAATCTAATTTAGAAACATTTCATGTCACTTGGAGAATTAGGAAAGGATGGAGCAGCGTGGCAGGTCGGGCATGCGCTTATTGCCATGGTTTTCAAAAAAAGAAATTCCTAAGAGACAATGGTCTCTTGACCCCAAATACTGTCTTAGGCACAAAGATAAAATTAGACTCTGTTTCTATATGAAAATGCAAATGGAAGCATCCAAATCACTAATCTATCTGAAAACAACTCTTGTTCCTCAATGTTTGCTTTTCATTGAAACGCGCCAGGCTGTTTGCGTTGATAGCAACTTGTTTGTTGAGATCCTAAGAATATGTACACCTTTGACCAAAAAAAAGTATATAAAGCTGTGCAATTATGACACTGAGAAGTTTTAATTTTTTTTTAATACTCCAAAACATGTAAATAGTAGCATGAAATTATTATTATTTTTTTCTGTCTCCAGTGATCCCTTTGAGGCAGATATTTTTATTCATTAATGAAATGCTGAGGTCCTACTGGTGGCAAAGGAATGAACAGACCTGCACACAGCTATTGAGAAACAGGGGCTAGGGGAATCTCTGGAGATCATCTAGACCATCCTCCTGCTGAGAGCTCAAAGCATCAGCATGAAAATTGTCAGGATAAAACTGACTGTGTAACTGGTCTGTTACTGCCATCAAGTACAAGGTAGCTGAACAGTGATGGTTCTGAATTTTTCCCAAATTCAGTTATCATTTTGAGATGTTTTAAATTTTCTATGAGGACCATTGGTGTGGAGATGTGTGGGTATGATGTAGCTGCAGTTTTGGGTAGTTTGTGGTTCTCTAATTCCACCTTCCTGCACCTTTAGCCTATGTACATTGAGACAGTTTTTCTCTAACAACGTTGAGATCTAACCCTTGGTAGCCTGTGCACCTTGTGATGCCCATTGGAAGAAAATACTGTGCCATTGAGAAAATGACTTTATGACTTAGGAAAAAAATGTATCAGTCAAGTCCCTGTGCAGCACAGAAAAACTCCATTTCATGGCGTCAGAGCAGTGGCTCCAGGCAAGTTAATTATAGCAGGGTTATTATTTTTTCTACCTTTGCAGCAGCAGATTTGATTAGGAGTCTGGGGTATTGCTTTGACAATGGTGAATAGTAGAACTTTATTCCTTTTAGGTCTTTACACAGAGCCAATCAATCTAACAAAATGCATATTTATATAGCATGCCAAAAAGTGATTATGTCTAATACTGAACTTTTTGTGTCCAAAAAAAAAATCTAGGTCAGAAAAAGAGCAGTTCAACTTTATAAAGTTGTCATTTATACAGAGCCAGGCCAGGAAACTGTGCTATGGGTAGGGTCAAACTAAATAGGACAAAAAATAAAGGAGAGATGCAGTTAGTGCCCTTGTTCTGGTCCCCTTTGTACCGGGGAATCCAGACCAGTTTGAGGATGCGTCTTTCAAACCCTTTGTCTTTATGAGTGCAGCCAGGTCTTTGTGGACCGGTGTTAACAAATCTGATGCAGATCTTTTAAAAGGCCTATTTGTATTTGGTCAGTCTGTAGGTTTATTCTGTTCAGGTTCCAACTGTGCAAATCTTGCCATGGAAAAAGACCTCCCTGTGAGAAGTGACATTCAACTCTGAGAGAGTCCTCCTGTTCAGAAATCCCCTTCAGCTGACTGGCAAAAAAACTTTCCTCCAAAACACTAAAAATTCAGGCAGATAACCCAAACCTTTCTCCCCAGGTAGGACTGTAATCCTTAGAGAGGACATTTAAAAACTGCTTTAAAATCTTAATGACAGCTGAATTTTGCAAAAAGTATTACCCCTGTTCACATGCTAGGGGTATAGACCAAGAGCAGCGTCTGCTGGAACCATCTCACAGACCTGGTATGCTGGTCAAGGAGAAACGTATTTATGTGTAATACTTAAAATACAAAAATTACTTTGCAGATGATTTATATTTCTACCATCACACTGTGGCTTTGCTAATTAAAAACTGTAAACCAGGCAAAGTTTGCAAGAAGCGTCTGTATCTTTTATTCTCCAAACTGATAGAGTTGAGGCAAGAAAAAAGAAAATTTGCAAATTGTCCCGAGAAGCTCACAAGGACTGGGGTTTGAGGAGAGGCTGGGGGAGCTGTCCCAGGGTTGGACTCCAGCAATCCTCAGCAGGGGTGTGTGGCAATCGACGAGGGACAGCTGTATGTCTCCATTCTCCTCCGTCCCCCACGGCTGCAGCTGTCGAAGGAGGAAATGATCCGGGGTTGGTGGAGGGGGCCGGGTAGATTAAATAAACCTCCTCTGCCCAGCACAGGGGCTGGAGGGCTCCTGCCTCCCCCTCGCTTGCTTGGTAAAAAATATTTGTGGCCATTTGTTATCCCTCTGTTGCACACTTGCCTGTCGGTCGTTACAATTGGGACCATCTATGGTCCCAGCCCCCTTTACCAAAGGCATCGCTCAGTGGCATGTGTGATCCAACTGATGGTGACAACATGGCTCGGATCTGCCCATCCGCACAGGAACTGGGCAGTTTTGCCTCTTAAACCTCTTTGCATCACTGCATCCAGTTTTCTGGGAGATCTTGACATTTGCAGACTCAGAAACTTTCAATGTGACTTCAACAGCCTCCTGTACCCAGGGCATATTGCTGGAGTAATCATTTTATTATCTTAAACTGGTGTGAAGGAAGTGCCTGGGAAAGACCACTAGCTTGAAAATGGAATAAATTGCTGATTTTTTTATCAGCAAAATAAAAAATCAGGAAGTTTTTTTATTTTGATGCAGGAGGAAGGGAGTCCCTTCACCATCAGCTTTCCCATCCTGCCCTATACCAACCAGAAAAGAAATGCAAAGATGTGAACTGGAGTAAAAGTAAACTGTACTGGTCTCTTCGCTCCTTGGTCACAAGACTGATGTTAAGATTTAGCAAAATTTTTCAAGCTACTTTTTTTAACAAGGGCAGAATAGGGTCTTGACTAAAAGTAAATGTTCAGTCAAAGACATTTCCACCTTTCCCAAACCCCAAATTACTGAAAAGAAACTATATGGGCTTTGAGGCTTGGGGACCTTATGGACGAAGGTGATTAGGAAAGACTTTTTTTCCAGTTGACACTGTTGGCAAAACTAATTTTCTTCTTAGGTTATGGCTTTGGGCATGAGCCCTCCAAGTGCTGAGCTGAAGCTGTCATGAAGTCATAGGCCAGACCTCTGCACTGCTGTGGGTCTGGACTCTCCCCAAGTCTGGGTCAAAATAGCAAAAGCTTCATCACCCCCTTGGCTAGTCTTTTCTTTGGAAGACCTTTCCTCAGGGAGGTCTTCCTACAGGGCTTTTCATACGGGTGGATGTTTCCTTTCCCTGTCAAGTCTGCTGAATGTTCTCTCTGCTTGGGCAAAGTGCAGCCCATGGGCAGCTGAATCTTCCCGGACCTTGTTCACACCATTTCTTTCTCCGTGATGACCTTCCTCTCTGCCATTGGAGTTGGTGGGTTTGGCATGGGTTGCATCGACAGCATGACCTGTGACTCTGGCCATAGCCTTCCCCTTCTCTCCCTTAGGCTGAGACCCCTTCAACGACCTCATTTAGTACCTCATCATGTCACCTTTGATATTTCCCCTGGTCATGCTGAAGCCAATGAGATACGTGTCAGAATAACTCTCTTCTTGCAGGGGATTACTGTCACAGTGCCTGCTAAAATCCCAGCTGGGGTGGCAAGGGATGGAGTATAGCACACGTGCCAAAACTGTGTTTTTCTAGACACTGGGCTGTGGAAATAGGTCCAGAAATTGTCTTGTCCAGACTGCCACTGCTCCTGTCTTTCACCTCAGCAAAGTCTTTCTCTTCTTTCCATCTCACCGTCCCACTTGGTCCAGCTTGCTGCTGCTTTAGATCCTTTTAGTGTGCAGATGAAGATCCACCTTTAGCTTTCCGGGTCTGAAGCCCATGTAGCTCGAGGGAGAGCAAAGCTGGAAATTACTCTTCATTTGCCTTTTGGCCACTTTCTGAGCACATTTGTCCCAGTGTACATTAGAAATAATTCCCCCAATGTCACTAGTGTAGAACCTGGCAAAACGGATGTCATTACAACACTGCCCTCATATTTTTGATCCAGCCTTCAATGTAACTTGGGTTCCTTTGCTGGTTTTCCATTGATGCTGAAGTAGTTTTGCATTTGGTCTCCTTTGCTACAGCATATGACTCGCAGATTTTCTGTGGGATCTAAAACTATATGTGGTCTTCACCTTGTTTTCTGTTGGCAGCTTCTTTTAAGATTTGATCAGCTCCAAACAGTTTGCTCATGGTTTTCTCTAGGAGTATAATGTGAGTTTTTAGCAAATTAATTCCAAGTCTCACAAATCCATAGGAACCTGGAGTCAGACAAAGACTTTCTTTTTGAGATCTGTGGAAAATAAAAACATCCTTTCCCAATCTCTTAGCATGCTTGTGGGTTCTCTGGGTGTCAATGTGCCAGCACCATCTCAAGGAAAGGTGTTCTTGTGGCAACATAGGGAATTTTGAAATTAATAGATATGCAGCCTTGAGAAGAGGCTGAGATGCTGTATTAAGGCTTTATGGGCCTCAAAACTTTCTAGGATTCCTCATGTCTCACTTCTGGGGCATTCTTACGGCAATTGTACAGTTGTAATCACATCAGCAGGTTCTTACTGGAAGACACTTGATTTCCAGTTTGGAGTCAGTAGATAAATCTCTCCAGTGAGGGAAATCCAGAGGTCTGAGCAACCGTGAGATTTCATCTGAACCAATCCCAAAGTTTTAGGTGAAGTTCTAATAGGCATATTTCCTTTCCATGGTGTAATCAAGAAGCCACAGACTACAAAAAACACACCAAAATTTCCATTCCCTCTAAAGCAAAGATCAGATGATTGCATGGGCTGTGCCAAATTTCATGATCAATAATTTCTCCTTTCCTGTTCTCCTTCTTGCCTGTTGCCCTTTCTCAGCCCTTCAGACCAGCAGGTGCGGGGATGGCTCCCAGGATGAAGGCTCCTCCAGGAGGGTTCATTAGAGCCTTTCTGGCCTCAGGCTTGGTTGCAAAATGAGCACATCCAGGTCTCTGAGTACACAGCCCGGCATGCCTACAGTTTGGGGTGGGTTTGTTTTGGTTTTTTTTCCCTTTACTGAGCCCCTGGGGACATCCGGGTAAACAGTTCAGTGTTTGGCTGTGGTTGACAAACAGATTACAGCATTGCTGGTATGGGAGAGAGCAGTTCCAATTAAGCTAATAAAATATACCTGTTATATCTCATTTGTGAGGAAACCTCCCAGGGAAATGTATTGATTTCCAAATGTTTATGCCGTGGTTTAAATGGATTCTCAGGGTAAAATTGAGCAACGAGGGGGGCATAAAATTAACAGCTGCAACATATTTTCCTCTAAAGTGTAATTTAAAATGCATGAAGGGCCCTGGGAGTGGAGCAAACAAGAATGACAACTTCCTCCTCCTGGCTGTGACTGCGCCATGCTCCACACCTCTTCTCCCTGCTCCCGTGGCCATGTAGAGATACAGGTTCAAGATGTGGAGGTGAAACGTAGCGGTTGTTGCATTGTTGTTCCCCATACTGATGCAGGAACTGAGCCTAAGATCTCGCACTGCACAAGCAAATGCTGCAGGACCCTTGTTCAAGTGGTGGATGCCTTCTCCCAACATTTCTTCCTTGGAAGCAGACCTGAGACTCTCAGTTTGGGATGAAATAGCTGCAGTGATAAATTAGCACCTAATCTTGAGAAAGAGCCGGGACTGCAGATGCATCCCAGGTGGCGTTACTACCAGATTCCTGCTAGCAGCAAACAGCCTGTTTCTCTCCCCCAGATTCAGGGATGACACCCCACTTAAAAACCCTGAGCGAGCTGGTTGAGGCAAGTGCTTGTTATAGCCTGGAACATCTAACAGCGATGGTCTGAATTTCACCCGATGTCCATCTAAAGCAAAATGCCAGTTGCATCATTCCCTAGATCACTGAAATTAAATCTCCAGAGGTCTCAATGCCCAGAAGTTGTTCTTCAACCTGAAAATGTCTTCACTGAGAGGAGTGTAAGGTGGGACTATGTAAAGCACACTAGATACAGCGTTGTGAACCCCAGCTCATTTCATGGCTTGGAGCCTGGGCTTGGAGCCTAGCAGGGGTTCTATAATAACTCCAAAACTGCTGCTCCACAAGCACAGTCCCTACCAGTCTGGGCTTGTGGTACAAAAGTCATTGACGCAGATTCCTTTAGCAGAGGGGCAGCAGGGGAAGAGCATGTAGGTACATGTATATGCACACATGCTTTCACGCTCATGTTCTTTACAACCAGAAAATGAATGAAACACAAATGCCATCCCATCTGAAGGGACTGCTATCAGCACGTGCTCTGCAAGTCTGCAGTGTTAGCACCTGCCAACATGTTAAATAAAACGGGGTCCTTCTAAAACCCACTCTTCATTGCTTACAAGTCTACTCCCAGTATTTGGGTTCTTACAGTTTCTCTTCTCATTGCTCCATACTCCAAGACACTCATGGCTGGCTCAGCATCAGGATTCACGTGGTGGCTGAAGGATGGCAGCAGAGGTGAAGGTCAGCAGCCCTGAGGAGTAAAACAGGAGCCTGAGGGGGAAGTAAACTTCTAAATTAAGGGACGTTTGGAAACAATTTCCTTAGCGCTTTGCTATGAGGCAGATGGAAGGGGGTTCCCCTTCGCTGTACCCACTGCCAAACACCTGCTGAGCTCTTCAGAGGTCCTGAGGAGTGGGGCTTGCTTTATCGCAAAGTCAGACCGAAGGAGCTGCTGGGCTTGGGGACTGACAATGAAGGTAGTGTCACCGATGCTGGTAAACGCACCAGATTCAGCAGAAAAGCTTATTAGAGCCTTATCTTAAACAAAGCTGCAGTTTAGTGATCTGAAATCATTAATCAGGCTAATTGCAGCTCATATTTATTGGCCTCTAGCTGCTGTGTAGCCACGAACAGCTGAACACACTGAACTTATCAGTTGAGTAATTGTCTCTGATAAATGAATTGCCTTCAAAAGAAAACAAGTGATACCAGCAATTCATCATTAAAATGTCTGAGGGAAACCACTGGATGTGTTTAGTTCATACAGGCGCAATCTTACTCAGTGTTAAATAGAGTGAGGGCAAATTCCTACAAGACCCTAAATCCTCCACTACACCCTGAGGTCATGTGGGTTTTGGTGCCTGTGATGAACCCCTTCCCAGAAAGAGCAAATATATTTATATTTTTTGTGCGTATACAGGTATGTGTGTGTATATCCATGGATCTCTGACAGTGCCTTTGTCACCTGCTTTCTTTTCTTAATGCTTTTCTTAACATATCTTCAGTCCCACAGACCCAAGGGGCTACAGGGCTTTGGCCATGGCAAGAAAAATATAGGATGAGAGCACTGAATTTACACAGGTGATGGCACAGTTTTCCCAGTTCTCTCCCCTCCTTCACAGTGATTTCTCCCGGATGTCTAATTCAGCCTCAGAATTACCCTGGAAAGCAACAGGAATTTTGCAACTGTAAATTCTGCCTGTCACTATGAGCGTAAGTAAATTTCTTGAGTAATAAAACATGATACTGCAAACAAATGTTAGGGAAAGATAGGAATAGGACTTGGGAAAATGGAAGAAAAAGGATGATGCTTCTGCTTCCTAAAACAGGGAGTCCAAACCTAAGCAAACCTCCACCCCTGCCCCATAAAACTGCAATAGGGCTCGTAGCAACCCTGCTAGCAAGGAAGAGTGAGGGGGCTGGGCTTTTTTTCTTTGCAAAAGGCCACATGAACCATGTGTGTGAGAAAAGAAATAACTGGAAAAAAGAAGGCACACATACCTGCCTGCAAAGAAAAGCCTGTTTGTGCTGCGAGCACACTGGAGGAAATTGTTGAAGAACAGTTCTTCCACGTAAAAATATGACCTGCATGAGGCTGCCAAGGCTAGTTAGAGCTGAGCCGATTGGTTGTCTAAATGCAGGTCAGACAAATTATTGGTGCCTAGGGGCAGCTTTCAGTTATGCACACCATTTTTTCCCCCATAATTTATAAAACTTATGGACAGCAGGATACAGGCAAATGGCTCATTGGGGTCCCAGTTATTCCTTCCTCTTTCAAATTCCTTGGCCTCCTGATGGAAATGCCCTTGCTATCGTTATGTTTATCTTCAGACTTGGAGCAGTTCCACTTGCAGATCCTGGGCTGGGCTGGAGGAAGAGGAGTCCTTTTCTGCGAGAAAAATTACCTTTACCTTCCCTTTTTTGCCTCTTTCGTAATAGAACAAATGATAACTTGTTCTGGTGGTTTTAATGACTTTAGTTAGCAGGACGATGTCATAGCCTTGTCAGACTGTTTTGAAGTGATGTATCAATCATCTCCTCTGACCTCCTTGATAACACAGAGCTCGTTTCTGCAACAAGCCTGTTAACTCCTGCTAGAACAATAGCTTCTTTAATATGACTGTGATTTGAGAATTTGAAAAGGTAGCAAGCCCCCCCAAAACTTCCATGAAGTCCATGTCAAACAAATATGCCAGGTTCTAAGATTAGGAACCAATATATTCCTTGCTGTCCTAATTATAACGCAGCTGGTGTAAAAGGAAAAGCCATGCTGCCACCCTTCTGCTTGCTTAATTTCTTTTTTATAGAGAAAAATGGTTTACAGCCATGGGTTAAGAGTCAGGACTCCTGGGTTCTTTTCCCAACTTAGCTACTGACTCATATTACGTTTGGCAAGTCATTTAACATCTTTGCTTGGCTTGCTCTTCCATAGAGAGATGTAATAATACTTCAGTGGCTTAATTAACTAAACCTTGTAAAGTACTTTGAGATCTTTGAATGAAATTGTTCTATATGGTGCTAAAATATTGTAATGTTAGAAACAGCAGTATAGTGAAGCACAGCATTTACCAGATGGTGTGGCAAGGAGAGTCTGCCATGCGGTGAAGGTACTGAGGAAGCCTGGGAGGAAGAAGCCTGAAATGTCCACTTGTCTTGACAAGGATTTCTTGCCTTGATGGGTGGTGAATTGTTTTTGGAGGCAGGGGAGGAGATGCATTTGAATAGAGGGCAGTTTGGAAAGGTAAGGCTGAGCTGCAAGCCCTTCAACTCAGGTTCAACAGGCTGAAGCAAGAAAAATGCATCCAGTAGTGCAAGAGTAGGGCAAATCTTTGTACTTTGGCTGCTCCTTTAACAGGAAGTCTTTGGAAGTCTACTGTCCTTTTCCATTTTTGCAACTCTCCTGAAGTTGGTGGAGCAGTTTATACATAACTAACAGTTCCCTGTTCCCTCAGAGAACCCCAACAGTTGCAGTACATCCTCCCAGCAAAGTTGCTGGATGGAAACAAGGGTGCTGGGACTTTTACATGATTCAGGGCTTGCCCATAAACCATCTCCACTGTTTCATTAGTCAGCAGGAGAGAGAAGTTAACAAATGGGTTGTACCGTGTTGGCTCCTCAGCCGGGTCTGTGGGTGATGGATTGCAGATGTAGGAGCTCCTCCCAAGACATGAGAAGCCTCACCCTGCATGCAGCACGAGGCACTTCAAAGTTAACACAATTTCAAGGGACTGACCCATGCTGTACTGCTCCCTGGAATCCATATTGCCTTGGACCTTAAAGAAAAAGGAGGCTGTGGGGGTCTTTCAACACTGATTGTATGCTTATAAGAAGACCCCCATCCTCAGGCAGGATCAGGGCCCGAAGCACGTGGGCAGAGGGGAATGCTGAGTGTGTGTCTCCCATGGTTCAATTTTTAATTTGACAAGCAATATCTGGCTTGCAGCAAGAAGGGAGTGAAACAACCAGAAGAGAAGAGCGGGGAGAGGGTAGGAACTGCAAGGCATGTGGTTTCACAGGCTCACTGGTTGCACAGCCACAGGGTGTTGAAATGTTTAAAGGGATTCAAGATAAATAAATCTCACCCAGGCCCAGTCTCAGCAATGCCTGTTAGCGTAACTCAGCGCTGGAGCAGAACGTAACCCATGCTTTACAGGGAGAGTGTGACTCGAAGCGGGTTAATCCATCACTCACTCCTCTCCCCTCACCCTCACCCTGCTCCGTCTGGGATAATTTCTAATCAGTGCCTGGGTCCAGACGTCATCTCAGCAGCTGGCCCTGACACAACGGTGCAGCAACCCCTCCACCCCCCTGCCAAATGCGAACCCCATCCATGCTTTAGTTACACCAGGAGCTAGCCTCAACCTCCGTGTGCCAGCCCAGTGCCTGGATGATGCTGCCCTCGGACGAATGCTGCCCTTGGTGCCACATACTGCTGGGTTAGGGTTAGGATTAGGGTTAGGGTGCTCCCACTTGTTCCCAGGGCCACTGGGTGATGTCTTGCTTTTCCTGATGCCCACCAGCGGCAAGGGACTTGCAGCCTGACCCAGTGCCCTGTAGCTGGTGAGCTGTCTCCATATCAGCAGTTGGACACACTCGGTGTCGGCAGCAAAACAGAGGGGTGGGGTGTGTTTTATTTTCCCACTCCACACTTCTTTCAGAAGTTCCAAGTGTCGCATAAGAACAGGAGTGCATTCTGTATTAATTTAGTAGGCAAAACTGCCTCTTTGGGTACAATTTCTCCAGAACTTGCCCGTTTTCCCCTAAAGTTCACATGGTCCTTTCTGGCTCCCAAGAAACTGTTGACTCCCGTGAGATGTCCAGCCTGGGTTGGAGGAGGCTAGTACGTACAGCAAGATGGGACTGTTATGGATAAAGATATGCAAGAAAGCAGAGGAGCAGAGATGTAACAAGGAGCCACCAGTTTTGTAAGAGTTTTCCATCTCTCACTGCTTGACTCTCTCCATTGGACAGGGGATGGATGGGAAAGGAAGTACAGCTTTTTTCCATGTGGTATGTTGAGCAGCAAGAAGTGTAAAAGAAGGGGCACTTGGGCTCTGTAAATGGGCAGTTTGTTAGGGCTAAAGTCATGGATGTAAAGCAAATATTTGGAGGAGGAAAGGGGATGTATTCCCCCTGTTGTGCAGCCTGCTTTCAAAGCTTAATTGAGGCATCTCCCCAGAATATCTTTAGATCAGATCTGGGTGTCTCCAAAAAGATATTGTGTGGATCACAGTGCATCTCCACGGGGAGAGAATACAATGCTGGTCTAACAAATTTTCCTCCTTTGACAGAGGAAGGGCCATCTTGGCCCTTTGCTTTAATGTCCCCACTGAGTCTTTCCTGTGATTTAGCAAAAAATTCAGCAGAAACCTCCAAACCCTATTTCAAGTTGCCACCAAACAGGCCTCACTTATTTTCTATTGATCTAGTTCAGCTTTGAACCATCCATACCCTCAGAGTCTCCCAGTCTGCGGTGGATCAGATGTGTATCATTTGCCTCGTCACAGCAATGCTGTCTCTGCCTTAGGACAGGGATGCATTTCTCCACTGTTCACATGTCCCCTTGCTCTGCTCTGTTGTCCCAATGTGCTGCAAGGCTCTTCTCCTGCTTTGTGCATAGGACTGGCCTGTCCTCCCTTGGAATTAAACCTCTGTGCTTTTGAATCATTAGTCACCTCCTGGTCCTGCCCTCTCCTCGCTCTGAATGCCACAACATGAGTCATTCCTCAGTTTTCTTGGCAAACAGACCCCTGAGGAGCAACAATTCAGGCCGCATTACTGCTGAGTGTGTCATATGATTGAAACAGTGCTGAGAGACTCTCTGCAAGTCAGAAAAGGAGAAACAGCCTTTCCCAGCAGATGCTCTACTTCATTAATGCCTTCCCTTTATGGATGGTCTGATGGTGGGCTGGACTTCTTCCAGCACTTGTACTGGTTGGACAGGTTTTAGTGGGGGAATAACACTCTTAGATCCAGCTCCAGAAGGTGTCCAAGCAGGGTGGGCATGCCTGAAGTGTCATTTCTCCTCTGCCCTCCTGGGAAACAGCGTCCCAGGAGAAGACCTTCTCCTCCCTCTGCAAAACACTTGGCCAAGCCACAGGCTTTTCCTGGTCTGAACTCAGTGCTGAGCTTGGCTCCTGTGGGATTGCGTTGGACTGTCAGCCATTTAGGCATATCCATAGCCCTATATTTACCATATGGAGGCATCAATTTGTCCACTGCCAGTGCCGTGTGGATAATAACATCTCTCAAACAGTCCAATGTTTCCTTCAGGTGTGTCATGGTGCACCTGCAGCATCATTTGCTTGGAGCTAACACTGCTGTAAACCTGGAGTGGAAGAGGATGATGGGCCAACTGGAGGGGCTCACATCTGGCACAGCCCTCCCTCTGGGTTGTGTAACAGTGGCACCCTAAAAATCCTTCAAAGTCTGTGTGAACAACTAGCTGGACATTTCAGCTTACAGCATATTTATTAGGCAAAACTGTGGGATGGACCAGTTTGTTGCTAACCTGGAGAACAAAAGTCAGGCTGGCTGAAGGGTGGTGGCCCATGGTGGCAACTGGATGGCTTCTCACATGCACAAGTCACAGAGGTTGTGGAGGTTTCATGACATGATATCTCTTTCTTCCCTTTTTTTCCTGATTGGTTATGTTAACTAAAAGGCAAAGATGGAATTTGTACACACATGTATCTAAACATACGTGTGTTTGTCCCTGTATATTTATATTTTGTGCATAAGGAAAGTAATCTGCACAAAAGGCAAGCAAATCAAATCTTAAGTGCCAGTTCCCAGGAAGGCAGGAGAGAGGAGGGGATGCCCCAATCCAGGGCTGATCTGTGTGCTGTAGGCTGGGGCAGATGCATTTGTGTCTGACACTGGAGGGGTTTGCACTGTGTAGGAAGACACAGTTTAGCCCCCTGGTCAACCTGTATTGGGCTGGATAAGGGGACTAAGGAGGAGTAAATTCAAGGCATGGTGTGGGACATCTTCCCTACCATACAGTCAGTGACCTTACTGAGCCTAAGCTGTTGTTCTCTGTGTTATCCCTGTTTACAGCACCCGAGGGTTTGACTTGGTGTCCAAGTAGGATTTATAACTCTTCACAAAGAATATACTCAGGATTTATTTTTTTAATGTCAATCCAACCTCAAGGAATGGGATTAAAAGAGGGAGGTAAATTTGGTGGGGAAAGGTACACAACAAGTCTCTTGCAGGGTCAAGGCTTGAAATGAAGCCCCTTAATCAGTGTTACATGCTGGAAACATCCTTCTTGCCTCAGTGGAGTTTGTGAAATTGGTCCAATACACAGTTTTTAACCAAAGGCCTCTAACCTTATGTGCTGGGAGGAATCCTGTTGCTTCTAAAGGGAAGTTCACAGACAATGAGAACCACTTAGTGTTTGATGTCCAGCCAAAGTATCTCCCCACAGGATCATTGCCTATGTTTGTAAATTAAACGTGCAACACATAGAAGGGTTAGTGCTCTGCTCTCCATCTGACCTCTCATGGGCATAGTGTCAGTGCTAATTGTAAATAACTTTGGTCCCATGAGCAGAGTTTACTTTTTGTTGGGTCCTATAGTAATATTATTTTAAGAAATATCTCTGCTTTCTTGCACTTTCTCTTGTTGTTCACATAGATCAGATCCAGGTTGGCTTTAGGAAGCTGAATTTTTTTAAGATAAGGAGGTTTATTTTGGCTTAATCTCTGTCCCCACTTATCACTTTGTTTGAGCACAGACTGTTGTTTCTGAAGTGAGAAGCACATTTCAGTAATGACATGACCATTGTGTCTTCAGTCGCCTTTTCTTTTTGCACTTGGGTGTTTTTGTTTCTCCACCAAGGCAAACTAACTATTTCTCACATAAATCAACAGATGAAATGCACCCAGGGGAGCTAAAAAAAGCCAGGGCCGTGTCCTCTCGCCCTTGATCAGCCCAGATTCTCTCTGTTGTCAATGGGAATTGGACAACATGAGAGGATCAGGCATCTAATGAGAAAAAAACCTGTCAGTGAAAATTAAGTCAATAAATCTCCAGGTTGGAGGCATCTGAAGACTGGCAGCAAACAAATATGGTACTTGTCTTTAAGAAGACCATGAAATCAGGTCTTTGCATCTTCCGTGTTATTAGCTTGTTGTCTGTTTTGGGGAAGTGTGCAGAGTTCACTGTGTTGAAGGAGTTTATGTAACAGCATTGGGCAGAAGAACAGCAAACAACACGGGCATATTAAAAATAGATCATGTCAAACAAATTTCTAATTGCCTTTCTGATTTGGTAGATGCAACGAATCTAGCACAGCCATAAAGCATTTGAGATTCAGCAGAGTATTTGATATTGCGCTGTGCTAGAAACTGGATAAAAATACTAAGTGGTTAAAAATACACTTGCTCGGACTATATATTACTCAGGAACAGAGAGATGTTGCTATTGGTGAGCTCCCGGGGGTGCATCAGGGTGCCAAGGAGGTCAGTAGTGGAGGTGACTCTTATTTCATGGCTTCAAGTCCAGTCCAGTTCCCGGTCATCTGGGGACTTGCTCCTTCTCTTGGTCCCAGAGGGTATCAGGGAGAGTCGTGGGCTGTGGGCACTGTCTGTGATGCTTGCAGGAAGAGCCAGCTGCCAGGCTCTCTGGACACAGGAATGCAGAGAGCAGGCACCAGGGGTGGTGAATGGGTGGCTGGTGACAGAGACTCCCCTGCAGTGAAGTGCTGGAGTATTGCAGGTGCTAAGCAGCAAAAGGGCAAAGGGAGGGATGGGTCAAAAACTCCTGCTGTGATCAGAGCAGGGAATGGAGATGGGAAATGAAGTGTTGTCCTTTAGGAAGGGGGAGAGAGGCCACGAGCCATGGGATCCTGAAAAATACACCGAGCGCTGGCGCGTTCATCAGTGCCAATGACCTGGCGGAAAACCTTAATTTAACTTATGATTTCAAAAGCAGAGGAGGACAGAGCCAAACTGGAGTGGAGAGGAAAACTGTGGCAGGAATGAACGAACAGCAAACAGAAGCAGATCCAAGGAAAAAAAATGAGTTCAAAGAAAATTTGAAAGTTGCGGATAATAATGAAATAAATACAAGTTCATGTTGCTGCCCTTGGAAGCCCCAACACTACAGCCCTGAAAGATCCCATACTGAATATTTTAATCAGTCTTGGTGTGTACAATATAAGAAATGTAGGCGTAGAAATGATCAAAAGAAAAATGCTGGAAGGTTTAAGAGCTGATATATAAGGAGGACTGATTTTTGGTATGCTTGCAGGCAGGGAAAGCACTTCATATTTTATTACTGATGTGTTCAAGCAATGATGCAACTGTAGGGAGGTACTTACTCATTCTTGGGATATGACTAGATAGCAGCAGTGGTCAGATGCTAGCAAAGCTTATGCCTTGCCATGGGATGGTTCTATGCCTCCGTTCTCATTTCAACCCACTGAGTATCCAGCTTCAGGTCCAAAATTCTTCTGCTGTTGGTGACCCTGGTGTAGGCATAAGCATAAGCTTAGCCTCAGAAAGGGTATTCCTGTTCTTTATGTAATGTGCAGAGACATCACGTACCACTGGACTGCAGCATGGTGCAATCCAAGATCCTGATTGCTCATGTGCCAGATAATTGAGGGTACAGACCTACCAAATTACTTCAAAATCTGGACACGTTCCCATATCTCCTCCTGATGACAGACTTGTGCAAGGGGATACCCGGCATGTTAGGAAGTGTAAGCAGTTTATAAATGGGCAGATTAGGCTGAAGTAATCTAAATCTTGTAAAACTTTGTCTCTTGTTCTGCTTTAGTTAAGCGAAGAACAAAAATGGTACCTCAGTGCTGGCTGATACCTGTGTGTAACATCATCAGACTGTTTTCATAATGATCCTGATTTACTCGACATTTCAGATTGAGACTAAACACATTTGCAGAGCTCGTTACAGACAAATAATTAAATATTACTAGGGCAGAAAATGCTTTCAGCCACCGCTCTGTCAGGCTCCATACTCTGTGGTGTCTGAAAAATGCAGCGGCTATTTCTCCTTCTTCGAACAGGAGATGATTTCATCTTTTCATACTGTTTCCTGTAGCAACATCATTACACACCAGCTTTTTGGTGGAGACCGCTGTGCACCTAATTCATCCAGCTCACACTAGTACTGCTGATGACAATCCCTAGCATGGATCTTCCCTGAAGCTGTGTTTGCTTAACCAGTATTTAGTAAAGTCCTCGTTTCTAATTTGTTTGTCTAATCTGTGCCTAATTAGCTCCTTTTGAACTCATCATCCTGCACACCTACTTCTGTGAAATGATCCTGGTAGGTGGAGAAATGTTGCTGTCGAAATCAAGTGAGCTACGTTGGTGCAAGTGAGCTCAGAGCTGGGTGTGATGTGGCAGTGCTGGAAATTGCTCTACTTTCAGGGGCCATGTTTTAAAACTTGGATTATAAACTGTGCTGCTGAAAAACAAGAGGATTTGTCAGTTAATTATTTTGCATCAAGTCTAGGCTTGCACATTCAGACCAGTTATTTCTCCACGAAGAGCTCTTTCCAAGATCACATATCCCTTTGCAGTTGTGTGTCTTCATTTTTCTGCAGCAAAGGGTGGGTTGGGAACATCTAGTTCCCCATATTCATGATCCAGATGAGTAATTGGCAGCTGCTCTGAACATGTGTCCTCATGCATTTATGGATATTTATGATCTTCTTTAGTAGAGAGATGAACATGTTTTGTCTCTGAGGACCCTGCTGAGTTTACTTTCTTTTTCGTTTTTCTGTGGCTCTGCTCATCGACTACAGGTGGTTTGTAGTCACACAGCTGGCCAAAGGGGTACGGGGTATCTCAATTCGCGTTGAGGAGATACGCTGAAGTGTCATTTCTCCTGGAGGCAAGAACAGCAGGCTTGGCAGACCAGGGCTCTGTTTGGCAGCTCCTAAGTCTCTGTGATCCTCACAAATTCTGCCTTGTGCTTCAGTTCATTTCTGCAGGTGATGTTGTTACATCACAACAGCCAAGCTGCCCGGACATTTCCAGATCTCACTTCTTGAAGGCATAAGAAAAAAGCTTTTATTCTGTGCTGGAGTTAAGCAGGACTCCTGGAGAGAGAGTCCACAGCCTTTAACCAGAAGATGGCACAATGTCACCGTTGTATGAACGTGGCTATTCCGGCGGCCCATCAGAGAGCTCTCCCCAAATAAAAGAGCAGAGAGCTGCTAAGAGGAGAGCTAAACTGCCAGGATTTCCCAAGGGGTGTATGGTGGCTGTCCGGTGAGCGGTTCTGCTTTGCAGATCACACATCTCTCTTCCTGGGGTCTTCTTGTGCTTCTGCAAATACATCTGAGCCAGTGTGTGCACTCGCCTCTTCCCACTCCCCCATGTGTTTGTGTGCATGCATGGGTGAGGATATTGCATATACATCCACATGCCTGCACGATTTCCACAGGGTTACACCCACTTCCAGCAGGCCTGAATTTGGCAGGCGTGCTGGACAGCCAGCAGCCCACCTGCTTAATTATCCCCTTGGCCCACGGCAGATCTCAAATCCTCCAACAGATGCATGTGAGACCCCAAGAACTAAGGTATTAGGGACCCTGAGCTGTCATCGCTGGCTCACGGTCGTGGTCCTCCCGCCTGTGTGGTGCACACCTGGGCTTGCTGGCAGCGCGGGGTCCCAGGTGCTCCCCATGCTGCATTCCTCTGCTCTCCTTCCTCTGAGCTTTGGGGACTTTCTGCCCGCGTTCACATGACTCCTGTGGACTCTTAGCCTAGCTGTGGCCTCTACGCCTTTGTAACAAAACCACCTGCGTTATGTTTGTACTGAAAGGGCTGGCAAGGAGCTCCAGGAGCCGGAGAATCACTCGAGAAGGGCAACCTTGCTGAAAGGCACTGGAGGAGATGCAGGCATCTCCACTGCCATAGATAACTCACTTGCTCTAGAGGGGTCCGGTGGCTGGTGTCACCCATGGGAAGACTGAAAGTCCAAAGCTCCTTTTACAAACGGGAGACTGAGGCTCATAACAAAATATGGGACTGGGCATGCAGAAAATGAATGCAGCCAAGAGCTGGAGTCCTTCCTCTGTTCCTTGAGCAGCCTCGGTTCTGTGTTCTTTACTGTGGCAAACACAGCTATCCACATTGTGCCTCTGACCAAATTCTTGGGCACATTGTATTGCTTAAGCAGTCAGGACATGTAAAGCCCTCTGAGAGTCTTGTATGAACAGGCCCGTAGGAGTGCTAAGTGTTGTGGTGCTGAGGATGGATTATTTTAAAGGCAGGGCCCAATTAATGTTGTTGATGATGACGGTATGACAGGCAGCAGCTTAACAACAGATCCTAGAGACATAGTTGCACTGAGGTGAATAAGTGAGCAAAGGACAGATACTCCTATAATTTTCTTCATCTTTAGCTCAGTACTGACATCAAAGTTACACCACTGTGTATTACCATAAGAGACATGTCCCAGAGGTTTTGTGTCTGTCTCCAAGGACAGAATTGATTCCTAAGGTTTCTTTCTTTGCCACTGATTTTTTCTTTTAACTTTTGCACCCTATTTGAACACTCAAACCTTTGACTGTCTAGGAAGATACAAGGCCAAGAAAACTGCGGTGGCAAAGAAAGCTTAAAAACCAAGAAAATTACTTGCTTGTGTTGTTTCTTGCTTCGGTGAATTTTGCTCTTTGGTGTGCTTGATAATATTTGCATTAAATTATCCTGCTCTAAACAGAAATTGTTGGGACTAATTTAGGTTTCAGGGCATAAATCCAACCTTAGAAGACTATAATAACGTGGCAGCTCTTTGCCATTGAATTACATGTTAAGTGTCTTACAGTGGAACTGTAATTACATGCTCACTCCAAGCATTGACAAGTAAACAGGATTATAACAGTTTCTGGAACCAATGTTTGCATGAATTCTTCAAGAGAAAAGAGAGACTTGAGGACACATATGGGGTTTATTTTCTGGCTAAAAGCATATCATTGTTATTTATTATTCACACACTACTGCTATACATAGCAAAACAGAGGCTGTGCAGCACTTGCCAGCTAAGAGGGAGACATGGATAAGAAGAGAAGAAATGAAATTAAATGAGGGGGGGGGGAATAATCAGATATTGATAAAAATTGAGGTAGGTCTGGAATGCACTGGGAGCACAATGGAGATGTGCCTGCATAGAGTCTGCACTGAACCATGAGAGCCTTTCAGTGATAATCAATACCTGTCTGAGCAGGCCTGGAAGACTATGCAGAGCTTCTTACCTGTTTTCCCTTTTGCTCCATAACACATCTGGGTCTCAGAGGACTTATCCACATGTGGAATCTTGACAATGACTGTTGGCCTGGCCCTGGAAATCATATAGTTCAGTTTGCATAGCATCAGATGTAAAGAGCAAAGTGGTGGCATGCTGCATCTGATGGAGCTCAGATGGGTGTCTCTGTACCACCAGGAGGGTTTAGCAGCAGAGCGATAAACCACCCATCTATTACTCACTCATAATTGTGACTTGGCAGAATTTATTTCTCTCTTTCGTCTTAATGCTGGGGTGAGGAAAGAGGGTGATTAGCAAGGGGTAGTTCCTATAGGCTAGACAAACATGTAGCCTCCTAGGCTATCTTCAGGACAAGCTCGGATTAGGAGATAAATTCCTGGCAAAGCTGAGAAGCTTCCCTAAACATGATGCTAACTCAAGCGAGTTGATGAGAACATGTCAGGACAATGGAAGGGGAAGAGGAAGATGTTGGGAGTGCCATGTGCTCATGTAGGTATTTGGATCAAGCACTAGAAACCAAAGCAGTGCATGTTCCACAGTGTCTTTATCAGGCTGAATGACAGCTCCAGGCCTAAACGCTCCTGAGCTTTGGAAAAATTTGGACTCAGAGATGAACTCTGCGGCTGCGGTTCATGTCTGACCAGTATTCTGTCAACCTTAGCCCGCATGTTCATGCTCTTTGATCAAACTCCCCTTGTTAGGGGATGATGGGGTGAGCCACTTGTCCTACACCTACTTCATCATTAAGAGACGCTTTCACAACATGCATCCTGCACTCTGTGGTGGCATCCAGGGCTTCACGCAGGCATTCTCACTTCCAGCTCACAAGAGTGCTGGCATGACTTGCTATAAATCAGCAGCCTGCGTGCGATTGACATTTGAACTGGCAGTGAGAGGAAAACGGCTGGCATCTGGCTTATGGATGCTCTGTGCCGAAGCCTGGATATGGTGGCAAACACTCCTCCAGAGAAAGCCCTTCAGCTGTGTTGCTCTGGGACCATGAGGTCTCTCCCTCAGTATGTGTGTTGCAGGCGAACTTGTTCTCACACTTTACATTGCTATTTTTTGAAATTGGAAATGTCCATAATGAAGCACTAAGGTTTATTAGAAAGGTCTGCAAGTCTGGGCTCCAGAGCTGCAGCTGACCGGGGGAGCTCAGCCAAGTGACTGAACTTGCCAGTGCATCTTGCTTCTCTATCAAAATGGAAGTACTCAGAGATCAGTGGAGCACGAGGCTTCCCTGAGGTTTAATTTGTGAACGCTAGTGAAATACTGAGAGATGTGTGAGTGAGCAGACTGGTGTATATCTACATGGCAACCAAGCAGCTTCTTACACAAGCCTAAGAACTGATGACCAGCATATTGGCTATACTGGTATCCTGACGCATCCAAAGATGACCCTACGTCTGTGCAGAAAACACGCATGTAAGGCTGGAAACCTTACAACATTACACATGAGGTATTCCAGCTTGCAGTTCCAAGCTTCTCATTTTCCTTGTGTCTTTACCAGTTTTCCCAGAATAAGGAGTTGTTGATCTGGCTGCCTTTTGCACACCTAAGACTGCTTTAAGAACATCTCAACTGAGAAAACAGAGTTTAAGTATGTGGTTTATTCCTAGAAAGCTTTGAGCCATGCCAGCATTCAAGTTTGTGTTTAACTCTGAAACAATTCGGCATCTAGTTTTGTCAGGGCTGTAATACAATGTTGTCCAACTTCTCCAAGTACATGGTTCACTGTTGTGATGCATGGGACTCTAATGACCCCAGTTAGAAAACCAGTTTGAGACTCAGCTGTGCCCTGGATGGATTTCTACAGAAACGCACCTGCAAACTATTCTCTGGTGCAGCCACGATGTGCCTTCCTGCACAGCCCAATGGGGCCTTTGCTTCCAATTAAATCCACAGTATCAATGTGAAGAGAGCGACCAAAGGGGCCTCAAAGCAATGGGAACAAGACAGCACCTCCCTCAAGAACCTGCACTCACTTTCTTGCAGGATTGTACCCGTGCTAAATGTGACTTACATTATTATTCTGCTTCCTGAATGAAACACAAAGACAGAAGAAGCAAACCAACCTGCCAAGAGTTGAATGCAGGAAGGTATCAGTTTCTTTGAGTGCCAACATCAGACGGATCAAAAGAGGCAAGGTCAATTTGCACATTCTCATTCCCGGGTTGGGAAGATCAAGAGAAAATCTCAAAAGCCCTTAGTAGATGGCAAAAGTCTTAGCCTAAGAATGAAATACACATTTCCAGGCCTGTTGGAGGACCACTCTGTCAGAGTTCATTAATATAATAAACTGCAATTCTACCTTCAAAGTCACTTGTCAAAAATGGCACTAGGCTAACCCCCACTACACTTTGAGTTTTGTGTCACTTTTGAGTGACCCATGAGGCTTTATTCAGATCCAATAAACATGTTTTAACTATTTAGACCCAGCACACCTCTAAGAGCTGTGCAAAAAGTATCTACTAATAGCTAAATTGTTCTTGCACTTGCCATGTTATCCTTCTTCAATTGTATATTCAGACGAGCATGGAGCAAGGATATAGATACTAGCAATAACGTTTCTCTACTCAGAACGAAGGGTCTACTTATTTTCTTCTTATAGACACCAGCTCAAATGCCCTCCTGTTCCATGTTCTCTTGACAAGCCATTTGGCCAAAGCTTTGTGTTTGTGCTGAAGGATGCTGCTCTTTCCTGGCCTCCTAGGTTTCAAGCCATGCAGTTCTACTTCTCGTGCTCAAATTTCTACCAGCTCATCTTGAAGTATCTTCCAGAGGGCTTCTCACCAGGCATAGATTGTTGTATTGCTTGGGGATATTAACATGAGTGAGCCCTAAAACTCTACAGGGAAAACATACTTTGGGAGTAAATCTTGCCCAGATGTAAACAAACAGCAACTCCAGGGCTGTTTGCTTCTGGGAGGGCTGTAAAGCTGGTCAGAAACCCTTAGCTGGTGAAAGCAGAATGCTCTGATGGACCATTGCCTTCCACTAATGCCCATCTGCCCTCTGCACTGGGGTTGGTAGAGCTGCGCACCCCACCAGAGCACACTTCCCCAACATGTTTTTCTCCACCTGGAGTCATCGCCAGTGATTTGGAAATCCTGACCTGCAGTTTTAATTCCCTTTTTGCTTTTGAATCTCTTCTGAAGTGGAGACCAGGGGAGCCTTTCATGCGGATGACTTTGGTATCTGTAGCCCAAGTCCCTCACCTTGGTGCTAGATCACACAACAGATTCACACTCACTCCACTTTGTTGGAAAATACAGCTGAGTTTATGCACCTTGGATTATTCAGATTGATCATCCTCATAATTCTGCCTGGCCTTGAAACATTAATTTTTTCCACGATGGCTGGCTTGGATTTCCTTCTTTAAGGCTCAGGATGTGGTATTCCTTGAAGAATTCTTCTGTACCATATAACTTTACAATATGTATAATTCCTTCTCTCCATTTATTCACTTCAAGTGCTATGCTCCAGTAAGGGTGGTTGTGTCTGTAATCTGGATATCTCAATTAATGGTCACATCAGGACCCACAAATGTTCAAAAGTTATTATCCTTTTCGTATTAACAAATGATTTATGAAGAAGACATTTGGGGTCTGGTTAGGAAAATGACTGTATAAAATTGCATATATTGAGTCTTTTTGCACTTGTATGTCTGTTTTCAACTGAAATGATGATCCCTATTCCCTTGTTAGCAGAGAAGATGTAATACATCCATAAAGCTGAGCCAGCGTATAACAATATGTTATATATTGTCAAAACTCTTCATTAAAGCTCTGACACTAGAATCATTGTAAAAACGAGGAAAAGAAGATAACTTCATTTTTGGCTCCTAAATTCACTGTCCCATTTTCCTGTGGGAAGGACTTTCACACCTTGCAAGTGTGGAGAATTTCCTCTGCAGCTGATGGGAAATGTCCCCAAGTCATTCGCAATGTACTTTTTCTGGTGCCACTGCATGGAAATGAGGATGTCAGCTCTGACATATATGCTTTACCCTGCTTGGATATTTACTTCTCATATATTCAGATGAGAGTTGATGTTAAAGTCTTTTCCCCTACTCTCTGCAGGCCAACCCAAGGCCCGAGGGATGGAGATAGACCAGGATCGACCTTGGATTATACAGGTATAAACACAACCAGAATCATAACCTGGCTTGCAAAAAACACTTTGTTTCTTACTTTGGTCCTGGAGAAGTGAGTGTCTTGTTTCTCTTGCAGGGCTTCTGGGGGTGCAAAGCACTGATGAGCAGTGGGGATATGCAGTGACCTTTGTATCATCTACATCTCAACTTTTTGCTGAGGGTAAAACAGCCTGTGGAGGAAGATAGATCAATTGGCTTTACGGCTGGGCTGATTTATGCCATCAGCTAACCACTCCCAAAGGGGGAATCGGCGTGCTGAGGCTGCCAGGGAGCGTCAAATCCTCCCAGCCCTCTCCTGCCCCGGGACATTGTGCTGCTGGCCTGGACAGGAGCTACTGGCTACTCCTGTAGGGTCACCCATGCTAGGAAAATCCCATTACTGCCTTCAAACATGCTCTTGACTTTGCTGGAGCAGCATAAAAGGAAAACGGGAGGTGAAACTGAGGACTTGACCCACCAGTCCAGGTTGAACTGCAGGGCTGGCAGTGAGGAAAAAAAAAATATTTCTGCTGCTAAACAGATTTGGTCTGGAATCAGTGAGGAATTACTCGGAGCTAACCTGGCTTTCTCTACACTCCTCTTAGGAAACCTGCGCAGATCATTCAGAAATTGGGTTTCTTCCCCAGCCCAAGCCTGGCTGTTACAGAGATCTTGCCTCAGCTTTTTTCTTTTATACTTTCTGGTACTGTTTCTAGTGTGGATTTATGGACACCCCCAGAGCATCCTCTGCTCCCTTTTGGGTTTTGTTTGGTTCTCTTTCTTGTAGAAAAAACCAGATTTTAATGAGGGCATTATTTTCTCTTTGATTTAGCATGGCCAGGAGTTATTCCATTATACCCAGACTTGTCTATTTACTCTTTAAAGCATGTTCCTTTTATTTACTCCTCCAGAGCTGCCTGTTTAATCCAATCTCTTTTCCACTGAATTACACTGGCACAATAACACAGGCCAAACAGGTTCAGCCTGGGTCAGGGGTGGCAGAGGAAGGGGCTACATACTTGTCAGATAATAACTCTAGTATTAAAAAAAAAAAAAAAGTATTTACTGGGACTGGTGAGTTTTATAGCTAAAAAGGAAGTTGCTATTCCCAGTCAGTATTTGCAAGGGTTCTACAGCACCTACCCCTGCAAAAACTAAGCGAATGACCTGAAAATGACGGTGGAATCTACTCAGCTTTGCTGGAAGCCTGAGGTCTGACAAAAGCCCTGGTAAATGGGTAGTGCCCAGTCAGTCAGACGTGGGACCTCTTAGAGGAGGCAGGCCTCAAATTCACACCAAAGCTCCACAGCAAAGCCCTGTGATGACAGCCATCTGTTTGAACTCACAGTCATGTATAACATGAATAAAAGCACCTTGGTGAGCAGACCCTGGGGCTCAGAGCCAGCGCTTGGTGGGGGCTGCACCTCATATCGCCAGCATCTTTCTTCCCTCTGGCCTTGGGTCACAAACCATGTGACAGCTGAGGACACCCTCTGATGTATTTATGGCACATTTCTGCTCTTTCACTTATTGCATTACATCTGCCTTGCGTTGCAAGATTTTTATGTTTTTTATTATTTCTTTCGAGTAACAGATTTTTTTTTTGTTCTTCATTACTAACGTTATATCTTAATTGCTCTCTTAAGTAAACAGACACCTGCACTTTACAGAAACATGAGAAGATAAGTTCTCTGGTCCAGGGAGGTTAATTTCTTATTTATCTCTGTAATATCTGATTTAGTCTCCAGTAATTTTTCTAATGAGATATGTTGTCACCTTCTAGGTGCCCTGTATATATCTGCTGCTCACCAGGACACCAGCCAGTCCTGCTCTGCTCCTGTTATTTTGGAAACCCGGAGCTGTGAGTTTCATAAAGGCTGGGTTAAGTAAGCAACAGATTTATCTTTGTCTAAAGATAAAAGTGTTTGGCAGCAAATGTTGGCAGCTCTTTGCATATTTCCAGGGCTCCTTAGCATGCTCTCTGCTCTTCCCTTCACATGGGGATGACTGTGGGGGCTGCTGCCCAACTGGAGGGACTATCTTGCAGCCCCTTAGCCTAAGCAGACCCGGTGTGGTTAATGTTTAATGCTGCCTGTGCCTGGGGAGGGTAGGACAGAGGCTCCACCACGTAGTCTTTCATGAGTCATATCCTGGTGGATTTTGTAGCCATCATCCTTGGGCTGTGGGCAAGCGGGCAGCGCTCCTCAGGTCCATCAAGTTTGTCCTCCTGGTGTGAGTGTCCTCCCTCCCAGCCTTGCCCTGTGCCCACAGCCACCCTGCCGGTGCTGTTGGATGAAACCAGGGGCATGGCACCAGGACAAGGAGAGTTTGAGCAGCTGAAGGCCCGAGAGGTCCCCCCTGAGCTCCGGAGAAGTCTCTCTGGAGACGCCTCCGTTGTTGCAGTCAACATGCCCTGTGCCCATGGGAACCCATCTCTGGAGCCAGCCAGTTTTCCTGGCATGAGTGATGCCAAGGCTGAGCCCTCATGGTGTTGTGCTTGCATGGGCTCAGAGCCATCCATGAGCCAGCACCCTGCCTGCAGCATTTGCTTTGGGAAAAATGCATCTCCAAGAGGGATGTCCTAGAGGGAAAACATTAAGGAGATGGATGCATCTTCCCTGCTGTACCAGAGCAGCCTGACCTGGTTGGATCTGCACTTGGGGGAGCCAAGGAGAGTTTCTCAGCAAACTCTGGGCAAAATGAAGCTCCTGCCAGTCCAGGCAAGATGGAGCAAGAGTCTCCTCAGAGTGCAGCACTCCTCTGCAAAGAAACAGTGTGGTGTTGAGCTCTCTCTGCCACACTCAGGAGACAAATCCTGACCCACTGATTGCTGGCCCCATCCCGCTGCTCAGTGGGGAGAGGGCAGCAAAATCTTCCCATCCCATTTCTCAGCAAGAATCCCATTCCAGCCTCTCATATTATTTTTATTTGCATACAGATAGAGAAAAAGAAAAGATATTTCCTATGAGGATTGTTTCCGTATGGTTTTATGTACGAGAATAAACAAGGCGTAGCTGTCAACTATACAGTTAACATATTTTTGGTGGTGTTCCCATCCAGAAAATGCAGCTGCATTATATTCCTGATAAAGTGGAACTAATGTTCGGCTTCAGCAAGAATGTTAATAAATGAAAGACATTTCAAACAACACTGATTGAGGCAAAGTGTCATTCCCTCCCACCCCCCAAAAGGCTTTATTTTTTTGCAGAGTTGCAAAAACTCTGATGCCTGAACTGGAAATCAGCAAATTTCTGCTTCTGGTTACACTTGTATGAATCTGAAATGGTTTTATTGGTTTCAGTGGGTTTGTCTGGGCTGGCACTCTGGTCACTGAGAGCTGGGGCTGTTGTTTCCACCCTACTTGATTACAGGTTTTTCCTTCAGATAATTTGATTTCTCTTCATTAAGGAGACTCAGCCAGAAAGGGGGAGGTTGTTCTAGAACCACCTAAACTTAGTCAGTGCCCCTGACATGATGCATGTGGCTATTGCCTAATATCCTATTGCTGACAATTAAAACACAAACATATAGTCATATTTTTGGATGAAACTGTACAAACATTTCAAAACAGTTTGTGCATGCAGATTTGTATGTTATCAGAGAGCACCACACATGCACATGGAATTTATGGAAAATGCTGAGAGATTTGAAAGGAAATAGTTTGGGAAGTTGTCTTATTTTTTTGAACATAAATCCCCAAACAGTTTCCCTTAACATTCCTCATGTCTGTGCAGCAATTAATACTTGACATTTCTCTCTCTGTTGATCTTGGACTTTTTTTTTTTTTGGTTATTTTTCGCATCTCTCCTTTATGTTTGCTACATCTGTTTGCTAAACCCAGCATTGATGTGTACAGACAAACTTCCTTGTGCAGGAGGATGATGTGAGGAAGCAGTAAGAGGAGATTTAAGCCTTCAGAAATATGCTCACCTCCCCAGATTAGATATTTAGATTCAGGGATGCATCTTCAGAGTCTTCAGCTCAGCATACCTGGGCTGAATAGTTGCTGCACAGATGAGTCTGTTGGCTTGATCATTTTTTTTTCTCACTTACAACGATTCCAATGGCTCCAGTGGGATTATTCTTGTACTAGCCAGATGTAAAAGGAAAGCAAAATCAAATCCTTCATACATCAGTGTCAGACTGACTCCAAGAAACCAGTGTTGAGTGATATAAAGGATAAGGGGCCTGAGGAAGGATGTGTTTATGGAGAACATTTGGAAATTTTAACTACTTGTAGTTTGAGCAAATGCTGAGTAAAGGAACTGCCTGCAAACATCTAAGAGTGGAACAAAGTACAGGGCGTAGGCAAATTGCTTGAGGTGATGCAAAGGGATGTGAGAAAGAAGAATGAGCTACAATTAATGAAATTAGGAGTATAGCTCTTTAAAACAAACTGCAACCCCGTCTGTCATAAGATTTTTATACCATATTCCTCATCCGAATAGCTGAGCACGTTCTGGGAGTGTGGAAATGGTGTGCTGAGCATCACATGTGGTTTATTCCTGCTATAGCAGTCATGGTGGTGCAGCTGTTGAGTGGAAGGGAAGCAAATTTGTTGGGAGAATAATACCTTTTCTTAGATCTACTGAAAGAAGTCAGACAAAAAGCAGATGAGGTCTGGGACTTGTGTATCCAAAACCTTCTCTGTATTCTTCCATTGCTTGATCTAAACCCCTTCCTTGTGCATATGTTTCCTGCAAGGAAGGAGAATTTTGCATGGATTGTAGTGTTTTATTACACTAGGACCTTCTTTTGTATAGAGGAAGGCTGTTTGAAACTGTCACTCAGGGAACAGTGGCCTGTAATTCTTGGGTCTGCCCTGGGATGTTGTGGCTCTCCTACACAAGCAAGCTTTGACTTCTAGAGGAGGGTTCAGCTTAGCCTGGAGAGAAGAGATATCCTCTGCTGTAATCCATCTTGGAGACATGAACTAAGCTGCTGAGCAGTGTGTCCTAGCCACCTGAGGCCTCGAACGTCCTTTGTCAGCCCCTGGGAAGGCAGAGTGAGGGGCCCGTGCTGCCGACACGATGTGTCCTCCTGGGCAGGGCTGGCTGGCGTTCCCCGAGCGCTGCCCCTACCCTGCTCCAGGCTGTCACGTTTCCCTAGTGCCAGCGAGTGCTGACACAGCGTGCCTAACCTGGCCAAGAGAGATAGGGTCTCCCGGCCAACTGGGGATGGTGGAAAGCATTTCCTGCAGATGCCATCATGATGCAAATTTAGCATCAATGAGAAATCCAAGCACATCTTGCAGGCACAGTGAGACTGGGCAGTGTGTGTAATGGGTCCTCAGGGTGAGCGCTGGGAACCCTCTCCTGGTGGTACTTCAGACCAAGACAGAGACCACAAGGTAGCAGAGGGATCATTTGTGCCTGCAAAAAGCCTCAAAAGGGATGAAAGGGCCATGGGCAGTGGCACCTCCCAGCGTCCTGTACAGGACCCAAGGTTTGGTTGACAGGACATTTAACCTCATTACCATCTTTTCTTCTCTGCCTGACAGTGACGTTCATGCTTCATGTATAAAAGTATAAAAGATAACCTTCTTCATGTGATGAACTACTTGTTTTTTTGCAAGACTGCTTAGAGCAAAGTATAGTCTAAGGGAATAAGTGTATATGTGGGGAGAAGAAATGTCATTTTTTATTAAGAAAAAAATACAGATTTCAGGATCATATTGCCCTGGTTCATCTTTCCATCTGCCCATACCTCCTTTCTGAATACTACTTAGTTTAGAGCTAGGTCTCAATTGTCACAAATAGGGGAGATGGTGATTCAGCTCTCATAAAACATTGCTTTCTCTGAAAAGCACAGTTTGAGCTTGAACTATAGCCCAAATGGATCAGCACAGTGACTCTGGTAGTGTGCAAATGGAAAAGTGTGGTTGTGCTCCTCGTCTTCCCAGCTGTGGGACATTTCTGTGCTGTCTTGTCACATGCCAAGTGCTTTATCAGAACTGATCCACCGAGAGAAATCTCCCACATTAATCACATTACTTTCCTTTCCCCACATCCAGAACGAACCCCTCAGTCAGGCATCCTAGATGGATGCTTGGGCTGACCCCATGTGGCTGCTCCCCCCAGTAACCCGAGGAGGGCTGCACCAACGGGGCGGCGGGTGGAGGGAATGCACCTAATCCTGGCCATGCCCTTCCATCACCTTCATGTGCTCCGTCAGCTGTGCCCAGCAGCCCGGCCCCGCACACCCTCCGCCCCAGTGGCATGTCCCTGTGGACCTGTGCCACGGGGCCTCGTGCTCCTGCAAGGCACCGTTGCCAGCCCAAGTCGTTTGGATGTCCTCAGCCCCGCCAACGTGCTGGGTGTGATGGGGAAATTCAACCACGTGGCTACCACCTGCAGTTTGAAAAAAATCATTGAAGCAGTTTAGGAATTACAGCTCAGAGGTGTTGTGTCTCCCAAATCATCCGTGGGAGAAAAGAAATGGCAAAACAATCAAGATGGAAGGGAGAAAAGGGGGAAAAAATGGAGTTCTGTGAGGATGGAGGTGAGCAGCTCCTGGGAGAAAAGAGGTAAGAAAGCTGGAAAAAGTCCAAGTCGTGGACATGTTTGGTTTGGAGACATAAGGAAAGTCATTCTGAGGATGAATATGCATTAGACCTTCACAGTTACGCAAAATCTGAAAAGCCACAGTCTGGAAACAGGGCTTTGGGGACAACTGGGCTACAAATGGACTGTTAGGCTGCTTCTCAGGCCATGCAGAGACACGTACTTTGTTGCTTAGCATTCAGCTTTGTTTGTCAGCTCCAGAAAGCTGTTTTCCCACAGCCTTGTCTCAGGACTGTGGGGTGCAGGAGCTGTTGACTTTCAGACTACTCAATCATCCTGCAAATTGCAGCCAGCCTAGAAAAAAACCAGCTCTGCATATTTCCTTATTTAGGTAGAAGTGTTGCGAAAACAGCATGAGATTTTATTTCTGATAAACTAGGAGCTGTTTCAGGAATATTAATTATTTTTGTTGTATCAGTGCTTTACATTTATTCCTCCACTGCTGTATTGGGAATGAGATGGATGAAGTCTACAGAATGGTTTTAGACTGTCTTTCAGGCACTCCCAAGCCCCTGCAAAAAAAAAAATAAAAATTGTGCAGACATTTTGGAGTCAGTAGAGGTTGTTTTCTAGTTATTTTAGTCTGGGAAGCTGTGGGGGCTGTTTCCTGCCCCATACAATCCCTTTGCAACATCACTTGGAGTCAGACTCTCAAAAGGTTTCTGGATGCCTAAAGACAGAGGCTTAAAGGGAATCTGAGGGTGTTCAGACACCTGGATGCTTTTCAAAATCTTGTGTACCACCTCTGTAATCCTTCACCTCCCAGAACTTCCCACTGGTGAAAGGCTGCATGAGACATTTTGCTGCTTTTTAGGTGTAACAGAAGGAGAAATGCCCATAGTCTTGGCGATGATGGAGCCCACGAAGGCACACGTGGGATGTTTTAGTAAGGACATGAGGATGGAAGAATTGGATCCATTGTGGGATTCTTTTTCTTCTGTGTTCAACCCGAGCTGGGCTTGGGCACAACCTGGGTTAGAAGGTCTCTTTGTCTAGACCAGAGCTGATTCAGGCCCAGACAGAGTTCACCCATGTCTCTAGGCAGGCTGTGATGAGAAAGCCATGCTGCAGCTGGGAACTAAACCTCGGTCTTGGTGCATGACCCAGAAAAATGAGACTATGAGTAGGAGCTATTTGCTTGGGTCCCTCTAACCTGGTGGGAAATCTGCCTGTGATGAGCTGGCATCCCACGTCTGAGCCAGAACTGTGGCTGCTTTGGGCTTCAGTCTGCACAGGAACATAAGGTTGTGTAAATAGTTTTGGGACTGGATGGCCTGGATGGTGATGTCCTTGGGACGAAGACCTTGGCTCCTTTGTGGCGAAATGGCTGGGAAATTTTACAGAGAGGTGTTTTACACATCATCTCCTGAGATGTAGTGTGCTGTTGAACTCTCATTCTGGTGCAAGTTGGAGTGATTTTATCAGAATCCATGGCATGAATATGACCATGTAGGTCAAGTCCTGAAGGTTTGCCTCAGTCAACACTGTCTTTGAAGTCAATGAGGCTGAAGTTATTGCCTGATAGGAGGAGTAGTCCATCTGGGATTTCTCAGATGAATGAACTTTAATAATAAAAATGATGACATAAATATGTAAAATATAAAAACAGTATTGCCAGCTGCTTTGTTTGTTTCTGGTTCAGGGGTTTTATATGTTTAGTCTTGAATGTTTTTCACACTGATTTTGTGTATCAAGATTTAATGCTGTCAGGAACCACTGAATAAAAATATTTAGTAATAATAATAGAGGGAGTGATTTCATAATCCAAACAAAACAGATAAGATGGATGTTCAAACTACTTCTTGGCTTGGGTTTTGGGGTTCTCCTGCTGCCTATCACATTGAATTAGCATTGAGGCAACTTCATTTTCAAGGGGGCCTTTGTGATGCAGCGTATCAGATAAGACATCTAATAAACAATAAGATCAACAGTAACAATGTTTCTCTCCAGATATAAAACCGTAGCTATCGAGGCAGATTTTTTTCCCTGCCATTTGTACAGTCTATTTGGTGAATTCTGCCGGGTTGATTTTTATCCTGTGTGGGTAAAATTTTCTGTAAGACCAGAGTCCTGCTTGAAAGTAAATAATAAATAATTGTAACAGTTAATCTAAGGAACAGACATCTCCACGCTTTATTTTCCACTTGGTTTAGCTTAGTTCAGTCCAGTCTATTTCTGGCATGATTTGCATCTAAGCTGAGAGAT
The DNA here is from genome assembly GCF_965140245.1 of Athene noctua. Classification (NCBI taxonomy): domain Eukaryota; kingdom Metazoa; phylum Chordata; class Aves; order Strigiformes; family Strigidae; genus Athene; species Athene noctua. Next base: position 7,348,124 of record NC_134040.1, read on the forward strand.
CAACACGGCACGGCTGACCCCAGTCTCTCTCTCACTGCCTCCACGGTGGGTTTCCACAGACGGGGCTCTCCCTTGCCTTGGGAAGAGGGGTGGTTTGGCAGGAGCGGCTTGTGGGGTGCACAGGGGAGAACTGCGGGGCTGGAGGGGGTCCACTGCCTTATAGGGGCTATGTGGGCTCCAGAGGGTGGGTGGGTGGTGGGTGCTCTGGGCCACAGGGCCGGCACCGCTGTCCCGGGGTGCTGCCAGGAGCCGGAGGGGTGCCGGGACAGGGGGATGCTTTGGAGCTCAGCAGGGCACAGGGCCGGCACTGCTGTCCCGGGGGGGCTGCCAGGAGCCGGAGGGGTGCCGGGACAGGGGGATGCTTTGGAGCTCAGCAGGGCACAGGGCCGGCACCGCTGTCCCGGGGGGGCTGCCAGGAGCCGGAGGGTTACCGGGACAGGGGGATGCTCTGGGGTACAGCGGGGCACAGGGCCGGCACTGCTGTCCCGGGGGGGCTGCCAGGAGCCGGAGGGGTGCCGGGACAGGGGGATGCTTTGGAGCTCAGCAGGGCACAGGGCCGGCACTGCTGTCCCGGGGGGGCTGCCAGGAGCCGGAGGGTTACCGGGACAGGGGGATGCTCTGGAGTACAGCGGGGCACAGGGCCGGCACTGCTGTCCCGGGGGGGCTGCCAGGAGCCGGAGGGGTGCCGGGACAGGGGGATGCTTTGGAGCTCAGCAGGGCACAGGGCCGGCACTGCTGTCCCGGGGGGGCTGCCAGGAGCCGGAGGGGTGCCGGGACAGGGGGATGCTTTGGAGCTCAGCAGGGCACAGGGCCGGCACCGCTGTCCCGGGGGGGCTGCCAGGAGCCGGAGGGTTACCGGGACAGGGGGATGCTCTGGGGTACAGCGGGGCACAGGGCCGGCACTGCTGTCCCGGGGGGGCTGCCAGGAGCTGGAGGGTTACCGGGACAGGGGGATGCTCTGGGGCGCAGCGGGGCACAGGGCCGGCACTGCTGTCCCGGGGGGCTGCCAGGAGCCGGAAGAGTGAGTGCCTGGGGGGGATGTTCTGGGGCACAACAGTGCACAGGGCCGGCACCACTGCCCTGGGGCTTCCAAGAGCCGGAGGGGTGCCGGGGGTGGGGGGAGAGGTGTTGGCTCTGGACCCCTCCAGGGTTCCACCGCCGTGAGGCGCAAAGCGGGCAGGGGGGCGGCGAGGCGGGCTCCGCCGCTCCGAGGCTCACAGGGAGCTCCGCGGGTCGCCCGTCCTGCCCTCCGCCCCTCCCGCAAAGGGTTAAGGGGAGCGGCGGCGCGGAGCGGGCCGGCGGGGAGGGCGGGGGCTCCCGGGGATTGGTGCGAAGTTTGGAGCGGGGCGGCACCGGCCCGCCCTCCTCGGCGGCTCTGCCCCCACAGCCACAAAGCCCTGCAGGGAAAGTTGCTTTATCGCTTGTTTCTCTCGCCCCGGCTCTCCCCCCCCCCCCCCCTCCTTCCCCTCCCCTCCCCTTCCCCAGCCCCTTTCCCCTCCTCCCCTCGCTCCTTAAACGGGATTCCGGCTGGGTGAGCCGCGGGACGGCATCACCGGGCATCCCGCGGCTGCGGAGCCTCGGCGGATCTGTCAGGTCCCCGCTGTCCCTCCCCGCGCGCACACACACACACACACACACACACACACACACACGCTCAGCCCGACCCGGAAAGCAGGAAAAATAATTTACAAGGTTTCCCCCTTTTCCTTAGCTCTTCGGCGGTGGCTCCCTAGTGGAAAAAAAAAAAAAAAAAAAAAAAAAAATCGCGCCTGGGGCGAAGGAGAGGGGCTTGGTAAAAAGCCGGTGGTGAGGTGGTGAAAAGGGGGGAAGCCGCTGCGTTGGGAGGGCACCCCCGAGGCAGCGGGCAGCCCCCACCCGCCCCCGGGGGGGGATGAGGTAGAGGCCGGCGGCGGAGCGCCCCGCCGGGCGCCGTGGCCGCGGAGGGCATGAGGCGGCGAGCGGCGGGGATGGGCGCCAGCGCACGGTGCTAGAGCCCCGGCAGCAGCCAAGGTAAGTGTGTGTGTGTGTCCCACCCCCCCCCCCAACCCCCCCCCGGCCGGGACACCCCCGCCCTGATCCCCGCTGGGTCGGGGAGACACTAACGCAACAGCTGGGGGCCGCTGGGGTTACCCCGAAGCGGGGGGCAGCACCAGGTGGCATCGCGCCTGGGGGTTGTGTGTGTGTGTGTGTGTGTGTATATCCCCCCCCCCCCCCCCCCCGGCCTCCCTTCGCCCGACCCCAATTCCCGGCTGCGAATATCCCGTTCCCGGCCCCGCGGGGCTGAGCCGCGCTGCGCCCCGGGTCCTGCCCCGGGGGGAGCCCCCCTCGCCTGCCGGCCCCGCCGGCAGCCCCCCGGCGCCCTCCTTCCCTCCTTCCCTCCCTCCGTACCAGCTCCCCGCTGCAAATTGGGAAGCTCATGGCAAAGCGTCCGTGTTTGCTTTGCTGGATGCTGTACACGGGCTGTTGTGTGTCCTGGGGGCACGGAGTGTTTAAACCGGGGAGTTTACAAGGGTGAGGAATTCAGACAGTGTTTAGAGAGTGAGAGTTTTAGGAGGAGAACAGGGTGTAATTAATGTAAAACCTGATCTACCCCGGGTTTACATATCACAGCGAAGGCATCTCCAAGAATCTGGATAATTAAATGCGGTTTTGCTTTGGGACGCACCTCTGGAGCACACGGAAACAAGTGAGGCTGGGGTGGGGGGAAGAGGAAAGGAAAAATCAGTGCTGCTCAGAGAAGTTGCGGAGTGGAGGAAGGTGCGTACCCAGAGCGGAGCCTGTCTGAGGGGCACTGAAGCAGCAACACAAAGTTTTCTGGGCTGCTGATGGGAGAGGTAACATTCCTCCTCCCCCTTCCCCAAGTTCCTCCGCAAATTGTTAACCTGAAATCTTGTTTTATGGCCACTTGCTAGTGTTTTGTTTGCCTTCCAGACTGGTCCTGTACAGGATACCAAAGAATTATGCATTAACTGTAAACTTAGAGGAGCTTACTGGCCTCAGTGGGTTCTTGATTTATATCAGTCTAAAGCAGAGAGGAGGGCAAAGTTTTACTTGCTGAGCGCCAAGGAATGAATTACAAGTTACATTGCTCTTTCATTTGCTGTTTCTTCTTTTACGTTTTCGCAATGGGTTTTAAAACTCTGCAAAGTTGTGGGTTGTTTCCCCAGTAATTATTTCTCTCTCCTTTTTCCTGCCTCCAGGTCTGAGAGGACGGTAGCCTGTACGATACGGAGGGATCTGGTTTTCAAAATGGAATTGCAGCTTGCGCTCCTTTTCGCAGGGATAATTGCATTTTCGGACTCGGCGAGAGGTAAGGAGACTGCGCTTGCTGCAAACGCTCTGCCACTCGCACCCTTCCCTCTGCTCTGCTGGGCTCGTGCTCTGCAAACACCCGCAGTGCCCTTGGAGGGACCCCGTAAGGGAGCTGCTGTCGGCACGGACTCGTCCCCTGCACTTGATCTGCGTAGGGGTGCAGGCTCGTGCTCTCCTTACCTGCGTGTTTCGGGGCCATCAATTTAGATGGAGCAAGGTCGCCCCGGGTTTGCTGAGGTCTCCGAGGCGCAGGTGAACTTCCAGGGGCTTTTCTCGTGCATGTGTGAAAATACAGACAATTTTAAAGAAAAGCAACTGCATTCCTCTGTGGATCAGAAATACCTCTCCCCTCCTGTAATCCCTCAAGCCTCTGCCCTGTATATTCCCACTAGCAAACTAAACAAACACATCCATTAAATTCCTCAGTGATAGACAAATGACAGTTCCCAATAGCGAGAGTGTATTTTAACGCTGGGGCTCCAGCAGTTGATCAGATTTCAATAAACAGGTTATCCTACCAGAGACAGACTGAAACACACTGACCTGAGCGTGACGGGGGGGGTGGAAAAAAGAAGTTTCTTTATGGGAAGGTGCTTTAAGCAAAGCTCTGGGATCAGAGTGGAAGGAGTGGTGGCTTTTCCTCTGCTCTCGCCTGTGTCATACCTTGGTGGGTGCTGTCCTTGGAAAGCCTGAATGAGAAACCATGCTTTCAGCTCCCCCGGCTCTGGCCATAAAGGAGGGGCTGCATTGTTCCAGGAGAATAGGGGTATGCCTTTAGGATGCAGATTGCTCCAGCTGCAATTCCCAACAGTATCAGAGTTGCATGAACTGTTGAAAGACCTTTAAATCACCCAGTGCCATGGAGTTGCGAATTAAAAGGTTTAAACTTGCCCTTTGCTTGGGCCATAACTTGCCAAAAATAAACCTTGGGGGTGAGGGTGGGAAAGGAAAGGAGGAGTGTTACTCTGAAAACCCAAAGTTTGGTTAGTGTGTTGCTTTTTTTTCCCTTCTTGGCATTGGCTCCCAAGCAAATATTTTATGGAGGCAAAAGCACTATAAAATGATTCGGCTGGAAGCTGAATGAAAAAGAAAACAGTATATAGGCTGTAAGTCCTGCAAGTCTGAATTCCAGGCAGGGTTTACAATGGAGACTTGGTTTAAGTTGTAGGCAATGGGCAGCAGTATATGAATTAAGATGACCTCATGGATGTATATTATTGCAATGGACCTGAGAAGTTGGTGGAGTTCCGGAAAAGATCTGAAGTGGGCAGGAGAAGACAAAAAGATTTTTGTCTCTGTTGTGAGCTGAGTATCGGCTGCTTTACTGTCTGACCCTGTTTAAATTTGGTTTGCACTTGTCTTGCTCGTACTCTTTATTGCCCCTGGAAAATGAAGTGCTGTGGGCTGTTGTGTGAAGAAGTGACAGAAAATTAACAGCGCTAATTTCAGCCATCATCATTTTTCCTATACAAAGGTCTTTTTAATGTAACTTTGATAGGATCGTATTGGTAATTGGCTTATTTGAACTCTTTAGAGCTGGAAAAATCTGTCCTGAAAGTGGATGGAGAGATGATCCTGTTTATTTAAGTGACATAGAAAGACAGTTTAAAAAACAGGGCCAAACCCATGAAAAATGCCATTCATTCATGTGCTCACATAAAGAGAGGGAAGGTGAAGAAGAAAAAGGTGTAATTGCTGTAAAAAAATAGACAACCCCCTAACATTTAAATCCTGCTTTGCACCTCTTGAGGTTGAGAGTATTCTTGATAGCTGAGGACGTAGATGAAAGATCAAACTTGTAAGTGAGCAGAGGTGAGACACTCTCCAGCACATTGCAACCTTATTTAGTGCTGTTGAATATCCCCAATTATTAGATGTTTACATTGGGATAATTTCAGATTCTTGGAAAAATGTGCCCAGTTGTTAACGTGCCTGTGGATTTTTTCCGAATGTATCATACGGTGGGTTTGGCTGCTGGAGATGTATAAATGTTACCTGTTTCAGTCGCTCGGGTTTTATAGACAGTCCTTTGGCCAAATCTCAGCCTGAGGTCACAAGGCTTTACTCTGGAGGAAGAAGGGCTCTTTGTTTTGGCCAAACAGCATTTAATATCTGTATCCTGATTGCAAATTAGACGTGTGTGGCCCAAAGTGTACCAACGCCTCCTTATCTAAGGTGTCAGAAGTTAAATAGGTGCTCGCTGGCTTGCAATCAAGTGAGAAAGGTGGCTGAGGAGGCTCTCTGAGAAAAGTGCTGGTCCTTCTCTTCTACTCGTATTAGGCAAAAGTACCTTATAATGGAATTAGGATGTTAACTTGGAGCTGGCTGACTGCGTGCCCGTTTTTGGGGAAGGGCTGTGCCGTAGTGCATTTGCACAAGGGGGCAGAGTTAAGTTGCCCACGCGCTCCGGCTTTGATATTTCCTGACAGTTGAGTGCTCAGCTGCAATCTTGCATTAAATGTTATGTTGTATTATTTTTATATCTTTATTTAGGTGATGCCTTTTAAGGCAAAGGGCCCCGCAGGGATGACTGATTGGGCTAATGCGGTAACGTTTTTTTTCCTCCTGCAAATGGGGATGTTTTTCCAGGTTTGGAGCTGTGCTTGCTGACTCCGTCCCTTCTTGTGACCCAAAGTATCACATCGCCGATGTACAAAACACTGCAAAAAAGGGAATATCTTAGCAAACCAAGATAAACTCTTAAGAAAGAGGCAATGCATTCAGAGTATCCATGCAAAGCAGAGAGCGGGTCTGATTTTAGAGGTCCAGGTGCAGAACTTGCTGTGTCTGGAAGGATGAAGGATGAGGTAGCTCTGGCTAAGTTTGAACCAGTGCTTTTGGGGCCAAAATGTAGAGACTTTGGCTAAGGGCTTGTCTACACCTGCAAATGCACTGGAATAACCCTTCCAAAAAATTTAATCTGTAATAACTCCCTCAGCGACCAATTTTATTCCAGGCTAAGGATCTCCTGGAGGGAACCTGTACCAAAAAAGTCTTCCTTGGGAGCTATTTTGGTAAATGTCTTCACCCACAAGGGGAAGAAGGGGCTTGGATAAGAACTTCTGTGTGCACAAAATCCACTCTTTGAGAACAAAACCTGCATGCTATGGTTTTCTAAGAGGGACTAAGACTTCCAGCTGGCAGCTAAGGAGTAGGGGGGCAGCTTCAGCTCTGTTGCCAGCTGCACTGGATAGTGTCAGCCCTGAACCTGGGATAATAGTGCAGGTCCAGTGGCTCGTGCTTCATGTCACTCCATTCCTGTTCTCTCCAAGCAGCCCTATACTGGGCATAAAAGTCCTCAGCGTCCTGCCCTGGCCCTCCTCCGCGGGGACGAATGCCATCTTGGGTCACTAACCTTTAGTGACTATGTCCTGCAGCAGTGTAGCTCCTACCACTCCACACCTCCGGTCAGATACAGGTAATACTATCTAATATTTTCCTGCCTATGTTATCTCAGTGACACACAGTGCAATATTTGTTCCAAATCTGTCAAGTTGCCATCGTATTCGCTTTGGTGACCGTATATGGTAACATTGGCATGTGCTTGGCTTGGTCCCGTGGCTTAAACAAGATTTCGTATGGTATGTTTAGAAGTTTTTTGGTTAAGAGCACTAACAACCCTCCTGTTAGCGAGTAAACTGATATTCTGCTGGAAACTAATTAGTTTGGATGTTGATTTCATTTTCGGTGCATTGCGTAGGGAGGGGAAGAACGGGACCTTAATTGCTTTCTGCTCTGGCACTTCTCTGTGCGACACTTGGCTTGCAAACCTGGTTGATGCCTGCTTTACAGGGAGTTTGCTGATGGGGCCACCTAGAAATTCAACGGTTTCATGCAGAAATAATGTTATGTGCCATTTCTGTTTCTCTGAATATTGGAGGAAAGGGAATAGGACGCTAGAAGTTTTTTTTTGTTTCTTGGGAGATGAGTTCTTCATTCTGGTGAACATATTTACCATGCTGTAACTTTGGAGTTTATAAGAGTGAATGTAGAAAAGATAAATAATAATAATATAAGGGAGATGGTTGTTGCCTTCTGTTTTACTCCTTTATTCTTGTTCAATGGTCGTTACCAGATATTAGGTAATTTCTCACTTGTGAAAGAGAAGTGTGTTCAGATCTAACAGCCTGATTCAGATTTTATGTAAGGCACTGCACATCTTCTGGTTGATTTGGGGGCATTTTTTTAATCATGCTCTTGGGGAACTTGCTCATGAAAAATTTGTCATCATGACTTGTACCTAGAGTCAACATGACGATCTAAGAAAATCCTGGTTATTTTTTTAAACCCCAGTTCCTCCCTTCTTCTGAGGCTGTTGGCTGCTTTAAATTGCGGCTGAGTTTAAACATAAAATACAGTGTGCGTCATACTGGAAAATTAGGGTTGATTTTAAATTTTTTTTTTTTATTAGGAATATTACAAAACTCGGCAAATTGCTCAAATACATTTAGATTTTCCTTAAAGTTTTTATAACTTTGTTTTCCAATTCCATATGTTTCTTTGACCTTCATTAAAAGACGCAAACAGCAAATTAGAATACGTCTTTTCTGTGATGAACTTGTACACAGCAAAGGCTAGACTCGAAAGTCTGACTCTCACATGAAAGGAGAAACCTTCATGTGCCATGAGGTGATGCTTGAGAAATTATAGGGAAATGGCTCTTTCAGGAAAAAAAAGTAATTCAATAACAAAAAAGCAAAATTGATACTTGGTAGCATGTAGGAAACTACTTTTCAAGGTTTGGGACCATTGGTACTAGTTTGTTAACTAAAGATGAAGTTTGTCATCTGGCAAGAATTGACTGATAGAGCTGATCTTTTCCAGTGACTTGTCTGATAATTCCTTTTCTAGCGACTGTCTTGCCACAAGCGATTCTGGTACATCTGGGTGCAGAATACTATCATGGAATAGCATGAATACAGTGGAGACAGTCACTGTCTGGCTGTGCGTTTTTGGATTAATTATTGAAAGAGATAAGAATTTCCACTGAAAGGGGAAAATTATAATGCAGAGGTCCTCTTGTGCCTAGTTTGAATTTAAAAAACCACCCAAACCAACAATCTAGTCATAGCTTTATTTATTCAGTGGGAGTATAACTGCAGCTTTCTGATTTTCCTCAGATGTGAAGCTCCTACTTGTGTCTGCAGTGACTTGTAGAATCATTCTGCTCAAAGGGTCCATGCAAATGTATCCCAGCATTACAGGAGGCAGTGGAAATGCTCCTTTATCCTCTTTCTTTCATTAACCTGCTCATTTTGTCTTGTCTCAAGGAGTTTGTCTTTCATCTGACCTCTTCCTGTGTTTTCTGGTGGGCTGCTCAAGCTCAAATACATTTGATCTTGTTTTGAACATTTAATTTGAATTTCTATTCCTTTTGTTGTTCTCTGTAATCAGCCTTGACGTGGAGCTTTGTCTAATAATAATGCCTGCATATGTATTTAGCTGTGTTGACCTGTCCTCATCTTTTGCACCAATGTGGAACATTTTTGGCCACTTTTTGGTAAGAGTAGAGCCAGTGTGAATCTAGAAGTTGCAAAAGACCACTGTCTGGGACAGGCCTGCTGAGTCTGGTACTCATTCGTAGCAGCCGTGGTACTAAGGGTAAAATAAATATGTTTCCAAAAGTAAGCTTGAAAAATCTGAATGTTGTATAAGATACGCAGATGCAGCCCGTGCCAGTTTTAACAGGTTAGGACCTGATTCAGAGCCTGTGAGTGTTGGTGCTGTGACTCCTACTCACTCCTGTGGGCTTTGGATCCATCCCCGAAGGACGACTTACAGAGATTATCTGTTGTATTGACCTCTGTATGGATCCCTCATGTGCGACAGCAGGAGAGATGTGGGCTAAGCGTGGTAATTTGGATCCTGCCATTCGCCTACTTGACCAGACATCTTGAACTCAATTTTTTTATTCTAGAAACACACTGCTTCTGCTGGATCCAAGCTCTGGCTGGTGGCTGGAGCGTGTGCTGCCAGAGCTGAAAGCAACTTGGAGATTCATTGCTATAACTTTGGGTAGTCACAGAGGGGTTTATCCCCAAAGAAAGGGTGTCATTCTATGAGCGACATTGCTAGGTGTGGGGGGCCTGAAGACTGGCCTGAGTGTTATTTAACCAGTTAATATATGCTTGTTGCCGCTGAATCCATTCACATCTCTGATTTTAATTTTTTTTTCCCCTTTCCGAGTCAAATAAACATGGGCTGCATGGAGTTTGGTTGGTTGCCCTGATTACACAGTCTCCCCATTGTATTGCAGTAGAAACACAGTATCCAGCAGTGCTGCGAATAACCTAACGTTTTTATTTCATCCCAACCACTCCAATTTTCATGAAGAAATTCAGCCAATAACTCCAGGCTACATCTTCCATTAAGTGTTCAAACTTAATTTTGAGCTTCACTAAGGGAAGAAAAATGTAAATTGGGAACAGAGGCTTCTCAGAGCAGGTTAATGTTTTTCAGGACTGCTGCACCTCTATTCTGAGCCTCTCTATGAGTGGCTTTTAGCTTGATGGTACCCAAAATAATTTCTCTTCATGTCTGGTAAATTTATTTCATGAAAGATTTATACAGTCCTGTCAAGTGATTGAGAAGTCAATAATGCAAGAGGTGTCATACCCTAGATGCCACTTGGGTAGTGTTGACTTTGGTGGGTATTTTAGGAGCTGTCAGTATTTGTGCATGTTAGATAAAAACCCAGGAACAGTAGACAAATGCTGATTCGATTGTACAACAGGCATTTTTCAAAATTCATATTCTTCTTGCTGGGTTTCCTCACACATGCCCAGTGAACTGATAACTTTAAAAGTTTGGACTGACACTGTGCAGACTCTTCATGGCAATTGTGGGCTTGCTAGTTCTGCCCAGAACAAGATATTCAGGGGAGGAGAAAAGCTGGAAGAGGACATGGAGGGAAATGTAAGCACTAGCCAACCTCCAAGTGAAAATTTAGGCTGGTTTAGTGTACTGCTGCTCTTGAAGCCTGGTGCAGCCAAGCCTTGTGAGAGGATCTTGAGTGGGCAGGGTGTGTGCTCTGAAGAGGATGTTGGGATGTGGCTTTTCCGAATTTGTGCTACTGTATTTCTCTTTTCACCTGTGTCCTCCCAGGCATCCACATGTATAAGTTTGAATCTTAATTGGCTTTTGACCAATGTGTACCTGAGTAGAAGCATTCTATTGTAAAAGGGGGATTTTCATTGTGGTAGCTAGTATTTTACTATTGCTTCGTATGGATTTAAATCTTTTCCTTTTTGTAGATAGAAGTGGATGGGGTGAGGCCATATCAACCTCAGAGGAGGGAGAAGGGACAGTTACTCAGCCCCACCAGCTTCCCAAAGCTGAACAAGATAAACTACTGGAGTTAAGATGCTGCAGACGCTGGAACGGGTTTCTTTTCCTGCTTTTTTCTTGTTGACTAATAAATTTGAGTGAGTTGGAGTAATCGAGGAAGCTATTTTTCTCCGTGGTTGTTCTCACCTAAACAGTTCTGTTAACACTGGTTAAGTAATGACAAGTGTCAAAAGAGTTGCATGTGTATGAACTGCATGTCAAGGATGGAAGGGTTAATGAATAACAGGGTAAACCTCTGGACATTGTGGAATATCTCCCCAGGAATACTGCACGCTCTCTGTGGAAGGAAGCACCTTTATTTGGCACAGAGCAGTTGATATAAAACTGGTGGGTAAAAACTCTTTTTAGAATGAGTGAATACCCTTCTGAGAGAGGATGTTATGAGCCATCTTGTTCACCTTCAGAGTGGATCAAAATCTTTCATGTTCTGCAGATTAACACAACATTTTGGTGGCAATCACAGTGTCTCTTTAGCCAGACAAGTAAAATGAGGAAGTGTTTAATGCATTTTAGGGCAGTTTAAAGTGGGAAACAGGGAGAAGAGTTGCCAGCTCCACCAGCATATGGAGATCAGGCTCTGTGCTCTGATAAGTGATTCATATTTTAATATTCAGGGTCAGATATTGCTCTCCATTACAAAGGTGATAGTCCCTTTAGGTTCAGTGATTTGTGGCTGAGTAGCTCTGACTAGGATTTAAATTTATAATCCTACCAGAGAGCAGAAATTGGGGCCTTGTAAGACCAGGTTTTGTACAGTGTGGCACCAAGCCGTGGGAGGGTTCATCATGATCTGCAATAGTTAATATAAAACTAGATTAACAGATCAGAGCTGATGAGTATCTTTCCTCCTCCTCATATTCACAACCAATCAGAAATGCAGTATTGCCAGGGTTAACTTTGTTAAGGGCGAATGAGAGTCGAGCTTTCAACTTAACCATAGCTGAAACAGGTGTTTACTTTTTTTTGACAGGTTTGACTGACAAAGAATTGTAAACCTATTAGGGAGATATTTGCATATGCAGGGAAACTAGCTTTGGACAGTTGATTTCTAATTGCTGGATTTGTTATCTGAAAATGTTTGCCACTGCTCTCAGCACACATCTATTGTTTTTGGGATACGAAGAGGCGCAAAGAAGTGGTAGAGGCTAGTCAGAGCATTTTGCTCAGGGGCTGGAGAAAGCATGAGGTAGTGATGGGTCAGTGTTTTACCTAGACCAGAGCAAGGTCCTGCTTGTGTCACTCAGGCAGAATGCTTTTTCTGATTCTCTGCTTGCTCAAATAGGTGTAGGTCAGAGGATTTGGAGAATTTCAAGCAGGATTAATCCTGGTATTGGAAATTCATTGGAAACACCAGAGTAGTTCTTTGCAACTGGTAAAGTAGTCTGAGGATATTTAATTTGAAGTTCAGTTCAGGGCTCTTCTCCCCATGAGTACTCCTGTTGGGAGGAGAACTGTAGATTGACAGGGATGGGAATCTGTCCCTTTTTCTGTATATTTATAATAATTGTTGCTATTTATTGAGAGTTTTCAGTGAAGAAAGAAAATAAATATAAAAAAAGAGACCCAAAAAGTGCTGCTCAGCTTAGGCAGCATTCCTCTTCTAGATAGTGTCAGGAGAAAAAGCTTGTCTTTCTGAAGACCACAGACTTGCTAAGTGGAGTTTGAGGCTTATTTTTCTTTTATCCTAGAAAATCCAATAAATCCAGTAAATTCTTTCAGTGTGGTCTTCCAAGAGTTTTTCAACTTCGTCTGACTCACAGATTATTTGAGTGCCATTATAGACTAGGGGTCAGGCAAGTTAATTCCCAGAACAGTATGCTGCCCTGTTTTCAAACTGTGCTAATCAGGGTTTTTGAGTCAAAGCATGGTAGTTTGCGTAGTGAAATTATTTTCCTGTTAAAAAATTACAAATAGGCTCTGACTATACGTATTGGCTTCAGTCACCGGAGCGCTCACATCACATGCAGAGCAAAGCCCCTGGGGATGTACTTGCTGTGGATCAGGGCACCGGTGGGGGTTCATTTCCCAGCTCTCAAGATTGAACTCCTGAAAACAGGCTGAAACCTTATTAAAAAAAAAAAAAAAGAAAAGAAAGAAATTGTTATGATCATATTTACACCTCCAGTAGGACGGAGGGAGGGCTGCATGGAGCCCCTCTGCTGCAATGTGAATGTCCTTTCCCAGAGGAGACATTCGGTAGAGTTATTCGGTTACCTCTCCCCCTCACCTTTTTGTAATTGACTCTTGTTTACTTTTTCCTCCTCCTTTCCCCAAGTTTATTACCGCTATTTAGGCAGAGGAAATAAATTAACATAATTTACTGGTTTTTAGAACAAGACACATTCCCTGCATGGACGTATACACACGCTCGCAGTTGCCCTCCCAGTGCTGTGCAGAGGAGCGTGTTTACAGAGTCTGGGTCCATTTAGGGAGAACAATACCCTGATTATGGAGGGCAGCCTTTTATTCCCAGAAACCAGAAGGAACCATTTGCTTCAAGCAGCTACTGCCCCTTGAAGGTACAGGCGGTGCAAGCTGCTGGGGGGGGGGGGGGGAAATAAATCTGTTGTAGACACAAACCAGCAGCATTGTTCCCTGCGGAAGTTGATTTAGGGGTGGGGGTGAGAAATAGTCTCGGGACAAACCAAGTGCCGAGTTTAAGATCTACCGGCATGCAGAGAAATGTTGTGACTTCCATCTTAATTTCTAATTAATATCTGTGAGACTTCGGAGGAATTATTTGGTGCTTCCTGAGCTGGCAAGGTGCTGGGGAGGTTGGGTGGGAAGAAGATGGCAACTGAGCCTCCAAGTGTTTTTGGATGGGCTGAGTTGGGTTGAAAGGTGCTGTTATGTGTGAAATGCCAGTCATTTCTAATTGCAGTCATGCACCTGTGCCTGGTAGATAATGCCGGAGCCATGTCATATGGAGCATTTGCTTCACATGATGTTGGGAAAGGTCAAGCACTTGATTTCTGTCCTGCAAAGTTGGGTCATTAGCAGCACAAATAGGACCCCCCCCTTCCTCTGCCTGACTGCAGCTGCTTGGATTGTGGCAGTAAATGCTTCTCAGGTGTGATCTCATGGCAGCTGAAGATGACTGAACTTGACCCCATCACTGTCTTGTCCTTGTCCTGCTCTGCTCCCAGCCTTGTAACTCCCTTGTGCCAGCGTGAGAGCTCTTCTGACCTTGCTGTTGGGTGTTTTGGGGAGGTAACCCGAGAAGGAATCCAACCCGGAAAAAAATGTGATGGGTTAAATTGTTGCAGGACCTTGGCCTGAGCTTGTGGGATATCACAGTGTGAACACAGGCAGTAAGTCAGTTCCATTCCCACTTACGGCGGGAAGGCTCAGTACTGGGTATTTATGTGAACATTTATAAAATGACCCTTTAGAAATGTAAAATGCAGCAGGGTCCACAGTGCAAAACACAACATTCCTGGGGGTAGTGAGTGTGAAGACTGGAAAAATCACATTTGGATCCTGGCTTCTCCCTCAGTGGATCCCATCAGAAAAATTGTATATTACCCTCATAGAAACTTCTCATCCAGAAGTGGTTTGGGCCATTCTGAACAGGCAGTAATTATTTCTCATTGACTTTTGCTCTTGGTTCATTTCAGTCAGAAAGTAGTGCATCGCTGACCCTTCTGCACTGGGAGATTCCAGCTTTCACACTCGATCTCATGACCGTTTTCTGTTTGTCTTGGTGTTCCCTTGAAATTCAGAGTGCTTTACAGGGAAAGGGGAATATTCCATCCTCTGTCATCTGCTTTTGGCTTCTGAGGGAAAAAGATCATTTTGGGGAGCTGGGAAATAGCAGGTTAATGCTGCCAGTATTTCCTGGCCCTCCTACGGCATTGCCTGCTGCAAGCAAGGAGCTGCTCCATCAGGAGCACAGCCAGGAGCAAGGATGGGATGCAACCAGCATTGCTGGTGACCAGGTTTCCTCTGGTCGAGGCACAGTGTGCGTCTAGGCTGGTATCAAGGTGAATGTGCTATGTGACCCAGGCCTGAGAGGGAGGCAGGTTCCCCCTCCCAGCCTGGGCTTTGTCTCTACTTAGACTTCTGATCACTGACACTGCTTCAGGGGGTTGCAAAAATAAGGCAGAGAAAACAGCTTGTGCAAAATAGTCCCTGAAGGTGAAAATATTTTTCCAGGGGAACAGAGCCCCTAGGCTAAACAGGTAAAGCTACACAGTTGCATTAACAATGCTTTTAGGGGGTTTCTGGAGGGGGATGTTTATATTGGCCTGTAAGATGTGGTGGGTGACTTCTGTCTGGAGATGATTGACACATGTCTAATGTGGTGAACCATGATCCTTCACTCCAGAAAAAATGTGGCTTTAGCTTGCCCATCGATCCGTTTTTTTGTAGAGTGGAGGATCCTTGTCCATGTCCCAGTACCCCCATGTGAAGACTGCTTGGGTTACTCTGTGCTGGAAGGCACAATCAGAAATTGGTACTAAATAATTATAACTATCTCAAGGCAGCAGGAGTGTGTGTTTTTTGTTGGGTTTTGTTTGTTTGTTTTTAAATACCCTTTAAAATCTGCCATATCTTCTCAGGCTTGGACAATGTCATAGGGGCAAACACGGATTCCCATGCTGGCTCATGGACTGCATAAGGGCAGCAAGGACAGGACAGTAAGAACTGTTCCAGGGTCCATCCCCGTATCTGTGTCTCTGCAGTGGCTTTCTGCTGAGAGCGTGAGGGTGTGCGGTGATCTGTGGAAAAATGTGAATCTTGGCAGAATTCCCTGATTCAAAATATCTGGGAAACACGGAGCCGGGAGGTTGAAAATACATCTTTGGGGTTTCTTTCTCCAGAAGGAAAAACAGCGTCGAACTTCCACTGAGACAAGTGTTTGAAAGAAGAAAATGTGCAATGTAGAATTAAAAGGGAACAGCTTAGTTATTAGACACTAATTGAAATAACAGTAGAGAGGAACAAGCCTGAATGGATTTTAATAGCCTCTTGATCTGGATCTTTCTGTTTGCGTACTTGCAGGCGCTTTCCCTTTTGCCTCTGGAAGAGTAATGCAGATACTGTACTAAACAGAAAAAAAGCCCTAACCAGTGAACCCAGTAACTTGCCTGAGGAAGATGAAAAATGAACCTAAGTAATTGAAGGAGCACTGTGCTTTAAGTATTCCAGCCTTAAAACCAGAGCAGGGCCTTCTGTCTGTGGCATGTGTTGGAGGGTATTTTGCTACAAGACAGACATATTAAAGCAGAACTGGAGGAGGACTGCAACTTCTGAAGTATTTAATATTGCACTGGGAGAGCAGGTCGGCAAACAACCAGCAGTTTTGGTTCATACAGTGGATGCAGCATAAGGTGAAGTTGTTGTTATAGCTGGTGTGATTTATTTTTTTTAGTATCGGGGTTGGTGCCTGGAAGTCCTAATTGTACCAAAGCCCTGTTGTTGTGTTAAGGGCTGTCAAACCCAGAATGAATGACACAGCGAGTGTCTTAAATGCAAGTTACTGACAGCTTTTTGTATAGAGCTGTAACAGAGGCTCCCTCTGAAAACCAAACCCATCGATCAGATGAGTTTTATTTTACCCGTGTAAACCTGAGAAAGGTTAGATCCTGTATTTGCCTACAGCACCCTGTGCAAAGCAGACATTGCCCCGATAAGGATTTCTTGCTGCTGCTATAGTACAGACCCACAGGACTGATAATCTTGTACCCAAACCCTGGGCAAGCGCCCAAGGCAAAACAGGTGCAAAGGTATCATTCATGCATGGGCTGAAGGGCTTGCACCGCACACCCAACGTGGTTTGTATGTGTGAATCACAATCCCAGTCATACCCTCTCTGCTCGGTGAAAATTTAATTGTTGACTTTAGGGAGAGCTAGGCATTACACCATGCTTATTTTTTAAGGAAACAGCCGTCAGAAGTTGTCAAATGGAAAAAAAACCCTGCCAAAATCACAGATATTATTCAGGCATTATTATTATTATTATTATTATTATTATTATTAGCAAGGTGTTTTCACACGTGCTAACAACAAGGTCTGACTGCTCCCAAGCATTGCTCCACATCCTGCTGGAGCCCACCATGGGTTTCTGTTCCCTCCTGGAAAAGTGCAAAGAAAAGTCAACCTAAAATCTGGGGGAGAGGAAGAGAGTTGAGAAAGGCAAATTTTCACACTGGCACATAAGAAGAGGTTCTTCCAAAAGATTTCGTTTTGCTTGGAAAGGCTGTGGTGGTTGTTGAAAGGGCATTTCAGTGGAAAAGGGCCAAGCAGCCCTAGGCAGAACCAACACCCTCAATTGAGAAAGATTTTTCAAACAGCAGTACTGTTAAGAAGTAATTAAAGTCAAATAAAACAAGGAAAAGAGTGTATGACACATCTATTTGAATTCATCCCAGCTTGAATCCACTGAAACCCATGTAGCATGACACTGGAGACACGCAAGGGGAAGTACAAACCCAAGTATTTCAATGCACTTTTGCAACTATAGAAGTTTCTAATCTCAGACACCATTTTTACAAAGTGTTCAAGCACCTGAGGATCACCTGTATTCAAAAAACACTTGCTGAGGACTTGTTATTCAGTATATTATGCTTATTTGAAATACAGAGGACTTAAGCATAGGCTGAAGTAGTATTAAAATATTTTTCTGGGCTCATGGAAATTGGGAAATAACTCAGCTTTCAGTTGAAAAAAAGAGAAATGAACCCACACGATTTCAGCCTTGATGATTTTGAAGGATATGTCGAATAATGTGAGCTGCATGCATCAACCTTGTTGGCTGGTTTAGACACCAGAAGGGAAGTAAAGAAAGAACCAAAGCAAGTTTTGCATGACTCCTCTAAACCAGTCCTGTTATTCCGGAGTCTGCTTTATGATTTTTGGGTGCTGGGGCGGGGCAGTGCCCCTAAGAGTGCTGTCGTGTGAAAGCCTGAGCCTGGTTGTGCAGACACCCTCCACACTTGCAGCTCCCTTTGTTTTGTCCCTCTGCCTCTCCTGCAGTGTTATCTTGGGCAAAACTTGAAAATAAAAAAAAAAAAAAAAAGGACATTTTTGGGGCCCAGCTGTGTCACTTCAATTTTTGCTAGCTGTTGAGGAAGATTTGTGAGGACTCTCTAGGGGAGAAAGGGTCGGGTCAGA
The DNA here is from genome assembly GCF_965140245.1 of Athene noctua. NCBI lineage: Eukaryota > Metazoa > Chordata > Aves > Strigiformes > Strigidae > Athene > Athene noctua. The sequence continues at coordinate 7,365,900 of NC_134040.1, forward strand.
GGTAGAAAGCCACTCACCCTCTACCGGAGGCATTTATAATGCCAGGGCAGCTCCCTGGGGAGCGTCCGTCTGTCTGTCCTTCCCTCTGGGGTTGACAAGAGGCAGACGGCCTCCCCCCAGCTGTTCCCTCTGTCAAGTTACAAATAAGACGCTGAAAAGCAGCCCTTGGCTTTGAGACGGCTCTTCTCTCTCTAGCCTATTCTACCCATCAATTAATGTCAAGCAAAGGTGTTTTATAACCATTTTATAACTTTTTCAAGAGCAGGACCCTCACGCCCTTGTGAAGGGAAAGTCCAGCTCCTGTGTGAGGTGGCTGCCAAAATCCATGAATAACGAGTTATGTGTGAGAGCAAACAAGACTTGTGCTTTTTGTGAAAAAAACGCTCCTTAACATTCAAAATATTCCATGGATTGTTTATCCAAAAAGAGAATCTTTGTTATAAGTGAAGGTGGGATAAAAACCATCTTTATTGTTCCCCATCAGGACAGTGGTACTTAACACCAATGTCAGATATGATCTTCTGTGTTCTTAATTTCTGATGTGCTTTGAAACCTGGTACCAAGAGCTGGTGTCTTTGCCTGGACTCCATTGGTCCCTAATGAGAGCAAGGGGCATTTCAAGTTAATTGTTCACTCGTGGAGCTCTTGGCCCATGCAATGTGTGTGAAGCGTGAGGAATGAATTATGAAAAAATAATTCAAAATCACACACAGCAGTATGTTTCCTGACATCGATAGAGAACAGCAAGATGGTGGCAGAGGTTTTCAGGCTGTCTCTCTTACCCACTCGCCCTCTCTCCTTGCACTGACTTCCAGCAATTTGGCTGTGTGTTTTCTTAGGAACCAGCTTCCGCCCAAAGGCTAGTGAATTTTTCTTAAATGCAGGTTTCTGTTGGAGCTGATAAGGCAGCAGCCAGTCTGCAAAGATAACGCAGGGTATCAAGGCTTCTTGGGTTTGTCTTTATTTGGATTTTTTAGCTAGTATTTGACACATGCTGAGAGTTGTCTGGAGACTTGGGTTTAGTGGGTCCCCTGTGTCTGCCCCCCTTTATCTTTGGTTCCAAAATGCTTTTACGATGATTTGAGGGAGAGAAAAAAAAGAGTGCTAATGGATCTGGTGAATTAGCAGTGTTTACCGAAGGGAGCAGGGAAGGTGGGCAGCCAGGGCTGGATACTGAGGGTGGCTCTGGGCCCTGCTCTTTTAACGGCTCCAGTTAGAAATTATTCCCCCCAAACAGGGCTTAAAGGGGGCGAGGAGCAACACAAGAGACACCCTAAACACCTGATCACTGGCAAAAATATTTCACAGTGTAGGAAAGTTTGTGATTAATTGTTTTTTCAATTCCCCCCTGACTCAGGCTCCCCTTTTCTTGAAGTGTTATCCCTGTTTGGGCTGCTGGCTTTTGTTAACCTGAGAGGGAGTGTTTACGCTTGGCTTATGTTAACCAGAAAGGAAACTTTTCCGGCCAAAAATTGATTTACCTGCTGATGCTAATAACCTCGTTACAGGGAGTCTGGTGGGCAAGGCAGATGCAGATAGAAAACGTAGCCTGTGCCTTTACGCAAAGATGTCTTCTGTTACCCTTGGAGTGCGAGATTAGTATTGGTTTTCAGTCTGAGCAAGCCCTTAGTGATGCGTGGTGTCCCCCCATGCTCGCATCTTTGCAGTGACCCTGTGTGTCCTCAGTTTACCCTCTGTCTGATGCAACTCTGTGGATGGTTGCATAGTGGGCCAGATTATGACAGAGATCTGCCTGGAAATCCTGCCAAGAAAAAAGAAAGTAAGTCATGGCACAGCCCTATAGCACTGGATTTTATATACCTGACTGTTGCTTGTGGCACTCCTCAGGTGATTTGTACAAAGCTCGCTGTTATGCACTGATTCTCAATATTCATTGTTCTCTCAGTGATGTTTCACCACGGCTGGAATTATGATGAGAAACGCCAAGTCCCATTTTCAAATTTCAATGCAATTTGTGGGTAGGCTTTAATTAAGCTTCACAGCACTGCTTGGAGGAACATATTTTATGCCTACAGTATCGTGCAGGCAACCTCATACAGAGGATCAGGAGCAGTATGGGAACACAGTGTTTTTGTTACGCGCTTCTGCCCCACAAATGTGTCTTGCTCTTTAATGTAACCTGTTGCATATGAAATTAATTTCCAACATGCATTTGCTCACAAAGTAGTGTTCTTCACACCAGAAATCCATAACAGTAGAAGAAACCCCCGCCATATGTCTATATTTATAGAAAACTGGCATGTTCTCTTTGGCGTTGACAGAATATTTCAGTGTATTTATGAAGTGCTCATGTTTTTAAAAATATAGAAATCCAGTCAATATCAGTAGAACTATTCATCAGACATCTTGCTTTTTTTGTTTTAACCAGCAGAACATGTTTCTTTAGTTGATACAGTACTAAAAAAAAAAAAAAATATGTTTTCCTATCCCTCTGTTGTACTTTCTTGCAGTTCAACAAACCTCTTCATTTCAGAGAGACATCTCTCTCTTTAAAACAAACATTACTAGAATCTCATGCAACTTTGACTGTGTACTTCTATGTCAGGAATTTTTTACTTGAGAGATAACTGTTCATATAGTTGAAAGAATAATTTCCACTCTAGGAGATTGTGCAACTTTTTTCAGTTTCCAGAGACTTCTTTTTTTTATTTTTTGCTTGGATGCCATTCATTTTGGGCTGTTACCATGAAAAGGGTCTCACATTTGGATCTGATCACATTGAGAGTTAAATTTGGATCCAGCCAGAAGTGTTGGAGGGTGCAGGAGCCCCAGCGTGTCTGATGGCTAAAGTGTGAAGCCCATCAGAAATCATGTCCTAAAGTCAGTTCGTTTCTGTTCCAAACTTTCTGTGTCAGCAGCTAAATTGAGCCACTCAATGCCTCAGTGTCAAGGTTTTTGCTTATATACCTGACATAGACATTGGAGAGTTTTCAGAATTAAAATTTTCAGAGATCTCCACTGTTCTTGGTCAGAAGGTGCTGTTAGAAGCCAGGGATGCATACCTGGCAGTACATAAATTGAAGGGATTTAGATTATGGTAACAAACGAGGAGCTGTACAGAAATATAAGCGAAAGGGGCTCCTTGTGGGATTTTCTATTGGAACACAATCGCTAATCTGTGCAATCTACAAATCAAGTTAATTGGGTTTGCTCAGGCTGTTGCTCACACGACTGCTAAGCACAGTAGCTTGAAGGCAGTGGGGGTTTGGCCTCCAAATCTTTGCTGCATATTTGTTTTTCACAGAAAATGCCTTTGATATATGTAAGTTATATTTCCGTGCATTACAAATGATAGATTCCTCCCCCATATCCTGTGACAGCCTTCCCTGGAGACAGACAGTCTGTGTTGTTTTAGCGAGATGAAGAAAGATTAACGGGAAAGGTTTTGCTAGTGTTTGCAGACTTCCAGCAAAAGGGAAAGGTTTGGATTGAGGATTTAGTGAGAAAGAAAAAGCGTTTCTGAAAACTACTGCCTGCACACAGGACTCCCCTCACTGGCTCCCCTCTCAAGCGGGCAGCAGCCTCTAGGGAGCACCAGGACAGCCCTGATGAACCCTGAGGGTACAGGCTTGACATGCACTTGGCTCCCTCCATGTGCTCCTGCTCAGGTGGAACTCATCCCCCTGCATCTTCAGGTCTGCAAATTATTTTCCGAGCCAGCTGTGCTGGTGCATTGAGTTTCTGGGTGGCCAAGGAGCCTCTATATCACTGAGGGGCATGAGAAGGTGGGTCCATGTGCAGAAGGTGCTCCAGGGGACCCCTTTATCCCCTCCATGGGGCTCACGTCACCAGGCATGAGAATGATGTCCTGTGGTATGAAGCCAAGGCACCATGAGAGTTGTTCAGCGCATAGATTAACTCATCTGTGTCTCGGTGTCTGAGCTGCCCTCAGAGTTGGTGGAGATGTTAGTAAGTTATTGAGCTAATATTGACCAGCTCTCTGCAGATTGTAATGGGAGTTAGACACCTAAATTTAGGTGAATCCAAGAGTTGAGTCCTGGTCATATTTAAGCTCCTGGGATATTAATGATGATGCTGTATATGATTAATGCTCATCTGTCTGCATGCAGTGCCACTAATTAAAGCCTCCAAGTAAATCACAGGCAAGTCACCACTGAGGTTTTTATCCCCGAGTTTGAGCCTGGATGGGCTCTAGCTCACTCCTTAGCTACCTAGTATCCTCAGCCAATGTTAGGCCACCTTTATCCAGAGCCCCAGCTCCTCCCTGCTGGGTGCCAGTGCCCGAGGACACATTGCAATGCACACTGTCCTGACAAACATCCAAGGACAATCCTATGGTACATTTTGGACACTGTCAGCCAAAGTAGCTGCATCTGTGAGCTTCACACAGAGGCTAATAGCTCCTAAATGTGTAATATTATATGTATTTGAGGGAAGGGGTGGTTTTTCTCCTTTCTGGTGGTCAATTTATACCCCAGAGTGGAAAGGATTAATAGCCCTTGGGGCTTTCTCATCACCATGCAGAGAATTAACATCCTAAGCAGGAGGAGCTCAAAGGTCTGACCTACAACCTTGCGTGGTGTTTTCTTTGTGAAGCACGGATATGATGTTCAGTAAATCAGGTTCAGGCAGTTCTGTTCAGCTCTGTTTGCCGAAAACAACATAATTTCACAGTGACCCTGAAAACATGACTTTTTTTTTTTTTTTTTTTTTTTAAGCATTCTAGCAGAGGGATTGTAGCTGGATCCAGGAGGAGGAGGAGTTGTGGGTGCTGGATCAGAGGTTGGAAGCAAAACCTTCTTCTCTGAGTTAGTGCTGCAAATCTTGCCCTTGCTGACAAGGATGGTGACACACACATGGAACTTGGTGGCCTTCACCACAGCTAGATATAGGGTTGATACAGCAGCTCCTGCTTCATGTGAACCAGAAAAGATGGACACGAGGGCCCAGAACCCCACTGTCATGAAAGAGAGAATCAAATCATGGCAGCAGTTGGAAAACCCACCAACAAAATGCTCTGCAGAGCCCCAGTGGTCTCTCTGACACTGTGAAGGAGAGAAGCTTGTCCAGCTCCTGCTGTGCTGCAGAGCAGGATTTATTTGGCCTAGTCTATTTACCTGCATGGGATTGAGATGCATCATGCCCTAAAAGCACCATTTCCTTCTGTAAAGGGAGGTGAGGGACCCCTCAGGTGCCTACGGTGTGTATGTCTGAAGTTAGAGGTGAAGGAGTCCTGATGAGGTCTGTTTTTGAGCACATTCTCGTGTAAATCAGGAGTGACTCCTTTGAAGTGTAAAAGGAAAGGCTAATTTAAAGCCAATAAACGTGAATTCACCCTCAGGCTTCAGTGAGTGTTAGAAGGATTAATACCTGAGCCAGCCCATTTCCTTACACAGGCAAAACTTTTCCTTATGGCGTGAAATTCAGCTCACTGGTGAAGGCTCAAGTACCATCAAACCCCTCTCTTAAGGACTTGCATGGAAGGCCAAAGGTCTACAGACATTCTGCTGTCTGTCTGTCTGTCTGCACGTGGAGAAGTGTCATGGTAAATGAATCCATTACCCAGGACTGTTGATTTAACACCTTTCTTCTACCTCTGGAAGAAGCTTCCTTCCAGGTCTTAAATCTGTGTTATCTTCAGCTCCCTTGGTGTAATTGGGGATTTGGGGATTAGAGGATAGGAGCCAACGTCACTGCTGCTTTTCTGCATTTTTGGAATGTGAGGGAAGAGGCTGGGGGTGGAAGATTTCTTGTATGTGCAGTTTATTGGTGTGTCTTTGGTAGAGTTTTATTGCTTTGTTAAAAGATGTTGAGCTGTATGATTTATTAGCACTGCCACGGAGACTGTACTAATGATTATTTCACATTCCATGAGATCTTAGTGGGTCCTGCCCATGGTAAGGTCAAAACGAAGGGGCATTTGACATAGAACTGCTTTACTTACAATAACAACTGATAACGAGCCTAGAAAATAAGTAAGTCTCTTTGACTGCAGGGTGCGTTATCTTGCAGCAGATATCAACACAGCCTCCCAGAGAGAACTGTTGACCCTTTGCTCCGTGTTGTCAGATCTTTAAGAAGTGCTATGGCAAATCTGCATGCACCGCGCACTCTTGAAAGTGCATTTACTTGCTTAGGAACAGCCATCCCAACATGAGCAATTATTCCTGGCAAATGCAGTACTGTCTGCTAACCATGTGGGATCATGGGGTTTGGTTGGGAATGTCCTGGCCCAGTTGGCATGAAAAAGAGCTTGTAGACATTTGCTTTTCTTTTTCAGGGGTATCCTCTAGTAAAAAGTCAACATGGCCCAGTTGGTGCTTTTCGGTCAAGTCCTCAAGACAGGGCTGGTTAGTCTCAGATTCATACCTGAAGTGGTTTGTGGTTCATTGACTATTTCTGCTGCACATTCAGAGTTCTCTGAAAAAAACATGGGTGTTTTTCGACTGCAACTTTTATATTGCTGCAATGCTACAGCAGCTGAAGCTTTGAGAAAACCAGTGATGTTTACGACTGTCTTAATAATTTAAAAACCCCATCTCTTGGGCAGAGAACTCTATTTTGGGTGATTGCCGTCCAGCATGGTAGACCAGTTCCCTAGGTCTGCGTTTGACCTTTCAGGTTTGGTTAGGCTAGCTTGGAGTGACAGACCATCTGTGGGTCAGCCTTGCCCTCGCAACATCTGTACTGGTGGAGATAAGACAGCAATTGCACCCTCTGCTAGCTCTCCTGTGCTTCCAAAGCGGATTTTACAATGTTTTGTTAATTTTTCACAGGCTAGTACTGGCCCAGCGGAGATATTTCTTGTCTGTTATTCATGGAGAAAAATGCTTGATTAGGGCTCCTCTTCCTGGAAACATCAGTGGAGCTGATGCCCTGGATCCTCTTCCGCAGATAAGATTAAGAGCATTGAAATCGGCACATTTCTGGCAGTGGTTTTGACTGGCTTAGGGTGGTAATTGCAGAGAGGCTGTTTTGGACAACGATGAGAAATGTTTCAAAAATTTTCCACCGTCGTTTGTCAAGTGCTGTTCGCTGGTGGGTGCTGGGGGCAGAGAACTCACCTAGTTGAGATTGAGGGTTTTTTTGCATTGTTTCTTTCACTGGCAGTGGCTGTGAGGGCTGCTGCTGCAAAGGGAGTGAGTCACTCATTTGTTTGAAGCTGTGAAGAAAGGTTCTGCGTGTTCCCGTTGATATTAAACATGAAGCTGTGAATGTTGGTGGTTTCCTTTTCTCTCGCTTTCAGTGTATTTGGTTTTCATATCAGGGAGGTCAGGAATTCATGTTTGCTGCTTCGAGGAGGAAGGAATCATGTAGTCCTTACCTCTTTTTGGCTGGCTGTCCCAAACTGCTGTCATCAAAGCATTGTGGAGCCTGTCAGCTGGGAGATTTTCAGTTGCTGTTCTTCAGGGGAACCTGCCTGAGCTTTCAGCCTCATGGATATATTTTTCTTCACTTATTTTTATTAAAGTCACTGACCAGTGAAATCGTGGAAGGCAGCCAGACGTTATTACATGACATGACAATTCGAAGGATGCAAAGATCAGCGTGTACCATTAAAGTGGCTGCCTGGCACAGAGCTGGGAGCTTCACCTACTTAGTCTCTGATGAGGGCAAAAACTTGTGTTTGATTAAACCCATTCTAGCATCTCTCTATATGATTATTTCCCTGCAGGCAAGTGAAGGATAGAGGTGAGTCTCCACCTCTATTAATAATCAGGGAACCTACTTTCCCAATATTTTCTTAACAAATCCCACCGACTTTACCCCTGTGGGTTTTGCCTCTTTAGGGTCTCTCACTTAGCAAAATGCTGAAGTGATTCCCATGTGTAGGACTGGTCCATGACAAAGCTGATTCCTGTCCCCTCAGTGATGTGACAGACTACATCCTCCTCTGTTTCACTCCCCACAGGTGAATTTTCTGCAAAGTAGTCACTCGGAGACATATGTGTGCATATGTAAAATAAGATATAAACCCCAGCTAATGTCTGTAAGTGCTTCTGTTGGCTGCTGGTCCTGTTAAAAGCTGGAACAGCAGATTTCAGTCTCCAAGTAAAATCTGACCCTCAAGGGGCACATCTCCACCTGACATCTGTGGCACCCCATGGTTCCCCCATAGTTTTTACTTTTGTTGGATCTGTAATTAAAAAAGCAAAACCATCCCATCCTCACCCCCACAGAGACCATATGTGGAATTGACTCTCTATGATTGATGCAAACCCAGCTTTTTTAATCAGAAAATGTGTCTCAAAATAGATTGAAAGTGAAGTAAAAGCCACGCTCTTCATTTTGTCCTCATGGTTCTGGAAGGGATTTTATCTTGTACAAAATGTGTTTCCCCCTCGGCCCCCTCCGCTCACCCGGAGCTGTAAGTCAGCTTTTGTTAGGCTGGTGTCGTGGAGCTAAATCCTGGAAACGTAATTTATTCAAAGTGTTCCGCACACATGTAAATGGGCAAAACTTATTGACAGCTGAGTTAAAGTATCTCTTTCTTCTGTGTAACAAGGCACTTTTGCCGAATCTTTCAACTGCTGGCTTTGTTCCTCAGACGGGTGAAAAGAGCTTATGGGGAGAAACAGGCAGGCAGGGAAAATGCCTCTGGTGTGTGTTGTGTGTCTGCACAGTTGCAAATTTGCACGCGTACAGCATGGCAGCACCTCTCCCCATGAGTACATCTCCGTCGCATCAGAAGGTGTACGCATGCCACGCAAATCTGGGCATATATTTGACATAAGAAGAGCTGCTGCAGCTGCATGCATGGGCACACTGTCTGTGTACGTGGTCCTTTGAAAAGTTCCAAGCAGCCATATGTCTACCTTCAACTGTATGAAATAACAGTCCTCGAAAGGATCTTGGTATTTATGTATTACATTCCAAGCACACAGCAAATTTAGCTGAACTTTCTGCTGCTTAAGCACTCTTCTTTCCTCCTCTGTGCAAGGCCTTGAATTAGCTAATTAAAATCTAGTGGAGAGAGGGGAAGTCTGCAATGTAGTGAACTCACCAGATTTCTGAGGTCATTGCTGGTACAGAGTTCCCTCACTCTGTCCCATGAAAAGATTTTTAAGTATTCATTGGAAATCTCCCATGGATTTAACTTCTTCCTTTGTTTTGCTTTGCAGTAAAAGCTTGATTGAAAGTGGCTGTGGCAGCAGTAATGCCTGGCTGAGTTTGGAGAAAACAAGCTCTAGACCCATTTAGACGTTTCATTTGAAAGCAGCTTCCATTATCTCCTATTAGGGGCTGTGGTTAGTAAGTAACAGGGTGAATGCGTATGTGTGTGTTCATCCATTATGACTTCTTTATCAATTTTATTTTTTTAATCACTAGTTTTTAGGAAGAGGCGGGATTTTATTTTTTTTATACATAGGTAATTAATGTCTGATAAACCTGAATCCGGTTTTCTAGGGATAAACATCGATGGAGGATCCTAGCAGTACTAAGCCAGTTGGCTCCAGAGATAAAATACAATTTATTCTACTCCATCCATCCATCCATCCATCCATCCATCTTTTAGAATTTATTCAGCATCCCATGAGAGAAAACTGAAGAAAATTTGGAACTTTTCCCCTTCTTATGTTTTTTGGGGGAGACAAAGTTTTTAAAACTAGAATTACATTCAGCGCAGCCTTACTGACTTCAGTGGTACTGGATGAAGATTTTGAGTTTGTCTCAGTAAAAGTGGAGTAGATCAACACATGAAATGGAGTACTTACTTATTTAAGGACACGGCTGGAAATGTTTTGTCTTAACCCCAGAGCAGGTAGGGCACATAGAGGCAGTACTAGCTTCTGCAGCATATCATGAGCAGGGATTTGCATGGGGGAAATTCTGCCTTAGCAGCTCTTGCCTGAAGCATGCTCTCTGTGTTGGGACAAAGAACTATTTGTCAGCAGAGGCTGTTTCATATAAAAATCATATTTTCGGGTGAGTTTCATTTTGGAGGCCCTTCTTTCCCTACGTACTTCCCTGCTGCTGGCTGCCTGCTGCCTTCTCACACTTCTCTGGCTGCACTGGGCCAATCAGACTTATAACATGACTGAAAACTAATGCAACAAAAGATTTTCTGATGGATTAATGACCTGAATCCTACCACATCAGTGGTAAGACCACTAGGGAATGACCACATCTGAGGAAAGAGTGGATTTGGTTTTTGCTTTTGTATCACTTTGGACTTAGATCTCTCCAAGTCCATAGTTGAGTCCGAATGCCTTCCTGGTTCTGGTGCTGGTGGGAGTGGCTTGGTTTCATCTTTGCAATTTGAACCTAAGTTTGGAAGAGCTCAGATTTAGATCTTTGAGCTCTTCATGGAAGTGAGAGGTCTGATTCCGTGGTGCCTTGTGCTTGTATTTTTGTTGGGCTAATGACAGGAAAAATGCCACTTGCTCTTCAGCTTTCTAGGAGGAATCAGCTCCTAAGAATACCTTTTTTTTTGTGAGAGTTTTCCCTGGCTGCTAGAGAAATGTCAGGAAGGTTCTGTGCTGGGACAAGAGCAAACCAAACTGTGTGGGGAAATGGAGTCAGTCTGCACTCCACTTCCAGAGTCTGTCCAAGGAAGCGTGAAGGAGTAAGACAAATCCTATGAACCCCATGGCAATTTCAGTCCATCACTGTAGGTTCTCCTCACGGGTCATCCTTGCCTTGAGCAAAGAAGATGGAGTTGGGACCATGTTAGGCTTTGTCCACCACTCACACGAAGTTTCCTCAAGTTGGAGGCTACTTTTGAATTGGGTAAGGATTTCAGCATGCTGGACGAAGCAGGGAGCATTAAGGGACACCAGGCAGGAAGGATCTCCAAACTCTCTGGGATGGATGTTAGTCCTACCCCATGATGGGCAAGAAGATGGCTGACTTTTGTCATATGGGTCTTTTGTTTTTTGGACTCTTTCAAGAGTGAGACTCCTGGCCTGACCAAGCAACATGCTCTGAGGATTAATTTTAAATTAGCCCAAACCAAATTACTTAGTGAAGCCTCATTTCTTGGGGGGTGTTGGTGCTCTCAGGCTTGGACAGGGCCTCCCTGTGGCTGCAGTGACTTCTGTCAGCTTTATGAGTGCAGCTGTGAAATTAACCATTTAACCATGTAATGACTTTTTATTTTATGTAATCTTCCAAAACGCTATTTATGCAGAAGTATTAGGAATGCTGGAGTTTCTAATGCAACATTTCTTTGGCTCATTTCCTGCCCAGCTGTTGTCTTCTCCAGCCCCCTGTCCCCTGTCTGGGCAGCGATGTGGCCTCCAGCTGTGTCGAGGTCACACCTTCAATTCTGCAATGACCACCTCATCCTGCTCTGCTCCTCGGGGAGCTGGGGCCAACCATAGCCTGTGACTGTCCAGCTTCTGACTTGCTTCAGCTGTCATACCCAGCATTGGCCCAGCTGCTATTGCGGCCATCAGGAGCTTTATCTTTGGACTTGGTGTCTCGTGAGGCCATCATGGGGCATGAGCACTTACTGGAAAATGATTTATACTAATTAGATGGCTTGAAGTTTTCTTGTGGAACAGTAGGAGGGAAGACACAGAGGTCAGTTGTCTTTATTCTCCAAAAAGCCATCATCACCTGATAAAGATTCAACTGCCTTAGATTTTGAAGAGGATGTTTCATGCTGCTTCAGCCAAAGCGGGGAGTGAAGACTTCAATCTTGTGACCTTTGTTCTCTAAAGAGCGTGTCAAGTTTTGGCTGTGCTGCTGGCCTTGACTTTTAATTGTTGAAGAGGATGTGAGATCAGCCCCGAGCCTTTGTGCTGAAGCTTACCCGGTGAGAGAGGGGAAGTGCTGTGATTCTCTGCACACTGCTGCCACAATTTAATTTGAAAAAAAACATAACCAGCCCCCCTCAAATAATGAGCTACCTCTTAAGAACAAAAATTAATACAAAATAAGAAAAAAATTACTATTAGGGATGGGAAATATATCAATAGCTGTGTTTTCATACAGGTTGTTGCACCATGATGCAACAGCAATTTGCCCTTAGTTTGGATTGTTTCCATTATAAATTTCATCCCCTTTTGATGGGCCAAAACCCCATTGGTTTCTCAGTGGTGGCATGTGCTTGTGAGATACCAGAATTCAGCCTGACAAAGCTGCCTATTTCCCCCGATGTCTCAGACCCTGTTCTGATCCAAGCTGATGCACCAGGTGCTGCAGAGGGAGGACACAACAACATGGATTTGTGAACAGCCAGCACCCTGCCAGCATTTGGGGAAAAGGACCTTCTGGGAATAAATCAATCCTGAGCTCTGAGAGGCATTTCTCCGCCTTGCTGCCTGACAATCATGTGTTGCTCTGGTGGGGGAGAGGGACCCATGGTGGCTTGCAGTCTCCTTTAGAAGTATGTCTATAAATGAGGTGCCCAGTGGACCATGTAAGGCCATCCATTATTGCTCCATGACTCTTGAGTGTGCTATCCTCCAATTGCTTGGCGTCCTCCTCCTGCCCCTTGTGCTGGTGTTAGCAAGGAAGTTCTTGGAAGGTAATTACCCATGCTCTACTGTCTTTTCTAGACAGCATAAATGATTTAGGGCCCTTTTATGCCTCTTTGGCCCTTTTACTTGACATAAAAGTGCTAGAGTATGACTCAAAATTTCTGTGCTGCTCTGCAGAAAACAGCCGGGCCTAGAAGGTGCTTTCTCCTTTTACTCCCAGCATGGCAACCCTCTCACTCATGGTGGTGGGCAGTCATTTTTTGGCTGACCTCACCAAGGATAGTCCCTGAAGTGTTGACTAGTTGCTATCTTAGTTTCAGGGTTGCTGAGATATGTCCTGTGGGGAATGGCGCTCAGGAGCTATCTTTTTCCTTGACAAACGTCTCCTTACAACCTTGCTGCTCTTGTGGGTTATGTGATTTCCAAGCTGGCCTAGAGCCTAGAAGTGAACTCATAGGCCTCAAGGAGCAATAAGTGCTGCAGTGTTTTAACCAGCCCAGCCAAACTCTGTGTGTGTGTGTGCATGTGTAAAAGCACTTTCCAGCAGACCAGCTATCTGGAATGATAACCTACCTGGCCTAGATCCATTCAATAGTGATATCAGCTGCAATTCTCTGGTCCCATCAAAAAACCCAGGCCAAACAAACATAGTTCCTCCTGAAAATAGCCTATTTTAAACTGCACAAATGTCACCTGTAGATATGTGTGAGTAGAAAAAGTCTGTCAACCTTAGCTTTGTGTGACAAGCAAAGGAACTGCTGGGAAGGCTGAGGTCCAAGCTGGTCCCTCTGCGTCAGCAAGGTGTGTCCCAGGTAATCAATCTGCCTCTGAAATCAGCTCCCCTCGTTCCTCTTCCAGGTGCTGCCATCTTTGCAAGGGTTCTGGTAAGGGGGCTTTGAAGATGATGGATATGCTTGTGATGGATTTGGATGTTCTCTAAGCAAAGCCTCTAACCCGTGGATTGCAAACAGAGTCTGTTCTTTTATACTTGCATTGTGCTCCCCTACAGTCATCTCTGGAGGTGCTGGGCTGGCTCCTCTGAGAAACCAAGGAACTTGTAAAGGTGTTGAACGGTTTTAATATGAGCTGAAAGGATCTGTGAGTGCTTCATAAACCCATTAGGAGTGAAAAGCCTGTCTTATGGTACCAGAGCCCAAGAAGAAGGCAGGGAAGAAAGACAAGTTTATGCATTTGCATTTTCCACAGGTCTCCTAGAGCTTCAGATCACAGGATTGATGAAGGTTTTGATTTAGGGCCATTCTTATTTTATACTCATTGGTCTACTGCAGTTTGAAGCAACTCAAATGAAGTTGAAATGGACTATGGCCTAGGAGATCTGGTGTGGGAGTTGTCTGACCTGGTTTAAATGCCTTTGTTATCATGAAATGAAGCGTCTCTCTGTGCTCAGAGTCCAGGAGCTGAAGGGAACTGTCTTGAATGCAGACAGCTGCATTGTGGAAATCTAGTCCAAACACAGATAACTGGTACATGGGGGCTCTTACCCAAGACTCTGTTACCCTGCAAGAATATAGGCATCCCATAGGTTCAGTGTCCTGTCTGCCAGCTTCATATGGATGACCTGGGGCATCTTGTGGTACCCTGCGCATCCTATGTTTAGAGTGACTCAAGGCCCGAAAATCAAGAGAGCTGTCTCTCATCCCTGTGTCTATCCATGGCTTTGCCACTGATTTATTCTGCTATGGTGGCAATTTTCTTTGTAATTACTATTGGCCTCAGCATATTGCCCACTTTTATGACCATTTGAAAAACCAAGGAAAGGGGATTAGATGTAAGTCTCTGATTTCATACTTCTAAGTATATTTTTTTTGGTGTCCTAAACCACAATGTTTCTCAACATTCTTCCTTGCTAGAGTACATTCAACAACACCAAAGCCTGGTGAACAAGAAGGCAGAACTGGGAAAAATAATTTGGTTAAAACTAATCTAATGAGTTTTGGACTGATGTAAAGTAGCAGCACTCAGCTGTGGATTTAGTGCCCTGTCTCTATAGCCATGATGCTGATTTTCTTGGATACACATTTTGGCAGGGCAATGTACCACCCAGTCCTGGTAATCTCTTGCAGAGCTCTCAGAAGCACAGCCTCTTCTGAAAATCTTTATGCACAAGCTCTCCAAGTCTCTGATTTCTACCCACCTCTTCAATGGGATACAGTTGAAAAATACAGTGAAAAGGTTGGAAAACATTGTTATGTAGATCTACAGAGTTTCCCATTTACCAGGACTGGCCTGCCCTGACAAACCGTTGTGACTTTTCTCCCTCAGCTTCCTGACAGAGGGTGCACACCATTTCCCAGAGAGACTTCTGCCAATGCCAGAAAAGGAGACAGTGTTGCTTTGCTCAGAGTTGTCCTTGTGCTTTTTCCTCCCTCTTGTTACTGAGATAAGGAGTCAGTGAAAGACTGTGCAAAGCACCATGCCGGTTTAATCAGCATATGAGGGAGAAACTAGATATGCCCTGTTAGTGCAGTCACAGTCCAAGCATGAAATTAAGTGGAGGTGGGGGTGGATGTGATGGAGAGAAATGCTGTCCATCTCTCAGGCATGTAGCTGAGTCCACAGAAGGGGGGAATTGAGTGGGTGCCCTTGCAGAAAGCCTCTTGGAGCCTGGCAGACCAGGGCTGCTGTGTCTTGCAATTATTGCACATAATAACCCAAAGTGGGTCACGCTGCAGTTTTGTGTGACCGTATTAAATGACACTTCGGGAGAGTGTGCATGCTGATTACAGCTGGTGAGGAATGCCATCACTTTAAGAGGGGTGAAAAAAAAAGAAGTGAGAACGAAAAGATTTTCTTTGTGCCTTGAGGGATGTGAGGATAGTGTTTTCCCTGTCACCCCAGAGATCAGCGGCGAGTTACACTCACTCAATCCAAACATCAGAGCCGGAGGCTGCATGTTGACATGGGATTTAATGCAACCTGTCTGCTTAAATGCTCACTGAAACCATGGGGCTGTGTGGTGGTGAATACTTTCCTAGCCTGAATTATTGCGAAGCAGTGCTGTGCACTACCAAATGGTTTCTGTCCTTCAGCCCAGAGCTGGCAGTGTGACTGTGTGTCTAACAGTGGTACTTTCAGCCTTCACAAGCAGCTCCTGCTGGTGAGAGAAGTGGTCCTACCTGCCTGCAGCCCCTGACTACCTACCAGACCTGCTCTGCCCCTCCCTTAGTGCTGCTGGAAGCAGTTGTAGTAAACTGACCCAACTTCACACCAACTTCAGCCACAACAGTTATTTAAGCCAACATAAATTGTGCAACTACGGCTCTACTTTCCTCTCATGGCTGTCTCATGTGGATGCAGGTTGAGGCTAGATGAGTTAAAAGTGGTCTGGGAACTCAACCTTTTCCTACCAAGCACTGATAAACTAGTCTTTGACTGTTTTGGGGGAATCCACCAAGAACCAGATACAGGTTGAACTTTTCCTGTCTGTCCTGCAGAGCCTCCCATATAGATGGCCAGAAGGTTTATACAGAAGAAAGAGAACTCCAGGCTACCCTTGTGGTCCTCCTCTCTTGATGCTGATGATTTTCTATTGGTCTTATCTATTAAAATGAATTGTCCTTTTGACTGTAGAAGTAAAAGGAAAAATTACTGAGAATGTGATTCGGGATCTCCCTGCAATTGGAGGAGAAGCCTTTCTTGAGACAGGCTAATTTTGCTATCAGTCTGAATTTTTTTTTCATTTTTTGCAGTGATTTTAATGTGCTCTTTAAGCTCAAAAATTGAAAATATTGTAAATTTAATTGGTCCTGACAATACTCAGTTTTTACTAGATGTAACAGATATGACAATTGGTTTTACTGGGACAATTATTTGGAGAACCTGCAAACAAGACTATCATTATGGCATGCCATGCTGCCCCACTCTCTGCTGTTTAGTTATAATTGTGTTTGTTTACTATAGAAAACCATTTCCATATCTTTCTCAATGAACAAATCAAGCAGAATACTTTTATTTGCATCTTCTTGTTGTCTTAAAGGATGATTTTAGTGGCCTCAGCCTCTGAGGTACCCTCTGAGCTCTCTGTGTGCTGCTTTATTCAGGCAACAGTCCTGAAATTCACGGGTATTGCACCTTGTAGTGGATAGGTCCTAAAATGAGGCAGTTGACGCCCTTATTCCTGCTTTACAATTTCAAGGCACAGGGAAGAGCTTTCGCTAAACCAAGTAGCAAGGAGAAGAGAATATGATCCACCTGATAGGTGGTTGTATGTCAGTGTTAGACCATCCCGGCTCAAACTAGTGCTGTCTGCTTCCTTCCCCATGGCTCTTTACTGAGGGTTGGGGGTGCTAGTTATTGAGATAAGGAGGAAGAACTGAATCTGGCTTAGCTTATTTTGTGTGTACAACCTACAGGGTACAAATCTAGGTGTGTAAATTTGCAGATATGAGGCCAGTTCCCCGGAACAGAGCTATGCCCAAATGAAATTTGAGATAAGTGAAGGCAAGGATGCTCTGATGAAAGGGGTTTCTCCCGTATGCTGGAGAATTTGATGTTCTCACTGCTGCTGCTGCTGTAACTGTGTAGCATCATTGGGGAAATCATGTCACCGCTCTTTTATTTCTTATTCTTAGTTATTCTTGTTCTCTGAGTGCGTCAGTTCAGGTGGGACAGCTTACTCCTGCTGTGGGGAGGAGCTTTCTGTAAACTATATGAAATGATTTGGCTGCAGCACTTGTTCTAACTTGATCAAGTAGACCCTCGGCTTTTCTGTCTGCCTGTAGTTTGAAGCCAGACAGGTTGGAAAGGGTCAGAAAGCAGCATACATCGCCTTTGGATGTAGTCCTCACTACTGCTTTTTCCATTTTGGCATGCAGTCTCCCAGCAATAGATCAATCCCTAGTATGGGGGCATCAACCCTGAGTGGCTGCAGGTGGGATCAGCCGAGTCGCTTTGCTCCGAAGAAATGCATGGATCCGTGCCATTCATCCAGACCCGTGATCTCTACCTTCCTCCAGCCTGGTCCCCCAAATTCCTCACTGCCTTCCCTGCCCAGGCCCTTTGCATGCGACGTGGTGGTGAGCTATGGGGCTGCGCAGAGCGTTCTCCCTGCCAGACACTCGGGCGTCCTGCCAGCTGCCCTGCTCCCTTGGGCTGACAAAGGCTGGGGCTGCTGCGGGAGGAAGCATGTGCAGCTCCCAAGGGGAAAAGGAGAGCAAGCACTTTGTATCACTTGACAGGAAGGCCTCTGGTTGACAAAAGAGCGCTGCTGACAGGCTCCAAAAAGCAGCCTGAGGCTTATATTTCCTGAGCCAGCAAGACATCGTGAGCCTTAGGACAGAGGGGTTAAATAGGCGGGAGCGAGACCAGGATCCTCGGGTGTTGGCAGACCTTGGCAGGTGCGTTACTGACCTGTGCATGGCTCTTGATTCCCAAAAGTTGAATTTTCCACCCATCCCTTCCAGCCTCTGTTTTCTGTGCAACTACTGGGGCATTGGGGATGCCAGCAGCTTGGAAAGCACTGCCAGATTTTTCACTTCCCCCTCTGCTCCCCTCCCTGAGGCTCACACAGCGGTGAAGTAATCTGTGACATTCAGACAGCGGGAAGGGGAAGCCGCTGCAAAATAAAATAACAGCGTCAGGAAGCGGCACCGTGCTCTTTCCCGCTCCCAGCTGGGAAATGACAACACTTCATTCAGCTGCTCAAAGCCCGTCGCCGGTTCAGCCCTTCGGTTCAGTGCTGGCTAATAACTTCCCCGGCTGCCCCCGCTCAGCACTGCCTGCCCAGTGGGCTCAAGGGTACTGGGAAGATGAGACAGGCGAGGTGCCAGCAAAGAGTTGCTTTAACAGCAGGCGCTGCACAGTAACACCTGGCAAAACAGTTGCTTGGGTTTATAGCTTCTGTGAAGACCCTGAAGGGTGTTTCTTTCACATTTTAATTCCTGCCAGTTACATTTTGCAGGAAAACTGGAGCTCCCCCTTCCTTTTATGGTGGCTGTTACTTTTACAGATGTATTGCAACCCAAAGTTTCGCAGCCCAAACCCAGTGTGTAATGTGTCAAAGCAAGACCGCCGGAGGCAAGTTGACCACTTGGACAGGTGGTGTGTACGTGTGTGTGTTCAGAGGGGGGTTTTTCTTTCCTCCTTCCCTTCTCATTGCAAATCAACCCCTGGGTGCAAGGCACTGCCTCTCTAGACAGGTTTCTAAGTGCAGGAGGCTGGTCCTGCATTTCTTCCGTGGTTTTTCTCTTTAACGTGCATGAAAGTGCAGGAAAGTCGATGAGCCTTCTTTTGTAATCTGCCCAAACTGATGGCCAACAACCAGTCGAACTGTAGCTCCCAGGCAAAAGATGCAGTTTGATTCTGGGATAATATAAACCTAGAAGGAGAGGCACTTAGTTTTGTGGATGCTCAGGTTTGTTAGCCCCAGTCTGACAGTGTGAGAACGACCTGAAAGGGAGTGTGTGAGAAAGTGGTGGTATCATTTAACTGCAGGCATCTAATTTGAGTATCTAAGAGAGGGTTCAGAGTGGTGTCTACTCTGTCCATTAGCTACACAGGAGGGTAAAGATAGGCAGTGTAAATAGCTCCAGACATTTGATCTTACAGGACAGCCTCTGGAGGGAAACAGTGCTGAAAATGCCGTTGCTTTAATGGCCAGAACTGGGCTGGACAGTGCACCAGCAAAGAGCTCATATGCTGATGAAATGCGAGCGCTCCTAGAGAAGAGCCTCCTCTGTCATTACCCAGCACTGCTAATCTGAACCAGAAGTGTTTCCCTGCCTTCCTTAACAGCAAGCAATTCTTCAAAAGCAACCTCAATTTTCCCTTCTCTAGTTCTCCCTCCCTTTCTAAAACATTAGGGGGGGAAAAAAATTCAACCATGCACATCAAACCCAGTGAACAGAGGTTCATGGCACTGGCCAAGCTCCTTAATGTTGACAGCAAGATCTACAGACTTTACATTCTTAAAAGCAGATGATATTATTTGTTTGTGTATAACTGGAATGTAAAAATAAGCAAAACAAAGCCTCCCTTGTTAACTGGAGTCCTAAACTGCAGTTCTGCTGTGGATTTAATGCCTGTTCTCCTCATCTGAACCTGAAGGGACACAAAGGAGTTGGCGCCTGGTGATGGGCTTGAGGTTCCAAGAGAATTTCTGTCTACTGTTAGGGGTGCCCATAGTTTCAGCTCTGGAGGGCCTGTCTGTGGCTGTCCACAAGCCCTCTGTAATCTTGTGGTTCCTTTCTAATGTTGGCCCCTAAAAACTACTTTCAGAAATTACAAAGCCAAAATGGTTGCAAGTAAATTCATGGGCTGCAATGTGGGTCTGTGCTGTGGCCTCTCTACTGTCCTCTGAACTAGCCACCTCCAAACGCTGTGCCAGCCTGGGTTCAAGCTGACAGAGCAGAGACATCTTGTCACTCATGGTCCTTGTGCTGTTGGGTGGACACCAGTAGAAGGTGGAGGATGCCATGTGAATGGCTGTTTTGAAGACTGCTTTTGGAGGATGGTGGGGGTGAAGTTGCTGTTTGATGGGGTATTTAAAAAGGATTGGAAACAAAATATTGCCCACAAAGGACTCACCAAGATGGCTTTTTATCTAGGATGTAGCTTATCTTTTAGGGATCCTGGACCAGATTTTCCATGGACTTCAACTATACACTTCTCGTGATTAAAATGCAATTGCTTTTGTTCTTTTTTTATCAGATCTCTTCCATAGCAGACATTTTTTTTTTAGCAAGTACCAGAACTTAGAAATTTCAGGGTAACAAATCTGGTGGATCCACACATGTTGCCCCATTGGCTTCCAGCCCCTCTCTTTTCATGCTGTGACTTGATGATGTTACCTGAGAGGTGATGTCATCTCATTGCTGTGCTGTCATCACTGGACATGTGGAAGGGACCATAACACTCCATGGCTTGTAGGGTGCAGCATGGTCATGTAAAGTATCAAGCCAGTTCCAGAACTCCTGAGAGGTTTAACCCACTGTAGTTGAGGCTCTTCCCATCCATTGGCTTTGGAGATTTTCACTTCAGCCCTTCAGATGGTTACAGCCCGAGCGGTTACCCCATCTGCATGGAGCTGATTTATGCTAGCACAAGGATGACATAAATGTCTGTCCATGTTTGGGTGGATTTTTTTGAGTTGCTTCTGAATATTAAAGCCAGTTTGTGTTTTGTGCCTTCTTTTTATCAGCCAAGCTCCACCACTGTCAATTCTCTTGCAATCGCTTATTTTAACTCTTCTCGATGGATATTTCTTTCCTCTATGTCTCATCAGTCTCCCCGGGCTTCTCATCCTGCAGTACAGCTACATCCTGAGCGCACTGGACTCTTCACTTGCATCCCAAAACAGCACAAAATGTTTGCAGTTTTTCTCAACCAGGTGCACTAAGCAAGCTGAGGTGTTAAATTACATCACCATCTACTGATGGCGCTGGTTTGGTCCCAGTTTGCCACAGAAAACAAGAGTGCAGCTGTGAGCTGTAAAGAGGAGGGCCCTGATGTGCACCTCTGGACCAGTGATGCCCCCAAACCATGTTGCTCTATACAATGAATCTGATTTTAAAGCATCTGCTCGCTTATGGTGTTCAAACTGGTGCAAAGGGTGGTGTGATCTGACCTTGGGGTGGTTCCTGCCCCTGCAATCAACCTGCTGTGGGATCTTGGCCAATTCATTTCTTAGCTCTGTTTGTCTTCCTCCTTTCTGTCCAGTTGTTCCATTTGGATGTGCTCTCTTGTTGTGTGTTTTGCACTGTACCTTGTTTGATCAGGGCTCTGATCCTGACTGGGACCCTCAGGGAACCGCTGTAATAATCGTGATGTAAACAGATATTGTGTTGATGTGACTTTAACCTGTTTTGCATCATTGTAAATGACTGGCCTGAGCGTAGCAGAATGACAAATATACACTCTTTTCAGTGTATGTAATTACATTAGCTCAATAGAGAATTTTAAAAAATTAGGGAAAAGAGCTATTTTCTATCAGAAATCACAGTCCCATCCCATTGTAATGAAAGCACCGCACAGTTGTGTGGGCTTTACTGAACTTCAGACTTAAATGATACTCTTGAAAATAAGGCTTTCCTTTTAAGACTATGTCCATACTTCGGGTGTTGCTGCTGCTCCCTTTCAATCTGGATTTCAAAACCTCTGAAATTGTATGTGAAGCAGAATACCCACTTTCTGCCTACCTCTGGATGACAGGAGGGTTTCAATACCCTGCCCTGTGGGCTGGGTGGGATGTGGGCTTTAGAAGGAGCAAGCTGGCTGGAGGGAAACAACTCAGGGAGCCAAATGATCTCGGTCGTGCTGTCTGCCTCAGTACAGGCTTCACGTTCAGCCCAGGCCAATGAGCGTGTCTGCAGATAAAGAGCTATTCTGGTAAAGTGTGCTGAGAAGGGACGTGTAAATGCAATAAAACCTTAAATTTATGCAATATATACCCACAACTAAGCCTCCTCTCCCCTGGACTTGGAGCTTCTAAATCTGTTTTAGGAAGTGGTTCTTCCTAAGTTAAAAAATAAGACAAAACCACCAGTAAATAAATGGATTGGTCTGACATGGAGGCAGCAGCAGCACCACTGTGGGGGCACCCAGCGCTTCGCAGCAGACGGGGACACTGCCTGCCCGCAAATGGCTCCAGCTCGTTAATCTGAAACCACCGTATGCCGGTCTTGGGATGGTTTTTAAATAGCACATCAAGAGGGAAGCCACGTTTGTCTGGGGGCTGAGGGAGCCAAGCCTGAGATAGTGCCGCTTGCTGGAGTGTCTGGACAGCACGAACAGAAAGTACCTCCTCTTCCCATTGTCTAGCACCCACATGGGTTTTGGCGTCATGGGTGACTTTTTTCAGATAAATGCCTACTGGTGTGGAGGTTGGGGGAGGAAGAATTGTCAGCTGAGGCAGAGAAGGGCCTGTGCTTCATACTCTCTGCTGAGGTAGTGGTCTGGACCTGCTGCCGTGGCTGCCAAGCAGACCTGGGTTGAGCGGTGTGATGGGTAGGGCGTGACATGATGGATGTAGCATGACATGGTGTGTTGGGCATGGTGGTGGTAAACTGCTGAGGTGGCCCGTGGTCCCAGTGTGTGTGGGGAGCACCAGTGATGGTGGGCAAGGGTGGGGGAGCAGGGCAGTGCATGACAGAAGGGAGAGGGGTCCTGGTGATGACAGGAGCCAGCTCTGGGACTGTGAGCAATGAGGTCACCAAGGTTTTCAGGGAAAAAGGGATGAAAGTGCAGTCAAATAGAAGCAAGATTTCTGAAACGCAGCAGCTGGAGCCTTGTTTGTGGCCCTTTCAGCTGGCCAGGGCCAGCTCTTGTCCCGTCAGGTGTCCTGCACTTTCATTTAAAGGCTGTTTATGGGATTTGCCCCATTTCTCCAGCAGATGTTGCATTGATGAATGAGGTCTTGGAGCCAAAGCAGCTCCCTTGGGGCCAAGGGAGCAGGATCAGTCCCTGCTCCTGAAAAAACAAGGTGGAGTGACCCTCTAAGGCGGTCTCTTTCCAAAGTGGGTGGAGATGATGGTGAACCCCACATCCCAGCCTCCTTCAGTCCTTGAAATTGCTTTTACTTAACCTACTCAATGGCCATTTTCACCCTTTGGAAGTTCCCTCCTTAGTCCTGGGAATTAACTGGGACATGCAAGCAAGGCTAAGGTGGGTGCTGGAGCCTGATATCTGTCTCAATATGAAGAGCTGCAGTGGTGGGTCTGCTGTGTCGCTGGGGTGTCTGCACACCCTGCCGCTGGTTGCAATCTCGCTCGTGTCCTCCGAGATGTGAGCTGTATCATTTGAAGTATATCTCCACTTCCGTGTACCTATTAGGATCAGGCAGATCAGAGGAAAACCTTTGGCCAAGAGTGCTCTCCTTTATTAGAGACTTGACAAGTTAAATAGAGGTAGAGATTAAATATGAATGGGACGTATGTTGGCAAAATCAACCTTAGAGACATTAAAGAAAAGGCAGTTAAGTCAACAGGAAAGTCACCTGACTAATGGAAGGAAAATCTAAGTGTGGGGGGTGTGTGTGTGTTTGCTGTTGGTGTCCCAGTTCCCTTGTGGAGCAGAGGAACTGGGGGGTAGGACACCTGAAAGGTGCCTGGCAGATATGTCATTGCCCTGCTCAGGGGGAGAGCTACAGCCATGGATAAGCACCATCGTTTTAAATTTTCTTCTAAGTTTGTC
This sequence comes from Athene noctua, assembly GCF_965140245.1. Taxonomy (NCBI): domain Eukaryota; kingdom Metazoa; phylum Chordata; class Aves; order Strigiformes; family Strigidae; genus Athene; species Athene noctua. Next base: position 7,389,458 of record NC_134040.1, read on the forward strand.
TTTCTGAAAAACATAACAACTGTCCACTTTTTGCAACTTACATGCAATGCAATTAGTGGATGCTTTCCATGTGCTGACAGATTTCATCTGTCTGTCTGTCTTTAGTTATTAATTGCTTAGGCTGCTAAGCACAAGTTTCTCATTCATTATCTTTATTTATCATCAATACTTGTCTGATGGTATGCATAGCTGTCAAATTGAGCTAAGTATTACCAATTCCTGGCAGATTTGTGTATTATTTGCATAAGAACAGCTTTCTGCTGCCTCTTTAAATTAGAGTGAATGTGCAGTCATGTTAATGACAAGATCAGGATGACTCCAGCTTTGTGTCAGCGTAACAGCAAAACTTGGACTACAAGCTATTTTTTGCCATTGCATAGGAAGGGTTTTTTTGGTAATTGATGGTCTTTTTTGTTTCTTTTTCTAAAGCATTTACTGAAAAAGTGAATGCCATATTAAGGCTATTTCTTTAGCAAGAAAGTATGTTATAAATAGAAGGCAAAGTTCTTCATTCCAAGAAAGCACTGCAAATCTGGACCACATCTGCTGACTTCAGCAGTCACACCAGGTTTACACAACACACACATTGCAGCTGGACTCATGTTGTGTATACTTAGAGAAAGTTAAGTCACCTCTAGAGGTGATGGGAACATTGTTGTGAAATGAAGCTTTCCTGAAATTATTTTTGTATTTTTGTTGAGACCAACATACTTGTGAAGAGGTAGAAGTTTTGAAGAATATCCCAAGAGAAAGCCCAAGATGGAGAAGAGCAAGACAGTGTGGTGCTACTCATCCTGAGTTCAGGTTGCTGGCTTAGCATATGGAGCTCTAGGTTAAAATCTCTGATCTGGAAAGAAATGTACCTTTGAGAGAGGGTGAGTGAGTAACACCTGACCCTGCACCTCTGACATTCAGTGTCAAAACTATAACCTCACTCCTGAGTAAGAGCTGAAATAAGACTGAAATGAAAAGAAGAGAGAGAAGGGGTCTTCGTATTTGGCACTAGCTGGTGCAGTATGTATTTGTGCATTGCTTGCTGTGCTTGTGGAGGTATACAGCCTTCTCTCTGGTGTCTCTTGAGGCAGCCTTCATTTTGACAGCTTTCATACTCACCTTTTACTTGAATGTGCAACAGCTATTAGGCAGTCTTAGTATCTAACAAGTTTATTCATGTACTGTAAAGTCAGAGTATTTGCATACTCGCCACACACTCCATGAGAACTTAACAGAATCACAAAATAGCTGAGGTGGGAAGGGACCTCTGGAGACCACCTAGTCCAAATGCCCTGCTCAAAACAGGAACAGCTGGAGCAGGTTGCTCAGGGCCATGTCCTGGTTTTTAATATCTCCAAGATGGAGATATCTCCAGGCTGTCCTGGTGCATGGTTCCTCCCCAACTGTAGGGCTTTGCATAGTCCCTTGTTGAACTCTAGGAGGTTTCAGTTTCCCCATTTCTCCAACCTGTTGAGGTCCCTCTGAATGGCAGCGTGACCATCTGGTACAGCAACCACTCCTCCCTGTTTTGTATCCTCTGAAAGCTTGTTGAGAGTTCACTCGGTCCTATTGTCCAGGTCATCAATGAAGATGTCAAACACTACCAGCCCCAGTATTGACCCCGGATTAGTGACTGGCCTCCATCTGGACTTTGTGCTGCTGATCACAACCTGTTACATGTCTGACAGTTCAGTCCGTTTTCAATCCACCTTGCTGTCCTTTTATCTAGCCCATACTTAATCAGCTTATCAATGAGGATGTTATGAGACAATGCCAGAAGCCTTGCTGAGATAGACAGCATCCACTGATCTTCCATCTCCACTGTGGTAGGCTAGATAGAAGGCTATCCAGCTGGTCTGGCATGATTTCCCCTTTGTAAGTCCATGATGACTACTACCAGTCACATTCATGTCTGGAATATGTTTGGCTTTCAGGTTTATTTGCTCTCATTTTCTCAGGGATCAAAGTAAGGCTGGTTGGCTTCTGCATACTTCTGTTTTATGACTGAATTCAGTCAGGAGCTCCTTGTTCATCCATGCGAGCCTCCCTGTTACCTTTGCTTTACTTCCTGTTCATGGGGTTGGATCATTCTTGAACTTTGATGATATGATCCATGAAAATAAGCTAGCTTTGATAGACCCGTCCCTATTCCAGGACATTCCTCCCACAGGACTCTTCCGAGGAGATCACTGAACAGGCCAAAGTCTGGTCTCCTGAAGTCTGAGGTTGCGATCCTGCTTTTTGCTCTGCTCCTTCCTCTCAGGATACCTTCCTCCACCACTCACAGTCACTGCGGCCAAGACTGTCCCTAACCTTCAGACCCCTGACTAGTTCTCCCTTCTTCATATGTATCAGGCCCACCAAGGTGTCTCCTCTTGTCAATTCCTTGATCACCTGTGTCAGGAAGTTATTGTCAATGTAGTTCAGAAACCTCCTGGACTGTTTGTGCCCTGCTGCCCTTCCATCAGATACTGGGATGGTTCAAGTCCCTCATGAGGACCAGGTCCTGTGAATGTGAGACTTATTCCAGTTGTCTGAAGACTTCATCTACTTCTTCCTGAGCAGATAGTCTGTTAGAGACACCCATCGCAACATTGACCACAGTGGTCTGCTCCCTAATTCTGACCCATATACACTCAGCAGGCTCGTGATCCATCCCTAGCAGAACTGTATGCACTCCTTTTGCTTTTTCACATAGGGAACAGTTGCAGTTGTCTTGCAAATCGGTGGCCTTATGACAAATATGGCCCAATAGTACATATAGTGAGACTTCTGTTTATGCATATTATTTCAAAAAGAATGGGCATCAATTGAAGGCTTTATCTGTCATATCTACATGCTAATTTTTATATGCAGGAAATGCTTTTTTAAAGTCCAAATTCAGACTTAATGGTTTTTCATTTTGGATTTGGATTGCATGACCAGAGAGGTCTATTTTCTGAATTCGGTCCCATTTAGCACAAGGATCAAGAAAACAGTAATGACGTTACAACAGTGTGAGTGGGGTTTGGGAGCCTTTTTATGCTTCTCCAGGTGGTATGAATCTGATCAGAATGGCCTAGATGATTCCAGCATCATGGAAATGAGTTCTTCAGCATGATTATGATTAGATCTCAAATCCTAAAACCTAAGCAAACTGTCTGGACTAAGACTCAAGCACTACTGCTTCTGCTTAGATTAGAGGCCACAAAGTGGTTTTAGGCTGTAAGATGCTTGCACAGACCTTTGGCAGAGTATCAGTCTAATGCATCATGACCATATCCAACATTGGATAGCTGAGATGCTTCCAGACTGATTTTAAAGCCAAATAAAGCAATGTCCTTGCGTGCTGTGAGTTACATTTTGCATTGGGTAGTGCAGTACTCAGAGGCACGTGGCAGGAGTGTTAGAGGATAGAGAAGGATGTCAGAGTTTTTGGGGTCAGTGAACCTCTTATACTGTGTCATAACTGTCATGGATGCATGTGTTCATCATGGCTCTTGCTTTGTTGATGTGCAAGCCACAAAGTACCTCAGCCTAATCCAAACCCTTGCCTTCTTCCTTGGCATTAGGCATTTTCCATGCATCTGCTGATTATAACCCCAAATCACTTTGCTATGAGAGAAGATGATGTAGAAGACTAACCTTTTAGCCAAAAATTGTCAGCAGAGCTAGACTCCAGAATTTTCCTTTGCTACTTTTTGAAAAATTAGAGATTTTTGCCTCTCCAGCATGGAGAGCATGAGGTTCCCAAATACCTGATACCTTCCTGTTTAGTTTACAACAAACACTTGAACAATGTCATGTTTATGGTGGACTCAGTCCTGCATTCAGGGGCAGGATGACTTGTGTCAGTCCCAGAGCCAACAGGGCTTGGTAAGTAGCTCTTCCACCACTAGAGCTGGCTTCTTGGTTACTAAATGATAGAAAGGCAAGTAGATCTGTTCCTTCTAGTTTGAAGCATGGGGAAACTGGGCTATTCCACAGGTGCCCTGTGTTGCTTTGGAAGTTACCGGTGTATTCAGGCTGTTTTTTTCAGGTAGGGTCCATCCTCCTTCCTTCTCTGGTCATCTGTTCCTGTGCCACGTTGTGCTGCTCTGCCAGCTGTGCTGATCAGTTTGTTCATGTGTTTGCTTGGCAAACAGGATTGGTGAAATGAACCAAATAAAAACAAAAAAACCAAAAAAAAACCCAAGACCAATAAAAGAAGATGGCAACAAAAAACTGCTTGAGAGTTGATAATGCTTCCTGTTCCCTGTGGCTTTTCGTATACAGATTTTAAGCATGGTGAGGCAGTCTCTCTCTGGACCACAGAGAGCTTCTGATCTTGCTGGCGTCCTTGAAGTGATGTGTTATAAACAGGAAGGAAAGAGGGAAGAGCCCAGGTCTCATTGACAGAGAGCATGCAGTTATTTTTGTGGGTAGGAAACCTTACCAGACGTAATAGTTTGGAACCTGGATGTGCTTCTGAGAGGTAGCCAACCTTTCCTAGAAGTAACCTTTTGCACCCTTGCTGTTGAAATCCCCATACTGACATCCTAACCCTGCTGGAGTGCAGCCTTTTAATTTCTTGGATATGCCAGAAAGTTGGGGTTTTTTTCTGGTGGTTTTTTTTTTTGTTTGTTTGTTTGTTTTTTTTTTTCTTTTTTCTTTTTTTTTTTTTTCCCATAGTCAGTCTATTCAGTCCCTCTTAGAACAGGCTTAGAACAGGCTGTCCTGCTGGGACATTTCAGTGCAATTAGATATTAGGTGTCAGGAGCAGATAATGGGCAAACGTGTATCAGGGGAGATGGCACTTAGCTAATCACTAGCTCTCTATCTTACAGGCTATTTTAGGGAAAAACAACAACAATGAAGGAAAGCTCCCACTGTAGCATCTGTGGCTGAGCTTGGCTGCTATTACTTTGGGGTTGTGTCGGCATTTCCATTCTGGTTTCACATGGTGCTTTCCCAGTGGCCTTGTTTTCACAGCTGCCCCATGACCGGGCAGGAGCCGAGTGGCAAATTAATGTAGCCGCAACTCTTGCAAGACCTTATTGTCAGCACATCTGTCTTCTGCTGGATCGTTTTTGTGTTGTCTTGTTTGTTTCCCCTGGCAAACTAAGAACCTAGGTGTGGGGGTGTATGGGAAAAGGAGATGAGCTATTAGGATAATTAACATCGTCTATGAAACTTCCACATTTTATATGCCTGTTACATCAGAAGACTTTAAGCTTGAAGTTGCATCTTTAAGCATTTTAGCACATTTAAACACTTGGTTCTCTGAATCTCCAGCATCTGCCTAGCTTAGGCATCTTACATCATCTTTCTGGGATCTGTTTCAGCAGCAGAATAAAAAAAAGTATGTTGAATAAAACCTAGGATGCCTGACCTTACAGACACAGATTATTTTCCAAACATTCTTTGCCTGAAACTAATTACCTCATACTAATTAGCCCCTTCTATGTGGTGAATTGTTGGGGAGGCAGCTGTGGATGTTGTCAGTCAGGCTCCAAAATCTAGCTCCTGGTGAAATGAGAGCCCAGTTGAGCCTCTCCAGTTTACATGAAGGTTGTTACTCTGAGGACTTGCCCTGGGTACTCCAGCTGGTTGTAACAGTGGAGAAAAAGCAGGAGAAACTGCGTATGTGTGACAGTTTTGGGAAAACAACTTTACAGAGAAATGGAAATTCCATTTTCCTGCTTGCTGTTGTCCCATGTAAAAAAGAAATCTTGCCATGTAACTCCTGAATTGCAGGAATTCCTGGAGTCCCAGCAAACCCTGTCTAATCTCTCCCTGTCCCTCACGTATCGCCTCTGCATGTTTTCAGTGAGTTCCCAGACCTCGTGCTTTCTTGCTCCTGATAACTAGCCATTGCTGGGATGCCAGAACCACTGCATTGCATAGTTCAGCTATCAACAAAAATATAGTGAGATAAAGGGGATGGTTATTACCAGAGTGTCTGTGGTAACGCAGATGTCAGAGATACTCAACTGGCTTTCCCGGAGAAGTTCTTTAAATGGGTCAAGTTACTTTGGGAAAATAGTATCTAGCCCTTTTGACAGTGTGAACATCCATAAGAGCATCATGCAAACATTTCCTCCTACTGAAGAGTCAGGCAGCCATCAAATATACTCTGAGTACTTCAGAGCCTTGGCAAAGTAATACTACCTCCTCTGGAGCTTTCCAAAGATAGTCTTTTGGGTGCTGAGCATGTTTGGATATCTCAGAGTTGCAACTGAAGATAAAAAGCTGGCCTGAATGATGTGCAGTGAGTTCTTTGGAGAATTAAGCCCATAAAAAAATGAAATCTGATAGAGGAGCTGAAGGATTTATTGAAATGACTGAGCAATTGTAGGATCGCAGATGCCAAAGAGGAAGAATAGAGCTATTGGGTCTTCCTGACAGCTCAGGACTGTAGTCTGTAGTGTCTAGTCTAGCAAACTGTTCAGTTGTTTCGAGTGATATTTTCCGTTGCTTCCCTTCTGAGACCATTGTATTTCCTGATAGGAAAACTTAGTAACAATGAGACCTAACTGCCAGGCTAAATTTTCCTTCCGTCTAATTGCTGGCTAATATTCATATTAATTTTAATGGTAAATACATACTCTAAAGGGGTCCCTTAGATGATGTCCATGGTATTTTCACCAGTGCATCACTGGAGAGCACATCTTGGCATTTCTGTGTTTGTGTCTGTCCGTATCGAGTGGGTGTGGTGATTTGGTAGCTGAGACAGTTGATACAGTTTGGTGTGAAGAACAATACCAAGCACGTTTTGTGTTGAGGTCCATGGCCTGTGAAGTTGAATACTGCAGGAGTGGTGGTCTTGGTGTTGAAACTGGTTTCTGGGAACCAGGATGGGTAGAGTCTCTTCCTGAATTTACTACTAGCTTGGGCAGATATCTTTAAGCTACAGTGAACGCATGAGTGAAATAAGACTTGTCCCTCTTAATCTCCATTAGAGGAATACTGTCTCTTTGCAGCCCAAGTAATGTGTAAGGCACTACTGCATGTGTCAGAGCAAATGTGGAAAGTGCAGGGCAGAGTGTGTCCACTTAGTTTCTAATGAAAGACATTTGAGCTAAGACATTTGTATCTAAGATGTATGCAGAGCACTGTTGCTCACTAAGGAGTGGTGGCTTGATCATATTTTGGAGTTTATAGCTGCTCTGGGCAAGGTCCAGCAAATGATTGCACCTCCTTGTGCTGAAGAAGCTCTGGAGAAATGAAAAAGACAACGATTACATTAGTCCAGGATTTTATCCATGGACCTCTGACTCAGCATGGGTCTCATATGCCTTTGTGCTGAGTAGGGGAGGGAGGCACAGGAAAGAAGAGACTGCAGTCACCTCCTCCATTTGTGGAGATGCTACGCTTCACCATTTATGGAGGGGGATTGGCCTCAGCTGTGAAGGCAGCTGCCAGTCTGCCCCTCCTGACCGTTATTTAATGCTTGTTAAATGAACACAACCTTTAGTTTAGGTTCAGCATTTCACTTGATAGCTCTCTGTGCAGCCACTGGGGCTGGGAAAAGGGAGGGAAGAGGAATCCCAAGAGCAGAAGCAAGACAGAGAAGAATAGTAAGGGAAGGGGAAAAATATAAGGACATTGTTTCTAACAGCACTTAGTGGCCTAGATTTTCCTTTCACAGCTATTTCAAAAGTCTGCTTTATTGTAGATCCATTCAGCTTTTATTGGTATATAGTACACTGTGTAGTAGCAGCCACTGTTGTCTGCTCAGCTCTTAACATGATACTCTGCCAGATGGCAAGAATATAAACCTGCATTTGTACTCTGGGATTGATCAAAGTTTTTTTGCTGTTGTCACCCCTGTAACATTGTCACAGATGTAAGGCTACTACACTCTGGCTCTCATCCCTGCAACCTTCCCGTGTGTAAGTTCAGTACAGTGCCCCTTTTCATAGCAATATAATGCCCACATTCCTTAAATCCCAAGAATAGCCCTGTGCAGGGGAGGATGCACTGCAAGGTTTCGCTAGGAGTTTTATTGAAAAGGCTTGTGCATGGGCGAGTGTAGGGAGTGAAGTTGCCTGGGAGGAGGGTAGATCTCTAGTAGATGTAAATCAGCAACCCAGTTAGTGTAGCCAGGCTGATTTAGTCCAGTGGAGAATCCAGCTTGGGATCTCAGCAGGAATCCCCCAAAGAAAAGACATTTGGGAATGATTGAAGAAAATACTCAAGGCAATGATTGTTCAGTGGGTTTGGATGAACAAAACCTTACAGAAGTGAGAAGCTGTTTTGGAAGGGGGTGTATGACTGTGCATTTATATGGAGTAAAGAGAAATCCCACCCTGTGTGGGGAGGAGATGCAGAGGAATAGCATGGGGGTTCTACTCTTTGCAAACAGTTTACTCAGGACAATTTAATTAATCTTTAATTCATCTTTACTTTCCCATCTACTTCTTCCCATACTTCCCTGGCTTTCACTTCCTATTCTGACATCTTTTTTTCTTGCTGAGGGCACGTGTGTGACAACACGCTTCTGTGAAAAGCCCTAGTAGTCGTGGATGTTTGCACCATGGGCTGGACTCAGCTCCTTTCCCTGTGGTAGGAGAGGCGTGGTGTCCTGATCAACCTCCCTGGTTGCCATGGGGAGATTCAGCATAAAAATCCAGGGACAGATGTGGTCTTTGCTCAAAGGTAAGATAGTTGTTGGTCCAAGAGAAGGAGGGTGTCCATTGGCCAAAGTGGTTGCATGCTCACACCGGACAGAGAGAAACAGATGAGGAGAGAGAGCATCATGAACAATTTTCTTTCTTCTGCCCTCCAAGGAAATGACTTGTAATTGTGAAGGGAGAGGAGAAGGAAAACAATGTCCGGAGATCTGTCAATACCCAGTCTGTGGTGGCAGAGGTGTGGGAACACTGCTCTAACCTGTTACTTTAGATGGTTATTACAAGACTGCACTGTTGTAATCCCACCTCACGCTGCTGGACCAGGGCCTCGTTGTGTGGCAAGGGGAGATGATCCCCTTCAACATGCCGCTGTGTATGAATTGCCTCTGGGAAACCGGTGCTCATGCATGTTGTAAAAAAGGCAAAAGCTGCCAGTTTTGTCCTCCTGACATTTCACAAAACTGTCAGCTTTCCTTTTTTTTTTTTTTTTGTTTTTTAAACAGTTCGGGTTTTTCTCATGTTGATGGCGAGGAGGGGAGAAGCAGCCTGGTTTGGGACGATTTATGGCTCCAGGGGTGGCTAACTTTTTGGCGAACTGAGCAGGAAGAGCCCCCGGAGCATGCCAGCTGTAATCGGCTGAGCTTTTGAGCGATACGCTGAGAGAGATAACGTTGTATTTATCCTTGCACAAACAGGCTGATGGAAAACGTGCATGTTGCAGACAAGGGAATTCTCCCTCCTCCCTCTGCCCCCTCGCCCCAGTTTAGGCTCTGCAAGAGCAGCTGGGCTCTCTTATTCCTGCAGTCCCCAACAGCTTCAAATTCACTTCCCTCAGCGCCTTCAAAGGAGGTTTTGATAAATGCATTACACTTTACAGCCAGCCGGGGCTCTAATTGCCAGGAGGATTATGATAAGCTTTTTTCTTGTTGTTTCAAAACAATCTGGAGGACGGCATGCCCTCCCGGTGCAGAGTCCCGTCCCCCCCCCCCCCCCAGCCTGGCTGCAGCCAGGCAGAGAGGAGGCAGCCAGGAGCCATATTCCTGCTGATTATTGCATTAAACTGGGGGTTATTTGGTTATAATCCAACTGAAGTGTTGTGGACTGACGCTCGCTGCAGACCTGTTGGTGACCTGCGCTCGATGAGAGACTTGTGCCAAGGCAGCTTCTCCATCAGACGCCAAGCGCCCTGGCACCTCTGGGGTCTCGGGAGTGCCAGCACCAGACCTGCCTCGTGGGCCAGAGAAGTGGAAACTCAAGAGGTCTGTCAGCCCCTGGGAGTGATTTCCTTTCTCCAGCCATGTAGCTATTCCGTGTGTATGGTTTTTTTTTTATTATTATTTAAAGGGTGCTCTTGCTCCTTTGCTGCTAAGTTTAATGACCATGGTCTGGTTGAAAAATAATGCAGGGAAAAAAGCAGAGCTGCCTTAAGTTGTGATCTAAAAATAGGGAAACCTATGCCGTTAAATTGAGAGGATTTAGAAGCATAACCATAAAGCCAAGAAGAGTTTGCCAGGAGCTATCGAGTGACACAGATTTCAACGCCCCGCTTCTTCTAGTTTTCTTCTTTTAAAGGTGAACTGAACAGGTTTAGGTTACTATTTTGCTACTTTTGATTACAGAGTTCAGGGAGTTCCCACTGTGACAGTTATCAATAGAGTTCCTTTGCAGTTTTTACTGATTTTATTTGTCATATATTTCAAACTCTTTACCATTAGCAGAAAAAAAAGCCCTGTTTAACCCTTAAATATCCCAGTGTGGGATTGATGTACCTGCGATCTGTTCCATGAGAGGAATTCGAGGACTTGTAACCTAGAGGGGAGAGAAAGAGTGGTTTAGTGGTTACTGTTCTCATCTGGCCCTTAACAAACTATGGTTAAAATATTTGTAAATCAGCAGTCTTCCTGACTGACCTGAGAGAAATCCCTTTGGTCTTTCTCATCACCATCATGTGCATGAGTTTCCCAAGCGTGAAACAAGGATAATGCTGCTTCACGGAAATACTCTGACTGGAAAACACCAGGTTGCCTATAATGGGCTTCCTCTGGAGAGATGTGGCATCCAGCTCTGCCCCTGGACTGGTGCACAGGTTGGGGATCTGAGATAGAGCCTTCCAGCCTCTAAATGCCATGCTATGCGCTGGTGCTAAAACTAGCAAAAGTTACCCTGCGGACCCTTTTGGAAGAACTGCTCTAGGAAAAGTTCCTGTAGGTTGATCTTTTTAGCATAATGCTGGCTGGTTTCCTGCTCAGTGACTGACCAACTCACTTTACAGGTCTCCATCTCATCATGCTCACTGATTATTTCCAGTGTGGCTCAGCAAGGTGCTTTAGGACAAGATGAGTTCCACTTCACTGTCATTTTCTGTGTGGTCAGAATGAGCCAATGAAGCTTTGTTCAAACTCAGTATCACCTTTTCACGTCTAGAAAATCAGTTTTTATATCAAAAGCAGATTCACGGTTAGGTGGCATCTTTGATTAAGGAATGTTGCTTTTTAACCAATTTTCCTGGCTACTTACCTACTTTTGATTGGTTGGGGCTTCAAGATTTGCTATAAACCACTGTATAGTACTCGGATTTGTAATCATGGGTTTGTACTCACCTCACATGACACCATGCAGGTCTCAATGTTGCTGTGTATAAAAACCAGTATCAGACAACTTGTTGCAAAGGAGGGCCTCATTTACCTTTATTTCTACACAGTGTCTGAGTCAGCTGGGATCTGTTTCTTTCTCCATCTCTCAAAGATGCCTTGAGTATGAACAGAACTGTCCAGTAAGCCGAAGGCAGCATGATAGATGAACAAGGAAATATTCAGGAAACTTTGTAGGTGATGAAAAGCAAAGTTATTCTAGATAAGCTCTGGAACATACTGCCACGAGATAACACCAGGGCCACATGCTGGTTGGGATTAAAAAATATGTAGATATGTTGATAATGGGAATATCTGCTCTCACCCACTTTTTCTTTTTTAAGGGGTGGAGGTCCTGATGCTTTAAAGGCATGAATACTGAGGATACAGTTATTTAAGGAGTGCTTTACTGGTATATAATGCTATGCTATGCAGTTGGTGGCTTCCTAGTGTGAATGTAGCTGCTACGGCAAAGCTGTGCTTTGGTCCACACAGCTAAAGCATCCTCTGGAAACTTAAGAAGCTGCAGGTTTTCCCATTGTCTACACTGAAGCCTCCTGAGTGAGTCTGGGATCACTCTTATGCAGCCTTACCATTAATTAAGGGTGATAACACCCTTTAGGATGGCCTCCTTCCCAGCCCTGGCCAAGACTTACTGTTTATTCCTCTTGGCTTTCTGGAGGCAGAAGTGCATGTTGTCTCATCCAGTGTTATTGGCTTTCAGAATTAGTGCCTAGATGATAGTCTAGCTGGCAAGAAGTTCAAATCAGGAAGGCTGTAGGTGTGAGGCAACACCTGCATGTCTGATCCATCAAGGTGCTGAGCTTCTTCAGCAAAGCACTGAGCAACCTCACATCCATTTACACTCACTAAGAGTGAATGAACTTCGATTATCATGCCCCTGGAAAACACTTGGAGGAGGGCATGATTGCAGTTATAGTGACGCTGTGCAGGCCACTGGTCTGGGAACCAGCCTGAAAGTGTGACATGGTCAAGCACCTCTTGTATCAGAGAGGAGCTGTGATGGCTTGCAAAATGCTGTGGTTGCTGGCAGTGAGGGGCTAAACCATGATGTGTTGGGATGAACACACCTTTGGCTTTGAAAAGACCTTTCTAGCCCCCATCCTTGCAGCTGGCTGCTGTTGATTAACTTGAATTTAGCTAGCAGAGGAAACAGATTCTGCTATCTTAAATATACGCTGCTGCCCTTAACATACTGTATGAACGAAGCCACTACTGCATGCATGGGTGAAGCATATGGGTATTTTCAATGTGCTGCAAATGAAGGGGAAACAAAATAGTAGTGTGGTTTGGCTGGCTGTTTTGAAGAGTGCTTCGATCTGAATTGGAAACACTACCTTTGGACAGGTATGTTCTGCGTGCTACAAAATTGGATCAGGGATGTCAGAAGGCAGCTTACTATTGATTCAGGAGGAATTGAATCTATATTCTGACCCACATCAATCTCCCTAGAACTCCTCTAGCTGCTCTCTCATTTCAGAACAATCCCATTTGTTTTTAACTTCTCCTCCCTGTCCCCATCACCCCAGCACTCCAGTTTATTTAGCAGATGTTGGCCCAAACTTTTGAAGCAAGGGTAAACAGAGCTAAGGTCAATCTGAGAAACACAGCACCCCAGGAGAACTGCTGCTTTTCACTGCTGCTGGTGAGCCTGTATCCAGCTGGAATTGGGGGGAATCTGAAAAGACATGGATAGAATTAGTCCCTGCGAGGAGAGCAGGGTTTATATATTTTAAAAAATGTCAAAGAACAAAAGTGTGCACCCTTAACGTGAACTGGGTGAAGCTATACCCTTCTCATGTTTCCTCCCTTTGAAGACCTTGCATTTTGTATTCACATCCATTACCATATGAATCAATGATTAAAAAAAACCCAAACCCAACATCTTGATAAGAATCCAACTAGGCTTTACCAGTCCATCCTATAAGGTAACCAGAGCAAGTTCCTTTCACTCCAGCCATTGTTGGCAACACAGATTATGTTCTTCAAAGACTGTCTGTCTCATTCAAACACAAGGTCCATATCTTGGCTGAACATTAACGTTACCTGATAGGCCCTATGTCCAGCTCCACCTCGCCCTTCCCGGCGAATTAGGCTTTATAGCAGAGTCACAACATGAACAGAGGGAATAAAGAGCCTTTGTGCTCCTGCTGGGTCCATCCCCTGAAGCTGATCAGGCACCAGGATTGATTACCAGGCAGGTAAAGACCTGATAACCCACTGAATCTGTATGAAGACCTCTTTCTGACGACTTCTTCCTCTGATTTGCATTTCAGGCCTCTGTCTCATTTTAGAAATGATTTTATATGTCTTTCACTGCAGTGCAAACTGGAGCAGATGAGAAGAAGCAGCAGGGAGAGCATAAGCTTGAAGACCACTCTTTTAGTACCATACAAATAGTAATCAAGGCTATAATCTGTTATTTAATGTGCAGCAATGATTATTTCAACTCCTCGTCTTCACAGGTACTAGGAATTAGCATTTGCTTACCATCCATTAAATATATTTACAAATACATAAACCTACATCAAACAAGTTATTAAGGTTGCAAAACAAAGAATTGAAGAAAATGTCCTTTTCCGCCTTAATTCAGCAAGTGTGTGCATATGCCAAATCATAGAATTTCTAAGTAGGTGTTCTACTATTTTTCTCTGATAAGAATGTAGTTATATGTCCCAAGCATGGGAAAGTCTTATCCCAAACAATTCTGTTTGGCAAAATTATGAGCAATTAAGCTTTTGCCTTTATCAATTTTAACAACATGATTCTCACCATAACCACAGAGACTCGTGGTAGCTATAATGTATGGAAGTCCCATATGTAACTCCTCAGTTTCTTTTGTTTGGGATAGCAATAGCCCTAGAAGAAATTTTGTGCAGAAAGGGTGGCGTTTCTTAAAAATGCCGCTTCTTTTTATAAATGCTATTTCTGTTATGGAATTCCTGGCAAATAGTGATGAAGTTTGTTCAGTGCCTCCTCTCTCTGCTCTGCTGGTGCACGGTGGCTTCTAGAAATATGGGTATGGTTTGTGCAAAAGGCTGTGAAAGTGGGACTGTCCTCCATGCTATAAGTGTCCGTGTCTTCTGGAGGATGCTTGCCAAAATACATGAAGCACTCAAAGAAATTTTCTCTTCTCTGTTTGGGAAGTGACCCAATAGGCCCCAAAGCTTTTATTGCTGCATTACAGGAACTGTGAGGAGAGGTGAAGCCTCTCTCGCCTAAATCCAACAATTATAAACAAGCCACTTACTTAGCCAAAACATAAAAGATGGTATAAATGGAAGTATGCCTTCCCTTAGGGGTTTCCATCAGAGAGTCTGTTTCCCTGACATCCAGCCCTGGGGAATAGCTTGCTCTTTTGTGAGTGATTCCTACGGGAGGTCTGAGGAATTTTGAAGCTGTCAGGCTGTAATACCCTGGTTTTAGCTTTTTCGAGAAAGCACACTGTTTTCCAGCGAGCGAAGCCAGATTGCTGGTTTAAAGCTGCTACATTTCACCAAAAGTATGCTGATTATTTCACAGTCATGCAAGCGCCTGACCGGTAAAACGTGTGGGCAGTCTGTCGACTTTTTTTTTTTTTTTTTCCCCTGTTTTTTCACCGATTTGGCTTCTTAATACAATGCCTGAAGATCTTTTGAAAGGGCCAGAAAAATCTGCTGACGGCTCACGCAGCTGATTTGACCCAGAGCGCCTGCTTGGCTGAGCAGAAAGATGACACTGCAGCAAAAATGTTACTTTAAGAGAAAAGAAAACACGCGCAATGCTCCTGCCATTGTTCACAGCCTCTGTTCTGGTGCCAAGCTCTGCACTTAGGAAAACACAGAGGTACCAGGTTTTAACCTTTTGCCTGCTTCCCGCAGGTGTTATCTTTTGCTCTGAATAGGCAGGATGAGGTTCACAAATCACATTCAAGACTCTAGCAGCCCCACTGGCTACGAAAAGACAACTTTTAGTGGGTTTTGTAGGGAGGAGCTTAACGAGATTTTCAGTAAAATGAATAATTTGCTCAATTTTATTCTTTTTAGTGTTTCAATGCAATATTGGGTGTAGACACTGGTGCCTTCTTTCGCAGAGCTGAAAAATAATCGAGGTGATTCAGCACTGGGATAGTTTGCCTATGCTGAATAGGTACTATGGAGTAGGCGGGTCTCTCTGTGATTTAACTATATTTTTATCATCGACAGAGGAGTAAAAAAACCAAAACAAAACAACCTGAAATGGCTTTGGTGAGGCTCCCATTTAAATAGTTATTGTTTTGAGTGAAAATGGTTTGTGGAAGGAGAGCAAATTGCTCTGACTTCAAAGCTTGTCATTGTAAAGAAATCTGATGGTGAGTGGTCACGCATACCTGAACGTCACTCCTACTGCAGCAAAGCCAAAAGTGCTGGCAAGCAGCCTGGTCATGTTCCCATTAAAGTCAGGCTGAGAGATCCTCAGCTGGTGTAAATCGTGATAGCTGTGTTTAATTTGGAGATTACTTTTTTTTAAAACTTATTGACTGCACTGGGGGCTAGATTGAGCCCCTTACGAGCCTGTGAGAGCTTCTTAAAACCTTCTGATCTTGTTACTTGTTTAAATCTTGGAGAAATCCTTTGAGCCCAAGAAAATTTGGTACAAGTACGAACAGGACTTGCTGTATTTTTTCAGTTTCCCAGGCTGCCTTGCCCTCTTGTTGCACTTAACAGGACATTTCTAATTGCCCAGGTGGACTGTTTATGCCCCTCCATATCTGCTTGGAGAAACTGAAATTGCTCATTTAGCCCTGCTGACTTGTCATTTTTTGAAGACCTACCATGCCACATTCCTGTAGCTCAGCTGGATGCCACCCTGCACTGTTGGGACAGGGTGGTCAGAGTTCAGCAATGTGTCTTCCTGTAATATCTAAGCAGTCTTGGTGTTCAACTTGAAATATCCAGGCCACAAACTATTTTTCTTCCCAGCAGGTACACACGCAAGGAAACAGGCATGCACGCTCCTACCCTGCAGATCAGGTAGCTCTATCGTGCAAGGATGATGCATTTTGCAAGGATAATGCAGCAGTGATGACAAATGGGTGCCTCTAAGTATTTAGAGGGTGCCTGGAAGGCAGACAGATTATCTCAGAAGCACCTCAAGCTAATCCTGATCAAGAAAACCAGTTTTACTTAGCCTCTAATCTACCTGCTGAAACCAGGGTGGATTTGGTGTGCCTTGTTTTGGAAGAAGTGGGAAGCAAAATGACATGCAAACTGGCAGTTCAAGTCTGGAGATTGCCTGTTTATCTTTGGGTGTGGAAATATTGGAAGACATTTAATATTCATTGACTAGTAGTCATTTTTAGTGTGTTTGTGAATATCCTCTTGTGTACTTGGAAGTGACAGGTGTTGAAAATCCATTGCCACATGCTTGATGCTTTTATCTGCGAAGGTACTGTGTATTGTTCTGCAACGGTCCTGTTTTATGAGAAGTTTGAAATGATTCAGACTTTTCTTCTTGGCCTCTGTTTTGAGCAAAGTGTCAGCAAAAGTTTTAGAAGTGATGTGCACATGACTGGGAAGATGTTACAAGAGGAGGCTGTGATTGCAGCCATCCAAAGGGGATGGCAGATCTATCATTCGTTGCTTTTTTTGAGACAAAACCAAGCTCAAAATGTTTCATGTTTTTTTTTTTTTTTTCCCCACAAGATGGAATGTCAACAAAATGTCCCTTTTGGACTGAAAATTTTGAGCTTTTCCATTCCTCCTGGCCAATGGACGAGTTTACTAAAACATGCAGTTACTTATCCCTACTTCTTCAGGAACAACTACACGTGGCCATCCTGGCAGCAGGAGGTTCAGCTAAGCCTGTGCAATGTTGCCTAGATCCCACTGAACTCTGCTCTGATGGCAGTGATGTCTTCCCGGGCGAAGCTGTAGCCCAGTTTTTACCAGGATTCTCCTTATTTGTGGATGAATCCAGTAACTGTCACTTAAATCCCCAATCTGCAAATCATACTTTAAGTAAACATCAAGCTATTTTCCCCCCCTCCTCGCCTCCCCTTCCAAATAAATCTTCTAGGCATGCTAGCTGGCTCCTTCAGGGTTGTTGTTTTTGTCGTTACTGGGTTTGTTGTCAGGTCATGCTAACCTGACCATAGATGTATATTTTAGTTGAAGGAAACATGGGGCTGATTCTCCAGCTAAGGTTCATGGCTGACTTACAATTGCTTGGCTACACCAATTTACTTTAAACAAGCATCTGTGACTTTTTACAGTGACCTGATCCCTAAGGAAACAGTTTCATGAAACACGGGCCTGGGGACTAACCTGTTGGGGAGGGGGAAATGGAAAAGAAAAGGAGAAGAGAGATAAAAGTCATAACCTGCGCTTTCACAGGGCTCTCTGGTAATGATCATAGAATCTTAGAATGGTTTTGGGTTGGAAGGGACTTTAAGGGTCATCTATTAATAGTTCTAACCCCCCTGCCATGGCAGGGACACCTTCCACTAGACCAGGTTGCCCGTCCAACCTGGCCTTGAACACTGCCAGGGAGAGGGCAGCCACAGCTTCTCTGGGTGACTTGTGCCAGTGTCTCACCACCCTCACAGTGAAGAACTTACTCCTTACATCTCTTCTAAGTCTAACTCTCCTTCAGTTTAAAGCCATTATCCCTTATCCTATTGCTACATGCCCTTGTAAAAAGTTACCTAGGTAACTGATGTTACCTAGGACTGCTCTGGTGCTTTCCCTTAGTGAAAATCTAATCACTTTATACAAAAAAAAAAAAAAAAAGAAAGGTAAACACCACCATCTCCATTATACAGATGGGGAAATGAGACAGAGAAAGATGAAAGGACTTTGACCTATTCATCCCACCAGGAAAACAACAACAGGTCAGCCAAGTCCCAGTCTTTACGCTTTAGTCCTTAGGCCCTGGCTTTCTAACTACCTTGCACCTGTGTAAATAGGGAGGCAGGTGCACAGCCCCATTGTGCTGAGCCGCAGAGAGCAGCCCGCTGTGGTAGCCGTCTGCCAGGAAGACATCTACGCTGAGGGATGTCGTCGGAGGGTAGTTGAGGAATGTGAGTGTATCCTTCCTTAACTCTGCTGCCTGCCCCAGACAGCATGGCTTGTGTCCTCCCCGAGGAGAAGGCATTGCTCTTGCAGTGTGAAAGCATGTAGTCAGCACGAGAGATTTCATGCTCTGTCTCTTGAAATCCAATACGAAGCAGTTGCCTTCTCTCCATCCCACAGGCTCATTACACAGCTCCGTGTGTGGCCTCTCCCCATAATTAACCTGAGGGGGTTACTTTCCTTTTCTAATTTGTAGGAAGTGGCTCATGACATCTGTTGCAGCCCTGAGGCTCCTTCCTGCAAACCTTTAGCTGTTTTTCATTGAAAGAAAAGGCAGCACAAAGGGGTGTAACAATTAACTGGCTTGAGTCCTGGCCTTGAAAATAGCATCTTCCAATTGCTCAGTAAAAACCTACTCAGAGCAGAGAAGGGTGAATATACCTTTTTAAGGCAACCATGGATTTAAACCTCGTGACTAAATATCTTAATTTCTCTTCTTGTTAACACTTCAGGGAAAAACAAACAAACAGCAAAAAACAACCAACCTAGGAAGAGTTTTATTGTGTTTTGCTTTACTTATTCTGTTTGTTTCATGGTGCAAAGTTATAGGAGCCCTCTTCCTGTCTCACCTCTTCTTTGTAGATTTGCACTTACCTGTTGCATCTTACCTTACCTGACACTTGGCACTGCTGGGAGCTCCCCTATAAAAATGAATACAGAGTTTGACCCTAAAACTTAAGCCTTTTGGAAGCAAGAAACATCTTTCCTAGACTTGAAAGGCAAAACAGATCATTTGGATTCTCATATCATAAATAGGCTTCTCAGTTTTTCCATTGTATTTTGGAGTTAGGTGGTGGTTTGGTCAAGAAAAAAACCCAAAAGAGATAGGTGCACCAACATATTCTGTGGGAGGAAAATCACTGGGGCAGGTGGGAAGCTGGTTCTCACCAAACCAGCTAGTTTGAGGTGACACTCTTCCAGTCTCACTTCTTGGAGGTCTTTATGATTATAAAGTCAGTATTCCTCAGGCTGGAAAGAGAGGAAAGCTGTAGAGGTGCATCTGTGTGTGTACTAGAGCTGTGAGAAAATAGGTAAGTCTTGTTCTCACTGATTTGTTACAGGGCTTGAACTGAGATTTTTGTGATCTAAGCTGTGGCTGTTCTGGGAAATATAAATTTCCATCCTGGATCTAAAATGCTTTTTACAGTATATAAATTTTGATATACTTTCATCCCAAATTTGCACTTTTCTTCAAATTGGCATCTTCTGACTGAAATGCAGGCAGCTGGAAAATAGTTGTACTGTAATCTCATCCGACCTCTTGCATAATGTGCTTCACAAAATCTCACATGGTAATTTCTGCATCATTTCTGTTGGGCACAGAACATAAGCTGTATATAGATAAAAAACCTTTTAGAAAGCTGTCTACTTTGTGTTTGCAGCAGGCAGTTGTAGCATAAGTCAGGCAGCTTTGACCTCTGCCAAGGTTTGCGATACCTTAACAGCAGTTGTGTATGTGTGTACTGCGGTAACAGCAACTGAATGAAAAAGTCTTTGAAGTTCCTTGCTGGCTGAGGAGCAAAAGTCCCTTCGTCTTTCAGCACTAGTCATGCTTGCCAGGCCATCCGGCACTACTGAAAATCCCCCTCCCTGTTCCTGATTGTGAACATAATGAAGATGACTGATAATCAAAGTGCCATTTGCCTCCTCTGCACACAGTGGAAGTAGCCTGGTTGGTCCAGCTGAGATTTGTACCCCTGTAAGGGCTGTTTAGGTTTGTGATTATTATTGGGGACTTCTACGGGAAAGGAATCCCTTCCTTCATGAACTGAACTGCAGTCCTGTGACGGCTTGTAGATGACTAATGCCTGAAATTCTGAGTTTTGTGGAGCATTCCGTGCCAGCTTGGTCAAATTATGGCCCTTCCTTCAGAGCAGTTTCACATCCAAGAACAGGGGGTCTGCAGAGCAGAGTTCAATGTCTCCTGCAAATTCCAAAGACCGGTGTGATGAACCCAGGCCTACAACTCAGTTGTCTCATGCCTGTTGGCTCAGTGGTGTGAACTGTGTCCTGCTGCATCCAGGCCATCGGGTTGCCCTCTTGGGAACAGACCTGTGCCCCCATGCTGCTCCCTATGCATTGGGGTAATAGCAGCAATGTCACCGTGTGGCCCTCAACTCCCTGTGAATAAGGACTCTTGCTGTACCCAAGGGTACAATATATAGCAGGGAAGAAACATTTCTCCTCACAACACTGCACAATTACAAGGGCCCTTTTTGTTTTAACACTTTATATTTGAGAGGTTTACTTGGCAAAGAGCTGAATGGTCCTATGATCTGTACAAAGGAGAAACATATTTGGCAGAAAATATATGGCTCTGTTAATAAATAACAAGGTATATGTGAGTACTGTGTAGGGGGCTACAGGAGGTCCAGGCTGTGTGGCTGCAGAGTTGAGGGCTCTGTTCAAAGACAAGAGGGGCTTTTGTGTGGCATGGTGATACAGGAGTGCAATAAAATGTATAAGGTCCTGGTTATAAGCTGATGGGCATGGGGGTTGCAGAGCTGACTCTTCTGGAGAATGCTAGTAGTAATGCAGACATCACCTGGAGCCATGGGAGCCTGGGCTCTGCAGATATGTGTGTGAAAAGGCTCAGAGAGGAAAGTGAATCCCTGCTACATCCCGTAGAACATGTCATACTTTTCTTTGTAAGCATCAGAAAATTGTTTTGTGAGTTCCTCCAGAAGTGCCACTTGCTTATGTTTTGGGAAGAGAGGGTATGAGGGTCAGGGGATGGTAAAAAGTATAGTTGACACATTGTCTGCAAGTGACCTGTGACAGCTTTAGCCAGTAAAGCCCTGACTTGCCCAAGTACCCATTTGTTAATCACAGATTCGCACGGCAGTGGCTGTGTCAGTAGAGTTGGCCTCTTGCTGTACTTGGGGACCTGACTAAGAACTGCTGAGAGATATTGGTCAAGCCTCCCCTGCTCTTCTTACATTAGCGTGGTGTGTCTCTAGTACAAAACGCTCCTTCCCGAGCTTGCCTTTACCAAGTGTAAGTGATCACACTGACATTGCCTATTTAATTCAATTTTGGGTTACTCTACAAGCACTAGAATAGCCTCATGATGCTGCAGTGAGACAGAGATTTAGACCTACTTCATAGGGAAGAAATAACAGAAGTTAGGGCCCAAGCCTTCAAACTCACATTTAATGATAGATGCATAAATCTGTTTAGACACCTAAATGTGTTGCCATATCTTGATCTGTGAAGGCTGTTAAACACTTGTAATTCTATTAATTTAATGCCAGTTTAACAGGCAGGCATCCCCTGCTACTTACTGAGGACTGTCCCCTCCACACAACAGACAGAGGCTCAAAATTGTTCATCCTAGTCAAGTCCTGTAACAGACAATAACGTTGCCCTTCCCAGAACTATGACTCAGTTTTCAGCACTCAAGAGGATATTGTAAGGTATTTTAAAATTCCCATTTAGGCTCTTGTTACTTGTTTTCTGGCTGAGGGTTCAAATTCTCAAGCTTTCCACAAGCTTGTCACCACAACAGCTAAAAAATTCCTTAAGGTCCATCCTTTTGTGTTATTCCATGGCTCCAGAAGCTGGAACTTCATGAAAACATGCTAAATATAATTAAGTCAGGATGAAAAGAGCACAGTTGGCATCTCAGAGAGTTTTACATAAGCCCTAACATTTACAAGCCTGGCTCTGCTCTGAGAAAGAATGGGCTACAAGTGTCACCTTCTTGTTCAGCTGACCTTTTTCAGAGATTTCGTAAAGGCAGCACAGCTGAGGGAGGGTGAGGTTGCTCCTCACCAGCTTTGTGCCTCGTCAACAATAAAGGCATTTAAGCACTGATTGAAGGTTTTCCTTTAACTGGGTGAGATGATTTGGAGAGAACCAGCTGTTATTCTCCTCCCCAGGGAAGCTTTTGGGCTGACATAACCCAGCAGCAGGGAAAATGGATAGACGTGGGAGGGAGGTGGTAAGGGAGAGCAGGCGTCGGGTCTCATGCCTTCCCAAACCGAATTACGTCTGTCACTATCAGGTCTTGAAGCGGACGGCTCAGAAGGCAGTTGACATAGGTTAAGCGCTACAAGAGCAGCAGAAGTACCATGGCAGGGCATGTCACAGTGGGGATGCTGTGACAGCCACCCCATTTGTGGGAGTTCAATCCAGTGTTTCTGTGAGGGTCGTTTTCTTGCTCCTCGTTGCACTCGTATCACACCGCTCAGGGCTTGCCGATGGTAGTGAATGGAGCTTTATCATCCTGAAATCAAAGCGTGGCTGTGCAATAACCACAGAGTTTGGCCCTGGCTAAGCCCTCGGTGATTGGTAATGAAATTCAGGGAATTCCAGACACAAGTGCTTCTTCATCTCCCTCTGCTTTTATCTGAATGACCAAAGTAATTTGTGCAGAGGAATGGAAGACCTTGAAGGCCATGCCAGATAGCTCGCCGTGCAGGGTAGCTTCCCAGACGCTTGCAGAGAGTAGATCACTTTGCAAGTGTTTCACTTCCCCTGGCAGGGAATTGAGAGATAGGAGCATACCAGAGGGAAGGGGTGCCATTACCGATGTGTTCATCCGTCACTGCATGCAAGTGAAATGATAAGGTGTGTGTGGCATGAGGTCTCGGTACGTTTCTTCCTTGCTTGCTGACATGGGGAGCTAGTGTGCTGCTCATTTGCTGTGTGTGTGAAAGAATTCAATTAATTTAATCTTTCATTGACATTACCATGTAGGGGAAGGGCTTAGTTTTGCTTTTTAAAGTCCAGTGTGAATGAAGTCTTATGTATTCTGTGTTTAAGAAGAGTAGCTAGTGCCTGTGCCAATACACAGCTGCAAAACCACCATGGAATAATGTAACACCCGTGAACTGCTGCGAGACATGGAAGTTTAGGATGCTCCTGTATCACCATTGGGTCTAGCTCAGAATTTTTGGAGGTAACATTTTTGGAGTGCAGGACGCTAGCTCATCATAACTGAAATTTTGAGGAAACAGTTGATTTTGGTAATTCACCAGGTTCATTTAGAAAAACCCAACACCCTGCTATTATCATCTGTTTCACAACTGTGCCTGGGGGACTTTATCTTGGATGAGGACAGGCTAATTGTTGTACAAATAAAGAATGGTAGGAATAAAATTGAGTCTCACCCAGGGAGGTTGTGATTACAGTTTACTTTCTTCAAATGAAAAACAATATTTTTTGATTTGGAATAGTTTGTGTTTCATCTGCGATTTAGTCTACTTTTTACCAAAAAACTTGAAAAGATTAAAAAGGAATAGCAACTGCCAGGATTGAAATGAAACACTCTGACTGCTGATATAACATTTGGCCAGATAGGAAAATGTTCTTAGATTAACATTTTGAGAAAACACTGAGGTTCTTAATTTTCATTATTATAGGTTACCCCGCTTTGCAATAGAAATTTACTTTGGAAATTTCAGAAAAATCTCTGAGAACTGGAAAACCATTTCCCCTTCGCTTTCCTCAAGGCTGCTGCAGTTAGGCTATTGTTAAGAGGGGGTATCCGGGTGTGGGAGTTTTTCCCAGTGTTTTTTCTAACTCCACTAAACAGAGTTAGATAATCCAGTACTAAAAACAGGTGAGTCCAGTCTTGCATTAGAGCACTGCTGTTGCTGCTCCTGGCTGAACAGCACTTTTTTTTTTTTTTTTAATTACGGGGCCAGTTTTTGCAGTGCAGACAAGGCTATAATTATTCTCTGAATGTGGGGCGGGTGATGTCATGCCGTTGCAGAAAGTAGGCTCTGCACGTGGTAAAATAGCCATGTATTTCAAGATACAGAGAGAGAGCCTCGTGGCTGTGGAGTAACATCATACATTTCATTAATACAATGCTATCCCCATCCTACTTTCATACACACACACACACACACACACACGTGCATTTTTTGTATGTGGGGTGATGTCGTGTCCTGATCTGCAGATCCCTGTGATAAAATGCATGCATTTTCACACTTAGGTTGTGTGCACATGCACACATGTGTGTGCTTATGTGTGCTGTTTATGTGTGCATGTATGTACATATGCAGAGGAACCAATTATAAACTGTTAAGTTTTACAAAAATCTTTCTTTTTGATTCAGAAAAATAGATTTTAAATAATTTTTAGTATCTTCAGTCATTTGCTGTGTTATTTAAGCATCCTCTTGCCTCTCTGCCCTTTCCACCTTGCCTCTATTCCCAGCAACAGTCACCATTTTTTTCCATAGCAGGGAGAGCTTGTTGGGCATTTCCAGTGTCAGAAGAGTTTGGTGGGGGGATTAGCAGGACCACTCAGGCTGTGCAAGCAGCGGCAGCGCTGTTGCTGCATGGATGTATCAGCAAAGCTGTATCGGCACCAGCAACAGCCAGAGCACAGTGGATCATCCTAAAGGTACTGGAAGGGTGGGAGAGAGAAGATGTTTATTTTTTTACCTTGGACACCAGCCAGAGGTCCTCCAAGGCACACATTTTGGTTGCTAGTGTGTGCAGAAGCCTGTATCGCCACGCCTTCACGGGCATCTGTCTCACTGCTCGGTTTAAAGCTCGCAGATGCATGGTTTTCTGGGCTATGCACAGCCTTGCACTACAGTTTGAAGACTGGCCTTGCAAACATTCACCATCCAGAACGTTTTGAGGCTGGGTGTGTTTCTAACATCCCAGCCTTGCAGGATGACACAGGCTTACTCACTGCGAATAGCGTGTTCACACAGGAACAGAGGAACGGAGTCACTTCTGTATGAAATACTGAATCCCAGGGGTTGTGTGAGCTGCTTCGCCTTGAGGTTGCTGTGGACTTTCTTCCAGCCCAGCCTGCTGCCCATTAGCCCAATCTGGCTCTTGCTCAGAAGAAGTGAAAATAAAGGGTTTCTTGTTCCAAAACAGCAGTCGAGCGGGTGGCCTCAGTCCAATGCACCTCCCAAACAACCCCACCGGAGTTGGCACAACAGGCACCTACTCTTCTTACCTGTTTAGCCATGATACATCCCACAGCCTTCCTCTGCACTGCCATGTCTGGAGCTCAGCTGTCCAGTGTGTTGCGGGACCTTGAGCTGGACAGGGCTGACCTCTCTGCATCCTCCTTCTCCATCATCTCTGAGGACAGCTTCCTCGTCACGGCAGGGAAATGCACAGTCTCTGTGTGCTTTCTTCCCTGATGTCAGCAATATGAGTTCTGTGAGTACTAAACCCCTGCTAAAAAACGTATAAATAAGAGAATAGGCTTAGCTCTTGGCAGATTGTAGAGCCACTGGAAGTTTTCCTCTTTACACAGCATGCAACTCCCTTCCTTCTTCTTTGCTCATCTCTTAAGACTATTTTCCTTTTGCTCTTTCCCATTCCCTTCCCCTCCAGGGAAAAAAACAGTGCCGTACTTGGAGGCTGTAGGGCTACAGAGTCAGCCTCTTCCTCCTGCTGGTACATGATTATCAGCCTGAGGGATTTCATTTAAATCACAGAAGATTAGGTGAGTGAACAACTGCTCACTAGTGAAAGAAAGGTTCATAGTCCAGTCCTGGGGAACAAAAAAACTCAACAAAGCAGCTTCACATTATTTTAAAAGTCACTCCAAAGAAATCCCTTTCACTTGTTATAATGATTTCTTCTCCTGGGACATCTCTGCAATAGTTGTCCTCTTCCTTTAAGTGGTTACATATTGAGAATGGAATATCCTGCCAGAAGAGCCTTGATTGCTCTACTTCAGGCTAAATGAACTGAAAAAAAGAAAGAAGTTTTATAAGATTTGGTGCTTTCTGCTAATTGTTCTGCAGACAGGCTTTCGCTAGCTCTAGTCTTTGTGCCAGGTAAAAGCCTCTCACTGCACAGTTGTATTTCTTTCACATTTTAGGGCTGCTTCTCTTCGCCATCCCTGGAGGTATTGAAAAGATTTGTGTAGATTTGGTGCTTAGGGACATGGTTTAGTGGTGGGCTTGGCAGTGTTAGGTTTAGGGTTGGACTCGATGACCTTAAAGGTCTTTTCCAACTGAAATGATTCTTATGATTCTTCTCAGATGTGTTTTTGTGAATCAGAAGAAGGACCACTGACATTTTTAGAGGAGAGTAGGTGTAAATCTTACCGGGGGAAAAAAAAGAGTTAAATGTGACATTTGGCATTGATTGGACTTACAGACATGGCTACATAAGCACATCCACAGGCTGAGCTCTTCATGTTGAGGTTGCTCCAGTCCTCTCTGTAACCCTTACAGTTGCAGCTGACATTTGGCGCATCCCCACGTGACTTCATGTCATGATACTTCGGTCCCTAGCTTTTTTAAATGATGGATTTTCCCTGTTTCACCACGTTTTCACCATGATCTGCCATGCTGCTGCTCCACAAATTAGCAGTTTCCTTTTCCTTCTTCCACAAAAGTTTCTCCCTTTAAATTTTTTTGGTCACCTGTTGAAACCCTGAGGCTTGCTGAGCTCCTCATGCATGGCCAAGGTTTCACAGGAGGGAGCACGTCCTGGAGAGGGGAAGCATCACCTGCTTGTCACAGTAGAGCACTGGGGATTAAAATGGGATTCTTGATGCTGCTGCCACAGACTCACAGGGCAGCCTTGGGCAAGTCGCTCTCTGTTTCCATACTGGGCTGCATTGCAATGTGCAGCTAATGTGAGATGGGGCAGAGATGCCAGCAGGGATCCTCACAGCGGTAGATGTGATCCCTTGTGTGATGTAGATGGACCCAATATTTTCTTCTTTGTGAAGTATCTGAAACTATCAGTCAGAACATTTTGAAGCCTTTAGTTCATAAAGGATCCTGTATCATCCTTATGTTAACAGGTAACTATGCAATGTATTATTAGTCCTGATTCTTGTATTCCTGAAGGGATAGTGAGCAAGAGCATCTTCTAGAGAATTTCCTAAGCACAAATGATGTGGACAGAATGAAATTAATTGTTCACCTTCAAGATGCCATATCACTTTCTGCCCTAAATTCTGATTTTTGGATAGTTTAAACCAGAATCATTTTATTGTTTTGCTGTAACTTTTATATTTAAAACACTGGAGTACTATACCTCCTCTGTGCTGGATGTGCTCCAGTCTAAACAATCTCCATTCCGCTTGCCTAAATTACCTTCTATAGTTTCAGCTGAATGTGAAATTCTTTTTTGCTCCTCTGTCTGAATTGCCATGTGCCAATCCTCAGGGCTGTGGGACAGCTCGTGTGTTCCTCCCTGGAAGTGGCAGCATCTCAGTAGTATGTGAAGCAGGGTCTGCGTAATCCTTCAGGATCTTTCAGGATAAAAAGCTACTCTATAAATACTATATAATTTTCATTGTCAGTCTGGATTCAGGAGTGAAATGATCCCACTTAGTTAAAGCAGGATGAAGTGTCTGTTTTCATATTTGTTTAATTGAACCACTCAGCATGTCTGATAGTAATGGCTTTATTTGAAGCATGTGGTTCTTATGAGCTGTTAAGATACCAATAGCATTTGGATTAGTCTTTCTGCCAAGAAAGCCAGGTCAATTCTTCAGGAAAATAAAAAAAACTAAGGCAAACTTTATTTTAACAGTGTCTTGAGTTTCACTTTAGGTTCCATAAATATTTGTCAGTGTTCCTTTTGTAAGACCCATGCGAGCCCTTGGCAAGACATGAGGTCTATCTCCAGAACACAGAATATAAATAAATTCCCCAAACCATGCTGGAGAATTGGAGGTAACTTTAGCCCATGCAAGTGACCTGAAGCCAAGCAAAGGGTTGATCATGGTTCTTGAATTACTGTTTGTATAGAGGAGAGGGAATGGGGGGAAAAAAGGAAAAACAGAGAGAGGAAAATACAAACATTAGTAGAAGGTATGTGGGAGCCCGCACCATCCTGTGTAGAAAGGTAGTCATTTACCAAGGCAATGACAGAAATGTGACTTCTGCTTGGATTCCAGTTGCTCCTAATGCTTCCAGAAAAGTTAACAATGTTTTCTCATGCTCTAGAGGATAAGGGAGGAAATTTCACATTCTTGGTGAGGACTGGTAATGCCATCTACTTCAGCGGATCAGGCCAGAAAACCACTGTGGAGCTACCCTATGTGCCCCCTTCCCCCAGTTTCCTCTGAATACTTTTGATATTCCTGAGAATTTAGTTTGCTTCTGTGGTTTTCAGAGCTATATCTAAGTAAAAAAAAAAAAAAAGCTCATGATGATTTCAAAGACTTGTCTATAGTTAAGTACTTAACCAGAGGTTTAGGGTGCAAGCCTTTTGATTTAAGAGCAAGCCCTGTTCTGTGCAGTTGAGGGGGGAAATAGCTGAAATTTTATCCTATCCCAGACCACAGATTGAGATTACCAAAGCAGTACAAAAGCAGGGAGTCAGAATGAAGGAGGTGTATTGAAGGAAGCGGGACCTTGGCTTCTAGCAATGCACTCTGGTTGCTGGATCAACTCCAATAAAAATTTAAATTCAGACAAGCTGAATGCTTTATTTGTCTGGTTAAGGGGGAGGAAGGTGGGGATGGGTGAAGTTTTTCCTCTACTTCTGAATGTTAAAATAATGGTAGTAGGATGTGAAAAGTACATATTCCTGAAGAATGTACTATTGTAATATCAGATAGTTAGAAACTGTTTTTTTTTTTAATTTTATTTAATTCTTTATGTGCATAATCTGGAAAATTACAAAGCATGGATAAATAGAGAAGTGAGAGGGGCTAGCTTCAGAAGAACACTTTTTATAGTGAGATGGGAGCCTACCTGTCCATAGATTTAGAATTTCCTACAAAATGGACAACTTTAATCTCCCTTTAAATTAATGGGAATTGAGTGTTGCTCACACTTCGTGAGATCAGACTGTCTCTTTGCATGCAGAATTTCCAGGAGTGATCAGTGATCTCCATGCCAGTCCTCAGTTCTCTGCAAGTACTAAAAGTATAAAAGAACCATTAACCCCCTGTTTTCTGCTTTCACAGACAGCTGTCTGGGGCCCTGTAGCGGTTGATACTCTATAGCTTTCTATTCCTGCCACATTGTTCCTACGTATGGTTTTGGAAATAGTGACTGAGGTTTGCTAGCAGTTCCTTAATCTGGCTACTATGGATGTTAAGACAAAAAAAATCAGGGAAGAACCTCCATCTGCAAAACTACTTCTGGTTTTGTGACTGGGCTTAATACCCAGTGAGAATAGTCAGATCATTTTTTATTTAAAAACACCCTCTCTTGCTCACCAAAGCAGGAAGCATCTTTCCAGGAAAGCTTGGGAAAGTGTTTGACTTTTATGCCACTGAGATAACTGGAGAAATTATTAAAAACTTTAAATCTAGCAAAGGTTTACCCAGACAGAAATACTCATTGAACTCTATAGACATCAGAGCTGACTCTTCCTTCTTTCTAACGTGAGACTGGTTTCTCCTCAGTGTATGTGTATGCCTCTGTTTGTTTTTACATGAACAATTATCACTGTGTGCCCAGGGTCACATCCTGATCCTGTCATGTATGCACTGTGGGTTGTCCCGGTGAGCCCAGAGTACCATACCTCATGCCCATAGCAGTGTACTCAAGTGAGTTCAAGGGATTTAGAGTGCTGCGAACTCACCACCTGCCTTTGCTCATTCTTTCTTACTCTTAAGATGCTAGTGTTTTTCTTCCCAGAGTAGGTTTTGTGGTTTTGTTTTGTTTGTTTGTTTGTTTTTTTTTAATGATTGAGTTTCAGTTATGCTTTGGAGCTTCCTAAAACTTGCAAAAAACCCCCCTTTGCAGCCCATTTCTTAATCGTATTCCATTATATAGCTCATGCCAATGGTACGGTTTGGCAACTGGCTCTTTACCTTTCTGCACAATGTCCAAAAAAGAGCCACAGTTAGTGTGTGCTGGCGTGGTGTATACAGGCACTTCTCTGCCTGTGGGCCAAAGAGTTGCACTACTTAGGAGGCTGTGCAGCATTTACAGGAGCTGCTGCTGAGCACAGGCTCCCGGCTAACGAAGGAGGAGGGAAGGGATGCTTCGTTCCTGCACTGAGGGCTATGGTTTACACAGCTTCATTGTATTGCACAGGGCTTTCCTACCCTGCAGCTTGACTTGCTCCGTGACAAATTATTCCTTAATTGCTGGATGGCAGAAGAAAAGCTTTACAGCCCTGAGGTTATTCCTAACAAATCAGGTTACAGAAGCCTTGAAAATTATATTGAGCAGAAAAGAAGCACCATGAGGTTTCCTTGGGTGCTTGGGCTGTGTTAAGCTTCACTAAGGCAATGTGCTAATGAAGCTTGTTAAAATGCAATTATACTTTAATGCTGTGGATGCAGAAATTAGGATAATCAGTGGAGAGGTGCTAGCAAAGCTGTTGTGATTAGCATGTGTGTGTCACTGCTGTGCTCAGGGCCTTCACGCCACTGTGGAAGGTGTCTGAACACAAGAAGGATGTGCCCAAATTGCTACCTGGGGGTATGGGATGAAGGGTGATGGCAGGAAGATGGAGGTAGGAGTGGAGCAAAACAATATTGAGATGGTGTTGACCGTGAGGACCAGCAGAGGTGTCAGGCTTGGCTGCTGACTAGTAATGGCGGGTACCTGGTGGGGGAAGGCTTTAAGGAGTGTGCAGGGAGAGAGCTGAGTGCCTCAGCCAGTGCTGATGGGGGATGCTCCCACATAAGGCAGTTTGGCAGAAAACACCAATGATTTTCTTTGAAAAATGTTAAAAGGGAGGAGAGATCGTGGACTTCTGGGCCAATTGCAAGAGGGTGGACCTTTGGTAGGGAAGAGATGATAGAAACAGTGGGGAGAGGCCAGGAGGAGCCTTAACAAGTGAAGGGAAGTAGCAGCTGTTTGATGTGGCAGGGAAAGGGAGAGCTAGATGCGAAGAGAAGCAGATGTGGCCAGAGCGGTGCCCAAAAATGAATATGAATGAGGCAAGAGTGTGTTTTGTCAAGGCCGGAGCAGAGGAGTCATGGTCAAATATGATGGGAGTCTGGATGCAAACTGCAAGTGAGTGGATGGACATCCAAGACTGGGACTTATCGATGAGCTGCTGAAGGACTCTGCAGCTCACAGTCTGAGCCAGGATGTGGAGAGCTAGAGGAGAGATTTACAAAGTAAAAAATAACGCTCAGACCATGGGCCTGAGCGACAGGCGGGACAGTAGCTCTGTCCACAGCAAGTCAGGAAGGTGGAGAGTGGGAGGAAGATTAAGAGCTCTGAGGTTGAGCTGACAGCTCGACATCCATGAGATGTCAGGGAGACAGGCAAGGTTTTCGTCTGGACAGAGAGAGACAGGCCCGGATGATCGGATCAGACAACTGGAGGGACTGATTTATGTGAGAAGATTAAAAGAGCTGCTTGTAAATATGTGTATAACTGGGCTAAGTGACACCTGAGGGGACAATAACTGTCTACAAGTGTATGAAGGAATTGGATACCGGAGCCAGGAGGGGGGGCGGGAACAGTTTAGGAGTGTAGATGAGGATTTTGACTAGAGGCAGTGGAATAAGGTGGGGCAAAGCAGGCTGTATTGCCTGGTATGGGAAAAAGCTTTCACCTGCAAAACTGGGAAGACTCTTTGGTGAGTCTTGAAACCTGTATATCCATCTAGGTACCCAGGGTGCCTAGCAATCTACTGTTTGTCCTCACAGCACCCCAAGAGAGGGAGATGTCCTTTTGTGCAGTTGCAGCGCCTTGATACCTTGTGTGACCTGTGCTATCTGACTTGAATCAAGGACCTAAGAAAGTATCTTAACAATTAGTCTCTCTTTCATTTTACTTGTCTCTGTTTTAAAGGGCCAGTCCTGTTGATAGCACAGTGAGATGGATGGGATGGAGACCTAACGGGGTTCCTGAAGCCTACAGTTTATTTGCTCTTCTCCACATGTTCCTTATAATTTTTTACTCCTCATGAACTTTTACTCTCTGTGAAGCCAAGGGAAGAAGAAGCAGGTATTACTTTGTTGCTCATGCCTGCCTGAGCTCCTCCCATCAGTGCAAGACACCAAGTTTGGGAGGAAACTACTGGAAGTGGCATGTTCAGATGAGAAGTTGAGATTGAAGCAATTTTGCCCTAAACACACCTAGAACTGATCAGTGCCCTGGATAGCGGTGGGAATAGGGTGCATGTACAGTTGGACTATGTTGCTCGTTTCTGTCCGGTCACAGCTATAGTAACTGTTGGTTTGGTTATCAGCCGTATGGTTTATTTTCCTAAATCAAATGACAGACTAGTCTAATTTAGACCAAATGGCTCAATTTCTGCTGTAGAGTGCCACTCTGGGTTCCATCAGCTGAGAATCTCAAAGTACATATGCAATGCTTTTAAAAAAATGACTCAGTTTCCCATCTGGTTGGAATAGAGGTGATCTGAGGTCAGAAAGAAAGCATGTGAGAGATGGAGGAATAGTATATATCATGTATATTGAATCCCAGTCCTGTGCTGGGCTCATCTGTGGGCTGCGCAGTCCAGTGCCTTGTCTCTGCCCGTGGCCTTTTCAGGTATTTCAGCAGGAGATACAGGGCATTCTATAGGAAGCAGCTCTAGAACAACATGTCTTTTGGTAGACTTGGTTTCCTAACACTGGTTACAGACTAATTGCATGTTCTGGGTATCTCTTTCTTCTGAGCAACACTGGTGAAAACATGAGAAAATTTTTCAAGGAAAGTTTAACAGAAGCACCAAGAAAAGTAAAAGAAACCAGCAAAAAATGGAACTGCCCCAACTTTTTTGATTTGATTTTTTCCGGTGAAGGTTCTGCTGCGTTATCAGATGTGGGATATATATCTTAAGAGAAATCTTTCAAAGAATCCTACTTCCAAAGTTAAATAAGTAACCAGCAGCCTCCTTCTGTCTGAGTGCCCTTTCTGTACCTATCCATGTCTGGTTGGTCTTTAGGTTGGTGTCCTAAGGAGATGAGATCCATGTGTTGACATTTTTTGAGGGCTTAACCATCTCCATCCCTTCCAATATCTTTCAAGGCTATTAGCCAGTTTCAGACACATCTGTCTGAGAAGGAATGATGTGGGAATAGTTAAGTTCCTACAGACTTTGTGAAAATGGGAAGCCATATAGAAGGAAATGATTGTAATAGTGCTGCATCCAACTACCACCATACTTGAGGCAAAGGCCATTTCTAAACATATATATATGAATTTTCTAAATGGAGAGAGGTGAATACAGCAGCAACAAACAAGCAAATAAATGAATGTGTCATCATGTTCATGCCCCTTAATCGGTGCTGGGAAATACAGCCACAGAACATAGGGCCATTGGAAACTAAACTTTCTTAGTCCTGCTGGATTTGGTTAACTGCAAAACCATCTCTGGGTGACAATCAGTCATACAGCAGTATGAAAGAGAGACTATGTGTGGTGAATAAATGCCCTGCCATTGCAAACTGCTCCTTCCCCAGTGTGGGGCTGTACAGGCATGAGTGGGAGACTGCAGAAAGATGTGAACTGGTGATGGGTATTGCACCTCTTTCTGTGTATGAGGTATACAGGGTGGCATCCCTTACCAATGCCAAACCAAATACCTTAATCTCACTGTGCATTAGCAATAAAAACAGGTGGGACCCAAATAACACAGAACCAAAATTGTCTTCCAGCTCTTCATGCAGACTTTAGCTGCATGTTAATGGTGTAACACTTCAACAGAGACCACAGGCCTATTTCTTTTTTCCTATGAGGAGTTAATATTTGACCTCAGCAGTCCCTGTTAAAAGCAGAGCTCCCTGCTTCGACTTTCACTTCTGTTTCAGCTGGACCAAAATCTGTGGAGCCTTTCTGAATATTTCCCTCCTCACCCAATATTGCCGTAAATGAGCCTGAAGTGTTGACAGACAGCAGCACACTCAGTGTGTAGGAATCCAACATAAACAGACTTGCTGGTTGTGTACTTGGACATGTTAAACGAGGTCTCTGCTTTGATCTTCTCTGTACTATCCTAAAGCCCAGCAAGCAAAGGCTAAGTAAACAGACCTTTGATTTCAGGGCTGTTTGGAGCAGAGGTCTTGTAAAACTTTTATCAATGGCAGAGCTGAGCTACTGAAGTCCCTCTTGGACTGTAGGTGCTGCAAGAGTAGTGTGGTTTTATTGACCCTAATGTCCCTCTTTCCCCCCCCTTCCCATAATGACAAACATCTGGGGATATGAGCCAGCTTCCTGTTGATTGTAGCATACCAGTTTCTCTCAGAGAGACACCTGCTTATAATCTCCTCTATGGTGAATGGAGAATAAGCTATATTAGATACTACAGCTATTGGATCCCACAGCCAGTGCAGCTTTTTGTTAACGCATGTCATAAAGATGCTTAAACGAATCACATGGGACACATCTGTGGGAAACACTCACGTTACTAATCCTGCATGTTCAACACTCCTGGGTCAAACACCAGAAAACCAGTACTCTGGCTTAGATAGCATGAATGTTACAACAAATTGGATTTTAGTTATTTACTTCCTGGTTTTAGAGCATTTAGTGATTCCCCATGATCACAATGGTCACAAATTTCTTTTCACATTCAAATAAACGAGATTTTCCTTCAGGATTATACTCTCAGAAAAGAGACATTAAGAAACAAGCACCCAGTATCACAAGATTTAAAAACCAAAATTGTGAATGCTGGAAAATTCCCCTCAATGGATGAAACACAGGAATTAGATTGGCCCCTGCTTTTAATTAAATATTTTTCTCTATCTTCTGGTGGGTTACAGGAAAGAGGCTTTGGCTTCCCTTCTACTCACTGTAGAAAAGTGATATAAGAGTGAGATCCTGCCAAGATATTTTATTTTTATAAGTGTTATCAATTTTCCATTGTTTTAAAAACTAAGAACCACTGTGCTTAGCAATAATGGAGCCCAGGCTGCTCCTGTGGGCCGAGCTATGGTCTCTACTCCTGGGGCCATTTCAGCCCACAGCTAGATTGAGTTCAGGACCAAAAGTTGGATCATTTTTCTCAGTCCTACTGATGATTATTGCTTCTTATTAAGATAAATACCAAATTACAAATTCATTGGCCAGCTACTCCATGCCAACACTGCTACTGCTGTACTTTCTGGAGTTAAAAACTGAGATTGTTGGCTGAGTCTAAGCTCCTGCCAGTAAATTGTGAGCCTAAGTACATCTAGTCTCTCTTGTCTTTTGCCCTCATGCTTTTATAGCATGACCTTAAACGGTGACTTTTCTAACGTTGCCTTTTCTGCCTTAGTCACCAACTGATCCTTTACTGGGTGTAAAACAATGCCCTGCTTCTCCCTTCAGAAGTGAATTTTGTCTTTATGTTTTTAACAGCCTTTTATTTGTTGGTATTTGATGGCGGTTCTTTGATCCCTGAAGGGGTGTGAAGCACTGTTTGTGATATATAGCAAATTGATTTTACACATTTCCATCTTTTATCGATGAGTCTTCCAATGGGGTTTCACTGTAATCAGATTAGAGATTACCGTGGCACAGCCGTTAGGAAGGGATTGGAATTTACATGCAATAAAGATTAGGGGATTAGCGACTGATTAGGAAAGTGCTGATTTATGCAGCCACAGGTACAGCAAGGGGTCTTGTGTGTCTGCTTTTTTGACCTTGGGTTTTGACCTCTTGACTCCTCACTTAGAGATGCCAGCGTGCAGCACAGAGTGGTTTCTGATGTGGCTTCTCTCAAGAACAAGTTCAAGTCATCACCACAATAAAAACTCCTATTTCTGTGAACAGAGAAGCTCAGAAATCTTTAAGCAAGTGGACACTTTGCTCTGATGTGCATCGACCAGGACAGTCTGAGCAGACAGACTGTGGCAATGCTTTAATCTGCAGTCAGGAATTCCTGCTGACAGCTGAGGCGATGTGCGTGTGTTGGTACACGCACGCGCGCGATGGGGGATAAAGCAGCTATGTAATCACGTGGCGAGACAATATTTCTCCATGCACAGCTTTTCCTAGATAGCTGTTATGCTCTCCAGGTTTCTCCCCCCGCGCACACTTGCAGGAGGGTAGCTGGGACCGTACATTACCAGACTGTGAGGTAATAGGAGTACACATTAATTGATATTCCAGGGTAGCTCTATCTACCTGATGGATACAACGTTACATACCAGTGCGCAGCCCGCCAGCGGAATGATGTCATTTGAAATTACAGAGTAATCGATGTCAGCAAAACTCCCGTACGCTCTGTAGCTGCTGAAGTTTGGGCAGCTCAAATAAAGCAACCACACTAACAGTCGCAGGCTGTGCTAATAACAGGGGGTTGGTAGTTTGCCTATGTATCAGGTAATATTTAGCACCATCTTTCTACTCAAGCAGGTTCATAGGAATAAAAGGCAGACAATGTGGTATCCTCAGCAAGGGAGAAATATTTCCAAATCCTTTGGATAGTTTGGGGAATTTAAACGGATTTATACTTTAAATATTTATTTTTAGTATTATACTTTAAATATTTATTTTAGTATATTTACTTTATTTAAGTATTTTTATATTTTAGAATATGCCCACTGTTAGGTGCTGTTTTGGTGATAACATTTATCCTGAGGTATGTCACACTGGTATACAATACAGATATAGGAAAAATACCTTCCTCCAGATGAAGTGAAGCAGCTTTTGAGCAGCAAAGAGTGCAGCAGAGCTTCAGATACACCAGATGAAATGCACTGATTTTGTGTGATATTAGAAGCTGAACAGTCATGTGGCTGTCCAGAAAAGCACCTGGCAATCCTAAGCACAAACCATGGCAGTGCAATCGGGTAGCGTAAGCCTAACGGAACAACAAGTCTTTACTATCTCCCACTAGAAAAACTAATAAAGGCCACTTAGAGTGCACTAACCTTGTTGTGAGCAAGCCAGCATGTAGAAAAGGAGGAGCAGAGGAGGTCAATGTGTTTGAAGCCGTCCCAGTTGAGGCAGCCTCTGTCCAGGGCACCAGCTGAGCCCTCAGACTGTGCCAATGATAAATCGAGTTTTCATAGCCAGAAGGTCACTTGTGGACAGACTTGTGCAGGCATCACTGCATGTTTTAACACTATGCTGTGGCATTGGACCAGGGTTAATCCTTTTGAAGAAAATATTACTGTTTTCCTCTGGGTATGGCCTGGAGCTGAGGCTGTTTCCTGTATGAAATCTGACAATATTCTGCAGGTTATGAAGGTTTCATGCATTAATAAGTCCTGGCTCCTGCCAGTACTATCAGGTATCATGTTCTTTTACATCAGGTAGTGTGTGCTTCAGTGTCTGTGGAGCATGAACCAGATATGAATGCTGTAAGAATTCAATGACAGTTCCCCTTTTTTCAAGGGGAAAAGACTTGGTGTCTTTTTCTTGTCTTTTTTCAAGACTTGGTGTCTCTTGAGTTTAAATATGAGTGTTAACTGAATCAACCTTTCTTTTAAAATGTGTTTAAGTATTCTTCTCTCCTGGAAGAGATGTACAGGTGTGTCTAAGTTAGCTTATAGAATGACACAACAGGAACAAGTCTTTAAAGTGAAATATTTGGTGCTGAGGAGGTGATGTTCACACTATGGGCATTTTGGGAGTTTATTATGGATTAGCTCCAGTCTGGTTTTGTAGATTGAGCGTTTGTTAATGGAAATCCAAGAGCACAGCTTCTGCCTTTTTTTTTTTTTTTTTTTACCAGGGACCCAGCTAGCAATTGCTGGCTGTGTCTGCATTAGCAGCTGATGGGGATTGGTAAGATT
Organism: Athene noctua; assembly: GCF_965140245.1. Classification (NCBI taxonomy): domain Eukaryota; kingdom Metazoa; phylum Chordata; class Aves; order Strigiformes; family Strigidae; genus Athene; species Athene noctua. Next base: position 7,427,336 of record NC_134040.1, read on the forward strand.
GGATCTGTAAAGCAGAGCATTTGGTGCTGAGGACCTGACACTCATTTGAGAGGGGTGTTTCACTTCAGAATAGCCCTAGTCTGGTCCTATGAACTAAATGCCCATCTGAACTGAAGCACCCCTTGCAGCTCAATTATATATAAAAGCAGCTCGGTTCATGTTCACCAAAGCTGTTTCATAATGACGTGAACCAGAGTATAATTGGTGGGGATGATCAAAGTATTCACTTTAAAGCATATCCGTGGTCCAAACTAAAACACTGGTGTAGGCACACATAAGGTAGACCCTTGTGATGACAGTTTAATTTGGAGAGAGCTGAATAGAGCACTTCCATCACACCTACCATGAACTGGAGGTTTTGGCAGGGCAACGGTGAATAGTTTCAGGCAGAATTTTAAAATGCTGCTGTCTTAGAAGGTGGAAAGTCAGCTCTGCTTTGCATTTTTCTTTTGGAGCAAGATGAGAGTGAGGTGGGTTTTTTTTGTTTTGTTTTGTTTTTTTCTGGAGTAACACAAGTTGGGGTTTTTTAAAGGTATATATGTGGGGAGGGGGCTTGACCTTGTGATTTTTTTTTATTCCTGTCCCAAATCAGAACTGTTTTCATATTTTAATGATACGATAACCCATTAAAAAATTATTACCATTGACTAATCAATGTACTTTTAAAATCCCAACTTTATTGTTTCCACGTGTTTCATTTTAATTTGCCAAAATTATGACGCAAAAGATTTGTCAAACTGAAAAAGGGACTATTGAAAGAGAAAACCAACAGTGTCTCGGTTCTTGACAAAAATGTAATTTTCTGATAGAAAAACATTTCTATAAAACACTCCATACAATGTCTGGTCTGCAGCCATTCAGATAGAAATGCTTTCTGTTCTAGAGAAGCCTCCGAAAATATCTTTAGTTCTTAAATACCACAGTGTTTATCTCTTTGTGGTCACCAACAAACAGTTGTTACCACGTTTTTGTGGTGACCAAACTTAGAAGTCCCCAGTGATGAGACAGAGCAAAGAGAGGGCTGAGAGCAGCCTCGCCATGTAGGGCATTGCCACTGATTTCCCAACAGCAAAAGGCTTATGGATATTTTGACAGTGTCTCCTGTTTGAGAGTGAGTGTTCAAGATGTTGGTTTTGTTTTGTTTTGTTTTGTTTTGTTTTGTTTTGTTTTTTTCCTGAGCCCTGAATGCCCTAATCACCTGTTTTCCATCTTGGGTATTGGGAAAGGCCAGTAGGAATCAGCATTGGATGGAAGAGTTTAAAGTCTTCTCCCATTTGACCCCTTAGAGAGAAATTTGTTAAAAAAGATTTCAAAGAATATTTTGAAGAAAACCAAACTCTGGGATACAAATGAAAAAGGCTCCTGTGTCAGTGTATGGCCAAAGACTTGCTGCTGTGGACGAGCAGGAAGGCAAACCAACTATTTAAAGGTCCTCATTCATATCGTCCCGGAATATGGCATGGAGTCAACCATCGTGGTTTCTGTTTCCCTGCAGACATAAACAATGACACTTACAATTTCCTGCTCGTTCAGCTCTCACACAAACATCTGTCTATGAGGGAAACGGCTAATTACTTATTAAACCTTCTACTGTGCTTAGACTGGGTTAAATATTGACTACCAAAGGTCAAGGGGAATCCGTGTCACCAAATGTGAACTTGGACATCTTATTTTCTAGGAGCTGTTCAAATAAAATGATTAGATGACAGAATACTGCACGTAGGCAGGAGGGACAAAGAAGGGGACAAAAATGGAGCAGATTAGCTCATAAGTAAATGCTGGTCTTTGAAGCCTTGGGTTTCAGAACGTGATTGCAACCCGTGGCTCGAAGGAGAGTTTTGTTACAAAATAAGTGAATTAAACTGTGATTTGCAGAGTGTCTGGTTTGTTTTGCCAAAAGCCTTGGAGATGGTGGGCGATTTGGCTGGGAAACCCACTGGTCACGTGAAGCGGGATTTGTGTGGTTGTGAAGCAGTTGGAAGGGCAGAGTACAATAGCATTTATGTTAAAATTGGGGTAGATTAACCCCAGAAGCTAATTCAGGGCTGCCTGACTGGATTGTTTCCCAGAGGTTATGGGAAGAAAACAAATTCCTTATGTTGTCAGGAATGGTCCCTGTGTGACTTGTGGTGGAGATTCTGGGGGTTTGGCTTAGGTTTGGTGAGAGCAGGTTGGGGCTATGGGGCAGGATTTTTGGTTGGGTTCTGGATTCTCTTGCCTCCCTCAAGCCAGAGGATTTCTAGCTTTCTTCCAGAATTAGGCAGTTTGTCCTTCTTGGAAACAGGAGGCTAAAAAAAGCCTTTTAATTTCAGAACCTTGAAAACATGTTTTAATGCCAGTTCTTTTGAAAGAGCAAATTACAAATGCCATTATTCAAATGGGTTTGCCTTCTTGAGTGGAAATTAAAAAGGTCGATTGTGTGGGTACATGTGCCAACACACCTTTGCTGTACTTATCTCTTCTTTAAAAAAGTTTTCTGGTTATCCATTGAACTGCATACCTGAACTGCGCCGTCAGTATAATTTTAGCCTTAGAGTAGAAATATTAGTCCTGTCTTTTGGCCCACGCTAAAGCCCACTGGCAGCACTTAAGAAACAATAAATAATATCTTTTCTTCCACACTAGAAGAGAAACCTTCTAGCATATGAAGTCTGTTTTTTCAAAAGTAATTTGAAGTAATACTAACTCTCTTCTGTGTTTGCTACCTCAAAACCTAAGGGATAAAGTTACTATTTTTTGCTGCTGAAAAAATGTTCAGCAACACTTGAAATTGAATGTCACCCATGCACATTTAATTTAATAAGATGGTAATTTCATGTTAAATAAATACCAACTGATTATTGAAAACATATGCTCAAAGGATTTAAAAACCATGTAAGAGATACACATCTCATCTACTGTTGTTGAACTGCAATAAATCTATGCAATAATCAAGTGCCAATTGTTTAACATACAATAACTATTTTATTAAATCTCAGTGAAATGTGTATGCAGGGCACTTAATTAAATGGAACATATTCCCAAATATTTTTTTTTTCTTATTTTTGGAACATCTAGAGTAGAAAATTTACTGGCAGTCTTCACCCAAGGGGCTAGTTATTACTCATGTAAAAATATGGCAAGCACTTCTTGTGCTATCAATAAATATCCATTTCACCAGGAAAGCAGGTCCTACCACAGAGGTAGGGAAGAAAGAGAAAATATGGTACTTGCTTTAAAATGAATCCACAAAGCTGTTTTCTCCATCAGGTTGCTGGGGTCAGCTGTGCAGCCCAAGCCTAGAACTTGCTCCTGCAAACAGTCTGCTATTCCCAGAGCTAAGACTGACCAGTCATTGGGGATGGTCAGCAAATGCTTGCGGTGTTTTTGTGTTCCTCTCTAGGAGTCTTTGTTCTACAGAGATGCTGGGTTTTGGTTTGTTTTTGTTTTTGTTTTTTAATCTTTTGATTGGTTTTGATAAACATTGTTTTTATCTGTGGGTGCCTGTGTTTTCAAGCCAAGAAGGACCCATTAGCTCATCTAATCTGATCTCCTCATGTCACATACCAAAGCATTTGGCCCAGTTACCCCGATGCTGACCCCTACTTTATTTGGCTAATGCTTACCTTTTGGAAACGCAAACTGCTTTGTTTTGAAAATACGAAAAGATGTCAAATTCACCGGTCCTTTGAACTGCTTATTGCAATGGTATACATGGTCAAAAATTCATCTTTTAATCCATTTTTTCAGTTCTGCTCTCTATGTAATGTCTTCCCAATGTGCAGAGAGCCAAGAGTACCTCTCTTTCAGGAACACCTACTCATGTTAATTGAAAGTCTTGCCATTGTTGCTTTGTAAGCCCTTCCCTGTGTGACTTGCTCCTTGACAGGTGTTTGTACAGCCCCCAGCAGAGCGAGGCCTCTATCCATTGGTCCATCATTACAGCTTGAATGACAATATAAATAATGGTAATAAAGATGCGCAGAGAGTGTAAGTGTATAATCCTCATGTTGGTCTTGCAGAGAGGGTTAAACTCTTGTGGAAAGGGTTAAACTCCTACTGTAATCGGAAGCTGTCCATTCCAGCTTTCTAGCAATGGATACCCCAAGGTATTGCACTAAGGGTGCAAGGGTGCACCCTTGCACTAAGGACTATGGAGGATCAAGTTTTTCAGTGATGAGTGTGGTAAGGGCCAAATGTTGCCTCAAGTGTTGGTGTAAGAGATTGTGTTCACACCAAACAAGTGGTTTGGTTAGTGGCCGTTATCCAACTTCTTCATATCACTGTCATAATGAAAGATTTCTGTGCCTGGCTGTATTCTCCTCGTAGGACACACATCGTCTCTGGTACCCTAGTGCCTGATGTTAACTCCTTGCATGCACTGATGGGTTGTTTTGGTGCTTCATGGCAAATGACTTCGCTAATTTGCTAACACAGCACTTCAAAAGAAATCTTATCGTCATGGAAAGTGAATGTGTTCGGTATTAAATAATAAAATATACATAACCCATGGGGCTCTTAAAAATTATTTAACTTCTTTATAAACTTTACAATACAGTATGTGGATATTATAAATTACTTTCCATTCCAAGAAACTGTCCGGGCTGGTTGACCTTCCTTGGAATTTCCTCTTTGTAATTATGTTTAATGTGTTAATAAAGTTCACTTTGAACTGTATCATGGCAAATGGTCTCATAGGACATGGGTCAGTGCTGGTGTGTTCACCATATGTGAAGCTTGACGACAGCATGAAGTTTTGTTGAAGGAATAACAAGGCTAAGTGCAAACAATTGTAGAAGTAGTATCTCCTCCCCAGGTTAGCAGTAAAAGGGGTTCATGGAAAGTTAGGAATGTGGAGTGGGAAATCATTTAGCTTTCACTGCTAGGTGTTACTAAATTATAGTGCTAGGTTCGAGTCACTATCAAAACACCATATATCTACAGGGTTTTCACACAGAGCTATAAATCATGTTTACTACATGTATGAGTTGAACGAGTGCATGAACTTTGCAATGCAGTCCAGGAAAATATAATTACATGTGTGTGTGTTTTTGACTGTGAGAAATATGGACAGGAAGCTCCAGGCTATTCCACTGTTGTGTCTTAAATACACTTCTAGAAATTGTTTTTGCTGCTTCCCGGAAATAGCTATTTGCTAAAGCAAAGAGGCAGTCTTGGGTTTTTCATAACTCCTTTTGCCAAGAAGTGGCAACCACCCGCCCTTCCAAGGCACTGGGGGGGAGAGCAGGAATGCTTGTAAAGCAGTGTCAGCAGCAGAGCAGCAAGTGGGGCTTTTCTGTGGTATAGGATAGTGGATATAAATTGAAAATTGCCCAGCTGTTCAGTAAGACAGGTGTAGGATCTGTCTTTTATATAATGGAACAGAATGGAGATTCCAGTTGCTTGTATTCGTAAATGAGGCAAATAAATCTGCACACTTGTGTGCATGTATGTGCGCAGAAATATTTAAAACAAATGAGGTGATCACAGCATTTCCTTGTTAATGTTTGACTGGGCTTATATGATCTTGAACAGAAAACTTGGCATCTGGCTGGGATTGTTGGTTTTTCTCTGGGTGTACTTACATGTATTTGCAGATGGGGAAACTACAAGCAAGAAAATAACTTGGTGGAAAATGTAGGGTCTGGATTGTTTAAATTATATTTTAAGCCTGATTGCACCCTGGCCCTTGGAACTCCAGGCATGATCCCTTCTAGTAACTAAAATGGTTTGAATGTTATGGGGCAAAGTTATATTTAGTTTGTATTTGGAGAAAGAATAACAACCAGGCATGGGGGGAGGCAGCTGCATTCTCGTTACTTCTTCCCAAGTCACATCCACGGATGTCAAACCTCACCCTTCCCCCTCAGCCAAAATATTAAGAAATTATTCTCTCAAACTATTGGGTTGAGGACAGTGGGGACTGAAGAAAACCTGCCCCCGCTGGGTTTGTGTCAAGGTAGGGTCTAATTTATTGTAACAGCTCCTTCTATTTGCACAGGCTGTGAAGTCAGCTGCACTCTCCAGCGTGGTGTGGCTTGAAAGAGTGTTTCTCAGCAGTGCCCTGTGGCCATACAGAGCTGCCTTTGCCTAATGGGAAACTGCAAGAATGGAAGCAAGAAACAGTGGTTGTTTTTTCTCCCCACCATTCCCCCTCCCTTCCTGACTATAAAAATGTGTAAAAATCCGTGTCAGCAATTTTGATGCAATATCTACCTGGGGCCTTGCTTTTGGTCCCTTCTCCCATATCCTATGGCAAATGCTGCAGAAAGTAATCTCTGTCTTCAGGAACATCAGAGGTTGCAGGTTCTCACCGCTTACACGGGCTGATTTTTTTAAGAATCACTGCCTAATGGCTGTGAAATACCACTGGAGAATGGTATAGGGACACTTCCCCCAGGATTTACACCCAGGGTCAGAGAGCATTACTCTCTCCTGCTCTGTCTTGAAAGGATCCAGTCTGGAGCTTTGGCCTGTGGGTGCAGGCACAAAGCAATTCATGGGATCCCCCCCATAGCCAGAAAGATGGTATATATTGGCATTAAAACATTTGTGTTGGTAGATATATGAATTGAAAATTTTAGAAATCTGGGTTAACAAAATGATTTCAGGTTTCAAAATAATCCCTGGTCGCTACGCAGCTCTTGTGGTGTTGCCCTAATATATAACTCACAAACAAGGCAAGAGCAGCACTACAGCAAGCAGCCACAGGGTATTGCTCTCAAAATACGTTTCATCATTTCTGCTCACATACAGCAGAAAGCTGAAGTCTAGGATGGTTGAGATTGAGACACTGACTGCTTGAGGAGTAATTGCATCTGCTTTCTAATGCTGCATTAGAGCACAGGACAGAAGCTGGCAGTGGCAAGGGATGGGAAGTTGGCAGCAGCCAGGGTTCACCCTGGTTTTACCTCGCTGCCAGCTGTAGGTGAAGCAGCAGGTGATTTCCTGGGATTTTGCCCCTCTAAGAAGCTGTAGAAATGTACCCAGCCTGCAGGGCTGCAGGCTGTGTCCTGGGCTTTGCTCCTGCACCACCACACTCAGCCGTGAGAACACACGTGCTGCAGCCCCATGGGAGGAGCTGCCAAGGGACACCCCCAAATCAACACCTTGGGAGATCTGGCAGCTATTGGGCACTCTGCTCTCATGGGCACCGCTCTGACATGTTATGGGCCAGTTCTGCAACGTGGGGAGATCCCTTCAGTATCAGTGATGCACATGACAGATTGGTCAGCATCTTTTTACTATATCTTTTTGCTCTGTTTATATAGCAGAAGATGGAACTGCCATAGAGAAGTCCTGGAAATTAAACTCCAGGGGAACCTGAATGGTTCTGGGCAGCTTAATGTGTGGATTCAGAGGGGGAATACTTTTTTATCTGGATAGTGTGGAATTTCTGTACTGCACTGTGTGAGGCAGCTCTGTGTCAGCAGCACCAGCTGCTCAGGGGATGTTGCAGAAGGACCTTTTTGCAAAACACACTTCCCCCTCTCCACTGCCTCCCCTCCAAATACTGACAGTGCAGAGTGGCAGGATGTGCCAAAGTGTATCTTGACTTGAAAAGCATTAATCTGTCACTGTTGCAGTCTCAAGGCAGGGCTGTATTGATATATAGTGAAATAAGACCCACTGGATGCCTGTCCATTAGAAAGAGAGACAGAGATCCATGAGTCTATCAACATTTTATTATTGCTGTAGCCATCTACAGGAGGTCTAGCTATCATTGGCTTGTCAGGGCCTCTGAAGCCTCTGGTGTATGTGAAGGCACTGATTCCAGAGAGTACTGCTTGTGCAGAAAGGTATTAATGCAAAGATGATAGGTAATAAAATGGGAATATTTACAGCACCAAATGAACAGAAGCAAGGTTTAGCATCTTTGTCCTGGGGCTGTACCTTATTGAGAAGTGCAGGCAGCTGTATCTGGCAAAATTCACAGCAAGAAGCAGAGCGGGGGGAAATTTTTATCCCTCATCTCAAGAAAGTCAATGAAGGGGCTGCAGAGGACCGCGCTAGTGTTTTTCTTTTCAGGCAGAAAGGCTCTAAGAAACACACCCTTTTCTAAATGTCATAAAGGTCTACGAATAGATCCTGTGACAGAGAGCGATCCAACAATTCCTCAGAACGAAAGGTCAATCAAAGGAAAATGGCATTTAGGAGGACCAAGCTTACCGCTGACCCAAACATGTGACAGATCCAGAGGCAACTCTGGTGCCATCAGGAGAGCCTCTTGTGCAGCCTGCCCCAACGAGGCACATGACGTGATTGGGAAACTATCTGATTCCTCCACGTCTCAAAATTCATCAGGAGTCAACGTGAATGTCGGAAGGAAAGGGATTTTGAAGGAGCTACAGCAAGTTTCCAAGTTGGAAGGAGGGTGCTCTCTCTACACTGTCCCTGCTTGCCCTGCAGCAAACATTTTTCCCCAGCGCTAATTATAGATCTGTTTTTGCCATTAGAATATGCATGGTGTAGTATCCTGGCTCACAAGTAGACTGTAATGAAGCTACTTTTAAAGTTTGACTTGATTTGATGGGGCTTTAGGTCAGAAGAGACCTCTCCAAGGGCCAACCCAGAATTTCAGCAAGGCTGTGGACTTGTCTGGAAATTTCTGCTCCTTTACACTTAGTGAGACGCTGCATCATGTAGGAAATGTAGCAGGCTTTGGGGCTGAATCCTCACTTGGTGTTGATGAATTCTGCTTTATCAAAGCCAACACACACAACACCTCATGATGGGTGGATTTCCTCTCTAAAAAGTTCAACAACACGACTTGTGTCAGATCAGCTTTCAAAGGATCTTGGATTATCTCTTCATCCACAGAGCTGGTTGGAGGTCTCCCAAGGTGAAGAACATTAACAGTGTGGTTTGCAGTGCTTAGAAGGATCTGGATAGATAGGGTTTCTCATGGTGTTTTGCCAGTTCCCTTGGAGTATGGGAGGGCACCATCACCTCTGAGACACTGTCCCACAGGTATCTGCAGAAGGTATGCAGGGATGGGTGTGATCTTTGCTAGGGACTGACTTTTTCAGAATAAATGCTGTGAAGGTCAACACTTTGGGTCTTCAGCAGTTCATCAGAATCTGAGTGTGTCCACGATCCATTGGTTTAACCAGGCTCTTAGTTAAATTAATGAATGAGTTTCAATTTAGTTTGCGTCTTCTTTCTCAGTTGGAGCAGCACTTCTGTTCACCAGAAAAGCTGTGACATTCATGGGTGCAATTCAGCATGAGTAACTGCGACAGCAGCTCTGTAGTTGTTCATGAGCTGGCCTGTATGTACTGCCTTAGTCATGCTGGGGAAAACTCAGGCAGACATTGGAATAATAAGGATTAGTCATGAGGAAGTGCAAATATGAGCCGTGTAGTTTATCCCATGTGGGTCCAGTCCTGCAAAACACTAGTAACAGGAATAAAATATGAAGGAGCAGTTCCAAATCCCACAAACATCTTGTGGGTTTTGGGTGCAACTCAGCATCAGCAATCCTTAGCAAAACATTTTGCCCTTATGCAAGAGCAGGGCACTTATTATCACACCCATTAATAGACTATTCTGGGAAGAGCATTGCGGTTGTAGTTTGTGTGGAGAACTTGTGCAATTAATGAAAAGGCAGAAAAGGCAGATGCAGGAAAAAGACTCTGCTTCAACTTTTCAGAGCTTTGGGAAGAAATTCTGGTTTGATTTCAGCTATTCCCACTGTTGGAGTCTTTATCACTCCGTTTTTCTGAGTGTTGGCCTGTCCAAGTGCATCCTGTTATCCTATGGCAAACAGTGTGCGCACTCTGTGGCATTCCAGGGACACTGTTTGCATGAAATTATCAACTTTTACAAAGAACAGTTATTTGTCAGGCAGGTCAAACCAGATGAGTTGCTAAGGCAATTTATAAAAATATCCTCTTTTGGACTATTAGCAATGTTAACATGTCAGGTTATGCTGTATCTTCTGGTGAAGCACTACCCAATGAATGTTTTATGTCCAACAACTGCAGGTTTATGCGTCTCAGATAAAGCCCATCTGGTGACTATTAAAGGGAATTACTGTACATACAACATGAAAGGATTATAACATGGGGGGGGAGGTGGGCAGTGTTTCGTTTTAAGTACCAGTGCTGTTACTAATTTTGCCTTCAGGATAGGTGTTATGTTTAAAACAACTACAGCTGCTTTACCAAGTACAGCTGAAGAGTTTGTGTACTGGACTCCTCCTTGCTATAGGAAAATGGGGTGCTTTGGGAAAGCAAGGGAGACTCGGAACCAGACTTCCCTGGTGGGTAAGCGTGAGCTGCTGATGAACGCAAGGCTACAGCTTCCGGTCTTGCACAAGCCAGTATTTCTGTTGTTGTGTCCCTCTGTAATTGCCTGAATTTTTATTCTTGGTTGTAAGTGGGTTTTGGTAAGCACCTTTCACTATATCTCTGTGTAGCAGTCAACGTTATGGCCTGATTGATGACTTGTCTTTAAATCAGTGCTGTATCACCAACAAAAGCAATAACAGCTCTTCCCCTCTCTGTTCTTTCTTAGGCCCTCCAAGGATTGCCGATAAAGTGATTCACCGTCAGTCTGTGAGGCTAGGGAGGACCATCAAGCTCCTGTGCCCAGTGGAGGGTGACCCCCCACCTCTCACCATGTGGATGAAGGATGGACGCACTATCCACAGCGGCTGGACAAGGTTCCGAATCCTTCAGCAAGGGCTGAAAATTAAGGAGGTGGAAAGTGAAGATGCAGGAACCTACATTTGCAAAGCCACCAATGGCTTTGGCAGCACCAATGTGAACTACACCCTCATCGTGATTGGTGAGTAGAGCTGGGGGAAAGCCAGGCCTCATCTGCTTTGGGGAGAGAGGGCGAGCTGATTTCTGTGGAGCTGTCAGTGATTGCAGATTTGCTTTGTTAATCATTTACTGACCTCCACTCTTCAACTGGCCCTTTCCAGTGTTTGAGGGTTGCCAGAGCTAGCTATGTTGCTGCACATCTTCTGCTGCAGCCAGCTGCAGGCAGATAAGATTATGCAGTGCCAAAGGTTACAAATAAACAGAAATGATGCAATAGTCACTAAGGTCCAGATCACAATGAATTCCACACAGGAAAGGTTATGTGATAAGGAGAGGTCACGCTGATCTTTATGTTTACTGTTGAAACAGGATAGTTCTCAAAACAAATGTTAAGGCACCCATATAAAAACGCACAGCTGGAAGATCCATGTACTGAGCTTTTCCAAAGCATGATGTCTTCCAGAATAATAATATTTAGTTGAAACAAAACTCAGAGCTGGCATATGACCCAAGGATGCTCAGTTCCTGAGAAATCCCCTTGGTGGAGGCAGGATTGAAAAAGCTTCAGATGCCATCTTGGTGACCATGGGTTCACTGGCTGTGGTTTTGACCAGCTTCAGAGGGCTTACTTGGCCTGATGATGGGATTCTGGGGTCACCTGCTGGGCTGAGCATTCCTGAAGGCCCCTCAAGATGCTTCTCTGGGTAATCAGGGATTCCTCTGCTGTGGCTGCCACAGAAATATGCTCATTGATCCTTATCTGTGAGGAGCCAGATGAAAATCATCATGCTAGAGTGAGGTGAGGGCACAAAGGGGAGGGTTACAAAGCAAGGGGTGAGATTGGGTATCTTGCTCACCCTATTGCCTGATCAGCACCCCAAGTATCTTGTCTACAAAGTTCTGTTTCTTTCAGACAATGGAAGTGAGGACAGAGTTTAGGGCAGTTTCCAGCTGCCTACTGGTTGGCACTTGACCTGGTTTTGTTCTATTTCTTCTTCCTCCCCTTCACAGTAGGAGGGCTGCTGTGGACTCAGAGCATGTAGCAAACACTTGGTGCTGCTTGATGGAGAGGATTATCACCCGATAACAGGGTGATTCTTGGAGAACGCACTTTGCTGCAGAGGCAGTATGGAAAGAGACCAGAATGTAAATGTCTTAGGAAAGAGATGCTTAGGTGAGGGAAACCCCTTTGCGATATGGCTCCTGTAGCATCAGTGGCATAAAGCCGCAAAAACCATTTTATAGTCTACATAGTTTGCAAATTTGATTTTCCTTGTTCACCTCTTTCCTATCTATGTCCATCCAGCTTTCTTTGCTACACTGAGCAAAAAGGGTGAAGTGGAAATAGTCTGTAGTGTCATGACTGTATGAACTCCTTTTGGATGTGCCTTCCAGACTGTTTGGTGTGGAGAAAGGAAGGCTGCTTCAGTCCTGCTTGTGCTTTTGCACTATGTGGAGGTTGCCAAAGTCTTTGATCCTCTGTGTCATCCATTATCTTCTATAAAGCTCAGGGCCCAAGCCAGCTCCCGTTATTCCAAGGCAAAGAGGCATCAAGGCATCTGTGTGTCAAACAAGGTTCTGACTGTTCTTGGTAGCACAACAGAAACAAATGAAAGGGAAAATCCAGGAGACACAGGGTAAAAGTTGGACTAGAATTCAGGAAAGATTGAGGCAAAAACTCCAATTCAGTTGCTCAGGGAAATTGGATTATCAAATTTAATTGTGTAAAGAACAATAGTGTTCATTATATTTGGCTCTGAAAAACCCTGGGCACAAACATCAGTTATTTAGAGCCTCATTGGGCAGCTATGGAAGGAAATGGCAAGCTCCCACTGGCCTCTGTGGGTGTGAGATTGAGCCCTGTGCAAACAAATATCGATCACCAAGTGCCAAGAAAAGGGTAATTTTAAACTATGTGGCAGACATATGGGCTGAGTTATCATTCATCTCCATGCATCCTTGTTGTAATTCTGGTTAAAGCCAGTATTTTGCACCTTCCTTCCTTGTCTCACAGTGCATTGTTGTTGCTCAGACAATTTTTGATGGATTACTTCTGTCCCTCATCTCCAGTGGTACAGATGTGTTCATGTAACGTTTCAAACCAATTGCTTTTCACTAGAACAATTTCCCCTGAAAACAAATGTTCCCCTAGTGTCTTTCTTGCCATGGTCTGCAAGTAACCACAAGGTATCACTGACTTCTTCTTTCAAAGGACCCAAACATTTAATGTATTGGCCAGATGCTCACGTTTGTCTTGGTGAAAATGCTTTTGGTTGAGAGCAAATCAATCCTTTGTTGATTTTTGACAAGGAGGCAATGTTTTAAAACCAACTCCATGTCAGTTTTGAGGATGAAAATAAAATTGATGGAGCTGTTTTGTTTGTGCTTCACAAAGCACAAACTTCATTAGACAGAGTGGCTTTCTGAACCATATGGCCTCTCAATTCTCCCATTCCTTCAAAGGAGAAAAAGCCCTGTTATTCCAGCTTTACTGCTAACACCAAACACGTAAAACCACACAGGTGTCAGACATGGGCAAGGTGGTTAAGTTATTAAGTCTACAATAGCATTAAATGATTCATTAAATGTTGACACTTGAAAAAATAAAATTCATTTTGACATGAAAACGTTCTGGGGATTTATGCAGTAATACCTGGAATTGATACAGTAGCTTCTTGAGAGGTTTTGCTATATGCTTTTAACTGAGCTCTGCCATGCCACTGGCAAGTGAGGAACTGTCACCCCTGTGCTATATATTTGTACACTGCAATAGGGTAAGGTGAAAGTTTACCCAAGATCCTACAGAGAGCTGAGACTAAAATTCAGCAGCCTTGAACCTCCCATTAGAGCCTGCAAAGCCTGCATTAAGTGCTATGTAACTCTTATTAATCCTAACTCTTATTAGGCTCTGTATTCCATTATAGCATAGAGAACCAACAAAAACCTGTAACATTGTACAAAGGAATAAAAAGGGCAGTGGGTCCACCATCAGACATGGCAGAGGTGAGCTCCCTTGTCTACGTTACAGGTTGGTCTCTGTGAGATATTTGGTATAAACCTATTTGAATGTCATTTTGTGGCTTTCATGACAGATCTTGCTTGCAACCAGCCAGCTCAGTGCACAAGCAGAGCAAACTTTGGTCTGCCTCTACGCGTCTGGTAGACATACCTACATGTTGCCTGGCTGAAGAACTCAGTCTGCAAGTGTGGATGAGACAGATTACTGTGATTTTACAGATGATAACTAAGGCAAAGAGAGACCAGGTGATTAGTCCAAGACCACGTAAAATATGAGCTGTGGCTCAATGTTGAGTCTAAACCTCTTAAATCTCACCCTAACAGACTATTCCTCCTTCGTAACAGTTGCTAAATTCTTTTAATCCTAATTTAGCATCTTCCTGCTGCTATGTTGGAAAGGAGTCTTCTCTTATTCTAGGTTTTTGATCTTCCTTCTCAGACAAAGGTTTTGCCAACGCAGATGGTAGCAATTGATTTCTGCCCTGCTTATTTCCCCATCTTCTCAGACTGCACGGCCTGGATCCCAAAGATCCAAGGAATCCTGCTCTAATATACCCCTGCATGAAATGTAAGCCAGTGAAAGCAGATAACCAATGTAAGTCAAAACTACAGTTTCCTCTCCTAGCCAGCTTTAATAGTTTTTGTGGCTTACCACAAGATTTGAGATGCCAATTACACTGAAGACAGATTTACAAATGTTGGAAGAGGAACTTCTCTATAATCAGTATTAAATCATCATTGCAGTTATTAAGTACAATGGTTCCTTATTGTGGAGAATTAGCTGTAGCTCATTGAAATAAATGTGCTATACCTTCTCAAAAAGTTATTTGTACAAAGATGCCCATGAAAATCTTACCTGCAAGGTTTTTTCCCAACTGAATCAATTTAGAAGAACTGATTTTTCATCTACAGGTGTGAAAAGTAACCTTATTTTGGTTTTAGATATTTGGCTGAAACCTGCAGTTTCTTTACTGTAGAATAAAACTTCCTTGCCAGTGTGCCCTAAAAGGAAGCCTAAGGCCAAAGAGGAAGAAACAAAATGTTGACTAGCTACTCATTATTTGAAAACTGCCCACCTTGTGTGCTGAATGAAGGTACAATCACGCCCTCCCTCGGAAATCTTAGCCTAAATGGGTGAGATTTGCCTGATTTATAAATAACTGAAAACAAAGTCTTCTAACAAGGAACTGCTGGACAACCTCCACTAACATTCCCTTCTGCAATAATAAATAGTACCAGTTGTTGCAGAAATCTGGCCCTTTTCTGAAGGGAAAATTGTTGGTGAACAGCTGTAGGAAAGACTATTAGTAAATATTTATGCTGTAGCTTAATAACCTCTTTCACTGATTCACCATACAGAGGATTTTTCACTTGCAGAAGTGTTATGGGCCAAGTCCTGCAAGGTGTGCCAGCATTGCAACATGTGGGGCTATTGCTGCAGGTGCTGCCAGTAAATACTTCATCTTGCACCAGTTGCTCAACCAAGTGATGAAAGATCAAACTATCTCTATTTTTGCATCTGTATGCATATTTCTTATTACTTTCTGTAGCAAAGGAAAAGGAAGCAGCAACAAGAGTAGGGTTTGGGATTGTCTCTGCGCTGTAGACTTCTTGCTTCACTTGGAGTTTGTAAACTGCCAAAGACACATCTTGCTTGGATGCACCCCAGCACAGAAAAGATCAACGTTTAAGTCCAAGGAACAGCTGCTCCAGTGTTTCATTTTTTTGCCCTGTATCTCTGACTGCTACAATTGTTTTTTACTCTTCTCTGGGTTTATTTGGAGGAAGATTTTGGTGATGAATCCATCACCCAGTTCATACCCCCCCTGATGCCTGGCCCGCTGAGTGACCAAGCCACTTGGGCCCATTTGGGCTGTGGAGTAGTAAAATCTTGATGCAAAAAGCAGGAGGAAGAGTGCAGCTTGTTGTCCTAAACCCTGATGGGCTGTTCAGAAATTGAGCTACCTCTCATTTTCAAACAAATCAAATTTACTATTAAATGTCTACTGTCTGTCTGCTGCAATTGATTCCTTTGAGAATCCTCCCTGACATCAGATGATTTATCTTTAAAGTAGCTTTTTCCTGCTGAGCTAGCTGCTATTTTATGCTTTTTTTACAGCTTGTCCAAAGACAGCTCTCTTTGATAACAGGCATGTGTGAAAAATTTGCATTAAAATAACCTTTTTTTTTTTTGAGCAGTCAGCATAAGTATACTGAAAAAAAAATCACGGCAATGTCTGAATGGATATTTATTCTAATGTGCTTTTTTCTGCTCATAGTAGTAGAAAATACTGTGTGAAAAAAAGTCAAGTACAGTAAAATATGGTTTGCATTACAGTTCTCCAATGAAGTCATCCATCTGTGTCTCAGAACTCATTTATAGTGCAAAAGCTGAGAAAACATTTGTAGCCCAAAGTCAGGTGCCACCAGCCATCTTGGAAAAGCATGACAAATTCATTTATGTTTGGGTTTTGGCCTCTTAATAAACTCTGGGGACCGGAGAGAGATGTGCTCAGCAAGAAGATATGAATCAACATTGAGTCAGCAATGTGTACACCGAGGGGACTGCTAATGCTAAGCAAAAACTGAAATGAGTCAACAATTAAAAAAAAAAAGAAAAAAGAGTGCAGTATTTGAATTTGAGAACAAGATGGTGTAGCTTGTGCTGGTCATGGTATGGAGTTAGCAATCCGTCTTTAGCACGTTTACTTCAACATGAAGTGTGAAAGGCAGCCCGTCCAGCATGGGACCATTAACACAATCACAGGGCATATAATCATGACTAATGATGATTAGTCAGTTGTTATATGGAAATGAAGAATTCCTTGTGACAATAAACAGTAACAAAGTTCTCATATTTAATTTGTTAAGGCCCCAATCTGGCAGCTGGATCTACGTTGGTGGCCTCCTGTGCGTATGCAACGTGATTAACACCAGATGAGTATCTGGCCATAGTCACTGATGCTTAGTAATGGTTATGTTGCTAATTAAAGCTCAGATTGGTTTTGGCCTTTGGGAGCTGAGCCGAAAAGGGGAGCCTTAGTTTACGACTCCATGCCTAGCAATTGCACAAGGACTTCTTGTCAGCGTGTGTTGTGGTGTCACTGGGTCGCAGTAACTCCTCTGTGGAGATGGAGGTAGGGCTTCGGTTCATAGCAAGACATGTCTTAGTGGTGTTGCCAAGTGAGGGGGTCCTGCATGTCAACCTGTGGGAAGAGACTATCAATCTCTATGAACTGATCTCATTGACTAGAGGAGCCAGTTAATTGCTCGATGTATAAAATGTGCCTATTTTCATGTTTTGGTGCAAACTCATAGCTAAAAACTGTTCACTTGGAAATGAAGCTCCTTTTCCACTGGAGGTGACTCATCATTGACTAATGATGCCCTCACCAAAGCAAGGGCTCGTCCTTCTGAGTGTTTATTAGCATAGGCATAAAGAAACACACCCTGACCAAACTTGGTGTTGCTCAGGGACAGCACAAGCATGTTAGAAGAAATCTAGAAGCAATCAGGTATTCGTATCCCCTGAATTCCAGTGGTGCTTCATTTCCTTCTCATTCGGGGAATCCTGCCAACAAACTCCCTGTCCCTATACACAGCATGTTGATTCCTGGGAATTATCCACTGTCCTGGAAGAGGAAAGAAGGAGAAAGAAATACTTCAAAATAAAAAGGTGACTATTCCTGGATTGCTGCAGAAAAACAATTTCACTAGTTTTAGTCATTTTGATGATTGCTACCCTAGATTGATGTCACAACAGCTCATAATAATTTGTTCTTGAAAAGCTCTTTCTCCATAAAAAGGTGATGATGTGAGTGCCAGTATTAGCTGTAATGATCCTAAAAATGACTGATCAAAAGTGTAGCACCAAGTGATTTGACTGATGGCTCTTGGTAAATGGGTGTAAAAGGCTGGAAAATATCACAACCAGGCAGCAGTCTTGTTTCTTCCAAGTCCAGATCTATAATGTAACTCAGTGCTAATGCTGTATAATGTCCACAGTTTTTACAAGATCTTTGTTAGGTTTTATTAGTTTCATTTGATTTTATAACAAACTTTACAGTATGCTTATCAATACATCATGTTCTGGCTAACAAAAGCCTCACTGTTTTGGGTAGATTTCTTTTTCCCCTTCGTGAAGCTGTAACATAGAAGCCAAGTTAAGAAGGTGACAACACCTGTTCACAATTTAAAGGAAATGAAAAGATTTTTTTCCATGGATGTAAGCATGAAATTCATACATATATGTATGGATATATAATTTCCCTCCATACTCCATCCTGTGGTAGACTGTGGCAAACCAGAGCTGCAGTCAGTGTAAATTCGAGGCATGCAGGACATATGGATGCATTTAGCCCACAATCCTTTGCAGATGCTTTGGAGTGTGTAGCTGCTGCTACACCCATGCAAATAGCAAACTGCAGCTCTGTTTGCTGCACCAATATTGTTTGGGAATGAAAGCAATACACAATACCAGGCAGGCTGACGTTAAAAGTGTGTTTGATCTGAACAATTTATGGCTTCCTTCTGTTAAATGATATTAATAGAATTAGCCTCTGATCCCAGTGAGTTTGTGGTGTACATGGTGGGTTTTTCTCGTCAGTATGTCTGAGACTAAAAACATCTTTTGCCTCTGACTTTATTCATCAGAGTTGTCTTTCTTACAATCCTCCATACAGCTAATGGGCAGAATTTCAGTCCGTGTTGACAGAGCAATGCTGATGTGCACAGCTGCTGGTTTATCCACATCCATGGATCTATAATGCTTAGGAATAGCTTCATTTGTGAGTAAAGCTAGTCCCTGGTCCAAGCAGGTGATATGTATGTCTATGGAAAGCAGACATGCAGGCAGTGATCTAGATTGCCAGTCAAGGTCTGCTGTGACTGCAGGATAGTAGTTAAGTCTTTTAATTAATAGTGCCCCAAGTAATGAGAAGGATCACGCTAATTCTAGACCTGGTCATTAGCGGTTTTGAGATATTTGCCATCTTGCCAACCATCCAAGATGACCATCTTCCCCAAGTAGGAGGATCTTTCTGTTAACTTTCCTACAACTACTACTATCCTCCCCTTTTCCTGACAGCATTTCCTTGGCACCTGTGCTCCATCCCTCTTCTTGCCAAAGGTGTGAAGTGAAGGACTTAGCATGGCCTCACGGAACTCAGTGGACCACTGAAGCTGGGTTGAGCTTCATGGGCACAGTGTCTCCAGGAGATCTCTCCCAGAGAGCACTCTGCCCATTCACTAGTGCCATCATACAGCTCTGCTGTCCTCAATTTGCCCAGTACATACCACTGATAGTGCTTTTTGGCCAAATTTTAGTCCCTTTGATATCAGTTAACTCAGAAATGCACAGAAGGCACACTATTAAATTAAGGCACTGTGTATAATATTTATTGTAGAAAGAACAGCACCAGGTTGGGCTAGTTTACAAGGTGTAGCTTGAATGTTGATTTTGGAGACTACTTCTTTATGTGTAAATGCACATACACGCCATCGATTGTTCACGTGCTGCTTCTTGATCCGTACATGTAGGTATGTTGCCGGTTAAAATGTATGGTTGTTGAGGACGTGTATTTTTACATTCCTGTAGGGTCTGGTTCTCTACCTTTCCTGTGCTGTCTTTGGCACCCACATTAAGAAAAAGATGAAGAAAAAGAAGAAAAAAAAACGCAGCAAAACTGCTGGCAATTAGTGTATAAACATATTTTTAAATCCAATTTATTTTTGTTTGATGAGAGAAAGAACATATTCTGTGTTGTGCTTGATGAATAATATCATTGTGCTAGAATGCTTTGATTCTTCTTACTTTGTAATAATGTGGGTTTCCTAGTCAGAAGACCTGAGTGTTTACATTATACACTTTTGGCAATAAATTTGGAAAAGAAGAGAAAAAAAGCACTAATCCCAGGAGTTCTGAAACCTACACTCCTTCTTAAATGTACCCTGTTAAAGACATTAAGTCCCTTGCAAACATCCATCTATCAGCAGTTGAGAGTTTGTAAAAGGCGTACTTTGTTCTGAACTCCCTGCCCTACTGATTATGCACAGTTCTTTTATTTTGTGAATAGGATGACGACCCCTTAGCCTGGTAATGATGACAGATTTATGTATTTTAACACCCAGACGCTGCTGTATTTGTTAAGGGCTGCCAGACTCCAGCAGTGCTGCAACCGTAGTTTATTTTCATTGTCAGTTTGTGCTGCTTTTTAAGGTGTTCTGTAGCCACTGGAAGCAGCGCTGCTGCTGCTCTCAGAGGTTGAGATGTCAGGATGTTAAGAGCATAAGCCACCATCCTTGGACTGTTTCCACTCATAAAATGTCAGTTTTACTCTGGTCGCAATGACGCGGTGGAACCTGCTCCTTGCACTGAAGCCAAGGAAAAGAGGGGAGAAATAAAACCCCTTCGAGCAGTAAAAGGAATCAGATAACATAGAATTTATCCTTCAACTTTCTACTCCTATGATGTATTTTGCAGTTCTCAAGTTAATGTTTTAAAGAGAACCTTCTCTTAATGTACAGTAAAAGCGAAGAACATAAACATACCTCGCAAGCTTAGCTGTTAAAGCACTGTATGGGTCAACACATCTGTCCTCTACGCGATGCATCTGTCTGTGATTTCTTTGGGGTTGTTCTAAATTACTGCAAGTGGCAGAACAATAGAGAGACAAACAGTAAGAACAATGCTGTTGTTTAATAACAAGCTAAATTATTAACAGGCCTGTACAGAAAATATTTCATGTAAATTAAAAGGAAGCAAATTATTTTATTTTCCATTGCACTGATCCAGTGCAACAAAGACAGTTGTTGTCTTTCTTCTTTTCTTTCATCTTGCTACAGATATGTTTGTTCCTCTGCGTGTATATAATTTTCTTACAGACACACTACAAAGGTTATAGGGCAAAAAATGCAGAATATGGATGGTTTTCTGATCTCTTCATGCCAACCAAACCACTAAATCTGAGTTTGTCACACAGTCCAAATGATGCATAGGACTTTTATTATCTTCGTTTTCCTTTTTTTTTTTTAAACTTCCAATTCTTTGTTTCCCTGAAAAATGTTGTCCAGTCAGTTGAACTATTGAGTTGAGTCTATCTTCTGCTTGATTGTCAACAAAGGGCTTTGAAATATTTGGGATTGAATCCTTCATCGTGAAACTATTTTGATTTGGAAAAAGCATCACCACCAAATTCTTTGTTGAGTTTTCTTTGGTCCAATATTAGATGTTTCTCTTCTTAAAGAGAAGCCATGTGAGTTGGCATGTTGGTTTACTGGGTTTTTTTTCAAGCTGTAATAAATTATGGTGACCTTTCCTCTGAAGTAAACAAAGGTCATCATCTCAACTTCATTGAATGTACAGCCAACAAGAGAGAGAAGAGCTGGTGACAGTCCTCCTCGTTCACTGGCAGGGAATTTGGGAAGGGAGTTGGATCCACTTCAGATGCAGGCTGGGATTCCCAGACCTGCCTGCTGCTCTCTCCAGAGTAATCCCAGGAATCTTGTGGAGGAGAGGGATGGCGTCTCCCCAATCCCCAGCACAGCCCCATGTTTGTGCTCTGTTTGCAGCGTCTCCTGACAACTGCAAGCCCACTGCAGCTTCTCCTGGTAGCCCTTGCGTGTGCTTTGGCAGGAAAAACTCCAACCCAGGAGAAAGTTGTGGGAATTCAACATCAAGAGGGTTGTTTAAGCCAAGCTCATTTGTCATCTTCTTTGGTTTGAGTGTGGTTTTGTTAATCGCTTTGCTTCAAGGAGGCTTGGAAGATGCAGCAGCCTTCAGTTGTGGGAAGTGCATAATATTGAGGGTGAATTTTGAGAAGCTGGTCTATGCCTTTGGCTTGAAATGCAAGCAAGGTGCTAGGCATGCTCCTCCTGTCCTGACAGACATGCTCCTGAGATGCAAGCCATTTCCTCTCATGTTGATGGATTTGATTGGCTTCGTCTAAAGGGACTCCGTTATACCCTTTCCTCTGGGATGGTTTTCAGAGCTGCTGGGGAGGTGTCCAAGAAGCTGTAATCACAGCCATTGTAAAAATGTGTCTATGTGACCTACAAAATAAAGAGGCTGTTCTATGGGTGCTCCATCCTTGGGTAATTGGGGAGAGTTTTGTGGTGGTGCCTTGAAACCTTGCCATGATAAACAGACAAAAGGGCAACAGCTTACAGGGGTAGATTGGTGGAATTGCATCAGAAAGGAATTTGGCCACCTGACATCCTCAGTACTGTCAGTGGTCATATGTATCTCTGATCCCTTTGCCAGGAATGATTTGAATTTTACCCTTGTTCTAGGCAAAACCTGCGTCATGGATTAAATTGGTAAATAAACATAAATTAAAATATATTAATTTAATATAATATATTAAAATATATTATCTTATATAAAATAAAACATAAACTGTTAAACCTTAAGTACAGAATTTACGCCATATATGTTGTTATTGCTATTTGTTTGACCCATGTTAGCTTTTCTTGGAATTTTTGGCCCTTGTTGTGTTCAAAGCTACACTCTTAACAGGAGGACAGGTTGCACACCATGCAACTTGCTCACAAGTGACATTTTTGCCACCTTTCATCATTTTCAGCAAGGAAGGAAATATTGTAGATCCTGTGACAGCATCTCTGTTCCTCCAAGGCCATGTTGGCATGTCCTGAACTGGGAACTCTTTAAAAGTTTTGCTAGAACTTCCCCACCTGGTATTTAGAAAAAGCACTCTTCTGTGTTTGGAGCCAAATCTATTAATCTTTGCTCATATGTTAAGGACCTGAAACGCTGGGGTTTGAACCCCAAGCCCCAAATTAAGGTTGACATATGGGTGATTCCCACAGCCCTTCCCAAAGGGGGGGTGAGTTTCCCTTTAGGCTTCCCTCCAGGGTGCTGCAGCCTTGCAGACGGAGCCATTGGGTAAAGGAGCCCCAGGTGTCCTGCAGTGAGTAACCCAAGGTCAGGTGTCCCCCTGAGGGATAAAAGCTGGGACCCCTTGCAGGCAGGGGCAGTGTCTGTCTGTGAGGGGGATGCCCTGTGCAGAGTTCCCTGTTGGGGAAGGACCTCCTGACTCCCTGGGACTGGGCTCTGCTCAGGTCTGGCTTTTGTAGATGTGGGCTGTGTAGAGATTCAGTATGTGCCTTCCTTGGTCTTATGTGTTTGGCTTGTTGACCTGGTTGTCTCCCATCCCTTCTATGGGAGACTGCATTTCACCATTTATTGGTGAATTGTTGGTCATGCGTTATTGTTGTTGGGGTCAGTGGGATTGATGTCAGTTATGTATAATCTGACTTGTTTGTACCCCCAGCGCTCACCCATGTACTGACCCTTTTGTATCAAATACAATTTGTTTATTGGTTCATCTTTATGCTGGCTGTGTCCCTTATGCTAGGCCTGATAATTGGCAAAACAGGACCAGAGAAATAGTTTCAGACATGGGGAATAAAAGCCAACAAGTTGCCTGCATGTTGTTCTTTTTATTTCTGATGCAGACTTTTCGACGATATTTTATTGCTTTTCTTATTGACAGCTACCTCCTTGGAGTCCCGTACCAGCTATTTTGACACTTAGCACAGGAAGACTGTTTGCTGTGGGGAAATAACCAGTTTGCTTATCCCCTTACAGAGTTCCTAAAATCACAGAATGGTCTGAGTTGGAAGAGACCTTAAAGATCATCTAGTTCCAACCCCCCTGCCACAGGCAGGGACACCTTCCACCAGACCAGGTTGCCCAAAGCCCCGTCCAACCTGGCCTTGAGCACTGCCAGGGAGGGGGCAGCCACAGGTTCTCTGGGCAACTTGTGCCAGGGCCTCACCACCCTCACAGGGAAGAATTTTTTCCTTACATCGATTCTAAATCTACCCTCTTTCATTTTAAAGCCATTACCCCTCATCCTATTGCTTCATACCCTTATAAAAAGTCCCTCTCCATGTTTCCTGTAGCCCCCTTTAAGTACTGGAAGGCTGCTATAAGGTTTCCCTGATGCCTTTTCTTCAGGGTAAACACCCCCAACTCTCTCCACCTGTCTTCATAAGGGAGGTGCTCCATTGCTCTGATCATCTTTGTGGCCTCTGGACCCACTCAAGCAGGTCCACGTTCTTATGTTGCAGGCCCTGAGTTCTGACCTGCTTTTTTATTTCAGACATGGCACAACAGCGGGTGCCACCTCATTCCTGCAGGATGCACAGTGATGATTTAACTTAATGGGATGGCATTGCTTTTGTACCTTGCTTAGATATGGTTCCATGGACTTGGAAGGTATTTTCAAGCCTGCTCACTTCATCCTGCCTATTTTGGGGGATTTGTTATTGTAATACAGTGGGATTTCTTCTCCAGCCTCAAACGCTAAACATGGCTAAGTTGAGATGATACAGCCAGTTCCTTGTGGATACTTTGGTCTTTCTTCAGTGTAAAGTGATGGGTGGATTCTTAGCCACTGCTTTTCTCAAGCCTGTCTTCAAATATGGCATGATTTAGGTCACAAGTGAAATACTTTTCACATTCTTAGTGAAGGAAGAAGTGGACCCCACTTCGAAGTTTGTAACGTTAAAGGAGGAGGGTAAACTGAACTTAGAGCATTTTATCTCTGGGGCCATCAAAGATGGAAGATAAAGGGGAGTTTTTCAAAAGCAGTCAGTCGAGGCTGAGTCAACCCCTTTTTTTAAGAATTCCCATGAACTTCCATGGGATGAGTATCGCCAATGCTGAAAGCTTTTGAAACCTTACCTAACCATCCAGTGACACCTTTTGAAAAATGTGTGTACTAAGCATACATTCCTGGGAAAATGTGTAGGGTTCACATGTGTTGAGTACTGAGATGCTTTCTCAGAAGCAGGTGTTTTGAAAGGAAATTGAGAAAATGGGTTTCTAAAGCAATTTTAATGAGCTGTAGTGTCTGCCCTAGTCAGTAGGGACATAGTACTTAAGTTGGAGCTATTTTTTAACATAGTTTTCTCTCCTGTAAGCAGGGCCTGACTGTTGGCTGTTGCAATAAGCAATCCCTCTAACACCAATCCAACCCATTCAGCTGTTATGTGAAGTCACGCTGAGTGCCAAACAATTGTAAGGTTTGCTAGTGTCTAACTGAGCTTGTACGATGCTTTGGGATTCAGAATCTGAAAAGACATTTCTGTACCACCTCTGGATATGAGCTGTAACTGCTGTAACAGTTAAATACAGATTAATAAGAACATTGAAGCTAGGGCTTGTGACAGTCCCAAGGTTGCAGTAATAATTTTTTTCTTCTTCTGCTTTAAGAAAATTCCAGGCTGGAATAGCAGGAACACTGTCGCTGGATGTTTTCCATGCATGCCGTCGCCATTGGCCGTGGTGGGAAATCGGTGGAGTTACTCAGAAGGAATGTATGTGAATGATGAGTGGAGTGCTCTGCCCATGTTGCAGGGCAGCATCCCAATACCTCCCCTTGTTAGCTTTATGACTGCTAAAATTCACTGGACTCATCTGAAGGGAATACCTCTTCTTGAAATTCTATAGGGAGGAAATGAAGGAGAGAAGGAACAAAAGGAGAAAAACATCAGGGGAGGGATTTTAAAAAAACCCTTTTCTTCCTTTTGCATTGCAGACACGTTAAGTACTTAGTATTTTAAGAGCATCTTCTTACTTAGAAAAGCTGGCAAAGATAAGATTCAGTATGAGTCTGCCAGATTGATTTACAAATCAGCCTTACGAACTCCTGCTGCTTAAACATACCAGAATGCGACAATTAAAGCCAACATCTGGAATTCATTGGTGGAGCTGATCCTAGATAAACATTAAATGAATGTCCATTTCCTTAGCATTGGATTTCCTCTGGCTACCACAGCTTAAGTAGTGTCATCCTATCAGATGGAGTTGATGATGATTGCAGAGCAAATGTCAAAGTCAGAGCCAGATCTATTTGTTCCATCTTTTAGCACTGAAACTAGGACTAAAGCTGGGCTGAAGAGACACCCACTGTTTTTTCCACTAGACTGTGGGCATCGGTTCCTCATCTCACTAACCTGGGCTAAGATGATTGTCTGATTCCCTTTTGCTTCTGTGAAGATTCCATACTTCAGATTAGTTACATTTATCTCACTTGAGGAACTTTGTCTCAATAGAGTATCTCCTCTCTCTTTTTCCCCCAAACCTGTCAAGGTTACTGCAGTCTCCCTCCTTTCTCCAAATCCAGGGAGGGTTCTGTTCATTAATTTGTTAGAAACAGAGAAAATCAGCTAATGAATTTGGAACTAAGTCCTAAGTTACATAAGTGGAAGCCAGTCACAACAAATATGTCTGTCTTCCTTTGCAAAAGTTCTCTTCCCTGAGTCATGGCTGGAGAGTGGTCAGTGCTGTCCATGTTCATGGTGGGTGAGGTGGAAAGCCCTGGGGAATATTTTTTTCTCAGGTCCAAGAAAAGATTGCTTACCCTGGCAAGAATCACACTTCTTTGTGCAATCCAGCGTAACTGTCATCATTGGGGCAGTAAAAGCACCTTTTGGCTTTCACTTGTGCTCGTGTTACCTTATAGTCTCTGACCTCCTCGGTCACTGGAGGAGCAAAAAATGTGATGGTCCCTAGGTGATTTTATTTGCACAACCATTGTGTCCCACCTTCTGAAGCTGCTCCGTCCTGGGTCACTGAAATGAAGATGAGGAGAGGTGTTTCGATGTGGGCAGGCACTCTGGATGCAAACAACCTGAGGGGGAAAAAAGGTCCCTTTCTTGGAAAACCATAACTGCTTTTAGAAGTGGAGCCTTCCACTAAGGCATATGAAAACACATTGGCTCAGGTCTGCGCTTAGAACGTCATTCTTGCCTCTGATCTCAAGGAAACTGGATGGGGTTTGGGGTCTTGAGGAACTTTCTGAGAATCCAGAACTAATGTTGAAGTGTCTGGTTTCACCTGTCTGAGGCATGAGGGTTTGCCTGCAAGCAAACAAACGCGGATTTTGCAGAGAGCTCTTTGAAGCAGTCACTTTCTGCTCTGTACCATGCAGGAGCTATACTGAAAGAAATAAACTTATTGCTGGTGAAAGGGTCCTTCTTCCAACCTTGACGTGATCTTTGAAATCTATGCTATGTCTCCAGGTCACTTCTGCTGGATTTCTCTTCTGTAGCTCCTAGCTTCTGCTCAGAACATGGTCTTTCTCTCCCTTGGGACCCCAGTATAGAGCTTTCTCCCACTTTCACCAATCTGACAATCAAAATGTCCTCCTTTCCACCTCTTGCCTAATCATTCAGCTTTATAAAACCATTAGCTCCGTACCTTGGTTTCTTTGGGGAAAGTTGCATGAATATTTTCCTTCCCTTCCCTCCTGTGCTTTCACACGCTGCTTCCCCCCCAACTTTGTGGAAAAGCTGAATCCGTATGGATCTTCTCGGCTCAGGATGTAGCTCCTGGGAGGCAGCCAGGTGGCTTTTGGGAAGCGTTTGGGTTTCAAATCTCTTGTTCCCTGTTCAGCAAGCAGCAACAGAGCCATGAGGGCTATGCTTGACATACCTCAGAGCGCTCAGTGACACAGCAATCGCTCAAGGGCCAGTGTGTTTCAGAAACAGAGCACAGATATGTTCCCCAAGTCACCCTCCTGAATCATCAGGACTTTCTACACAGAGCAGGCGCCTTCTCTCATTTAAACGCCCCCGGCCCAGCTTAGCTGGAGGTCACTGGTGACCCCACGCACAGTGCAGAGCAGGCTCAGCACAGCGATGCAGAGGAGCTGCGAGTGAGACCCATGTGGCCCTTGTGCTTTGCATTCTAATAGTATAGAGTTGCTTGCTCAGGGTAGGCTCGAAGAGGCAGAAGCATTTTTCTTGCTGGTTGGCCCTTTTTTCCTTGTGGCTCTACGAATGTCAATCTGCAAGTTGAAAAGGTAGCATGAAAGAGCTTCACAGAGAGGAAAGATTCAGGTAAGTTTACAGTTATGTTATTTTGATTTGCTTGTGACTTCTGTCTGGTGGGTTTTCCAAAGCAGCTGATAAATATTTTTCTCCCTGTTATGGTGCCGTCAGTAGCCTGAAGTCCCATTTTCCTCCTATGGAAGATAGACCTTTGGGGTCTATAAAATTTATGCAGTGTACTTTCTGATTTTTATTAGCCTAGTAAAAGAGATCATATTTTCTATGCTTCTGTATCTCTGGAAGTTATGACTGGGGAATTATTCCGCAGGGCAACAAGCTGAATGCTGTGGTTGAAAATACTGATTTATCTGAGCTGTGAAAGCGCTAGACCAAGCAGATAATGAAAGTCCTTGAAACGCTTCAGACATGCACAGCCATTTTAGAATATCCCACAAGGGGGCTATGGGTTACGTTGTCATTTAGCTTTTAGTTGTTGCTAATTAGTTCCACCTAAACACTGATTTCCCTAGCCCATTCCTCCTCTCTCAATTGTAACACCCCAAAGAGTGAATTTTCTCTGCTCTCCCTGTTTGAAAACAGTTTTATGGCAACTGCTCTGTTTGTGGATGTGCAGTGGATGTAAATACCTTTAAAAATATGATTTTTAATAAACATGTGCTTCCAGGCCCAGCTATGAGTGGGAAGAGTAGGGCACAGCAGAAAGCAAGTCTCAAACTTTATGGTTTAAACAGATGAAGTTGATCAAGAACTGGTGGAATAACAGACATACAAAAATGTAAAGGGAGCTTCTAAACCTTGTGGAGAATATCGGTGGTATCAGAAGCCTCTTTTTGCCCCCTGTTAGTTTCTTTGCATTGTTTTTCTTATCTGGGCAGCAAAAAAAAGGAAGAGTATTGGCCAGTAAAGCACGTGTTGTTTAATAGCCTCTGCTTCTATTCAAATAGGAATTTGTATCAAGACTTGGGACAGAGCAGGGTTGAGTTGGAATGGAACTACTGTTTAGGTATGTGTAACCCTGCGAGATCAGTCATGCCTTTTACCTTCGTAATAAGGATAATTGGCTTTCTTCCAATGAACGTAAAAAAATTAAAAATGTAGAAATGTATAGTAAAGAAGGAATGAGTTTTTTCCATTGCATGGCTTAGGCTGGAATATTTTTAGGTATACACATTTTTCCAAAATCGTTTGTTTGCGAGTAAGAAAGCCTCCAAAATGACCTTATGTCAATACATTGACAGATGTGGGAGTAAAAGGAATCAGTACAGTGTCACTTGGGTAGGATGTTAGGAGGGACAGACCCCGCTGGGGACTCCTGCTCTTTCCTCTGTGAAAATGATGGCTGCTGCACAGCCTAGACAAAACCTAGGATTTGCCTCTGTTGTTTTATGCCTCTTGCAGCCAAAGGGCAGCTGAGCATAGAGGTGAGGAGGCTTTGTGGCTATGTTACTCCTGCACAGTCCCAGAGGTGCTGTCAGAGGGAGATGCCACATCCTCCTGGCCTCCTCCTTCCATGCAAAAACTCACTAAATAGTTGGGTGTTTGCCACAACATAGGTGAGTCTGCCTTACCACCATGTGGAAGAAGTGACCGAGCTCTTTGGCCTTTTGTTCAGTAAAGGGCAGTGGAAGGTAAATCTGAGGTGACTCTGTTGCCTTCTGCATCATTTTTCTGACCTAAAAATAACACTGCAGCCCCTGTGGTTGCCATTAGGGTTATTTAGTTCTTCAGCCTTTTTTTTTTTTTTCCCTTTCCCTTTCCAGAACACTAGCACTGCTCAGCAGAAGAACTGCCCCATTGTGTGAGCCCAAAGGAAACATTGCATAGAAAATGTGAGGAATTTTTAGGCCATGATATGTTTGGACTAGGAAGCAGGGGACTCAGAGGAATGTGGAGTACGGTTCCAAAAATATTCCCTGCAATAGCGCTCTTGGTCAGTAACAGTTATTTTTGTTGGCCCGCCAGCCCCCTCAAGCAGAGGTGATGTCATTCCCCGGCATGGTGGATGTGGAAATACAGAGAGTGCCCTGTGGTTTTGCAGGGCTGAGAGCGGACAGCTGAACCAAATGCCTTCTCCTGTCTCAAATGTTCTTTCTGTTGCAAAAAAGATTTGAAAAATAGCATGTTGTGGGGGATGGTGAAGATGGCTTTAAAATAATTAAAAGCACCATAGAAACATTTTCTGTAGTCTCTTCCTCCCGTGTGAGCTCCCTTCCTGTTAGCTCTTCAGCTTTTCTCCTTATAGTGATTTATAATGTTATACTACTTTAGTTGTTAAAACGGATCAAATTTTAACATGTAGCACTCTTGGTGTCCTGAGCACCTCTGGCTGAGACATGAACATGTGAATATCTTCACAGTGGTTAAAATGGTTTGGTATACCCTAGAACATCTCTGAAAAAGAAAGCCAGCCCTTTTCCTGTAATAAACAAGGTAGAGCAGTAAAATATTGGGACCTTTCTCCATGCTGGTGACTCTCAATGTTCATTGTGATCTTGATCATGCTGATTTGAATGTTAAGAGCGCATGAGAGAGAGATGAAGAAAGGGAGAAACTGATTTTCTTAAAAAAAAAAAAAAATTATCTAGGCTGATAAGATAGTAAAAACTGTGTGTAGCCATGTGTTCTATGAAGCCAGCAAGACTGTAACTTCACCTCAGTACTCCCTACCCTAAATTACATTTAGCACAGGTAGCTAAGCCAAATTTCCACTTTGCCACAAAGAAAGGGGTGCCACGGTATACTGGACATGAGACAAGGAGTTAAGAAACTTGGATTTTATTCCTGGCTCTGGAATTTGGCTACTGAGTACCACTGGGTATTGCTTTCCTACCTAGGTCTTATATATGCCACTTGTATATTCCCAGAGGGATAGTGTTCATCCTTGCAGGGCTCTAGTTTTTGTTATGGCATCTGGATTTAATTGCATGGCAAGTAGTAGCCACACCGATGATGTTTGCTCCTTCACCAGCACTTGTGAAAGTTGTGCCTTATGACATGACATAAAATGCAACAGATTTGAGCTATTTTGGATCATGGGAGTGTCCAAAACTCTCCCGTTTGAATCTTTATTACATGGTTCATGGAGAAAGGAAGAACCTGTAAAAAAACACAGCCCTGCCTTTCCCAGAATTCCTCAGCCAGGTATCTTGGGGCTGCAGAGGAAAGAAAACTGTATAAAAACAACCCAAAAGCATACAAATGCAAATGTTTCCTAACCTTGAAACTTAATTTTTGGGTTGATAAAATCCATGCCATGCTGACAGTTATACAGTGGCAGGAAATTGTTAAAGGTGTCAGGTTTTCCATTTTAATTCTAGGAATGCTCTGGCAGTTGATTTCTTGAAAATGCTGTTGAAAAGGTCCCACTTTCTAAATTGGAAAGATTTACAATTTACCTTTTCTGTTAACCTCTTGTTTCTAAAAAGGTTAAGGAAGGGAAATCCCTCTTTTTAACACTGGTAGCTATTTGACAAGGTTTTGTTAGCACTGGGTAACATTGGATTACTCAGCAAATGTACCAATGTAATGGTAAAAGGAACATTTACTTGCAAGTTATGTACAGACGTCTTAGAAAACTGCTTGTGTCACATAATTCATATACCCCATTTGATTTTCATTGTTGCTAATGTACTCCACTCCACTAGAATAGAATATTTCATTTGGAAGGGCCCTACAACCATCATCTAGTCCAACTGCCTGACCAATTCAGGGCTGATCTAGTTAAAGCATATAATTAAAGGGATTGTCCAAATGCCTCTTAAACAGTGACAGGCTTGGGGCAGCAACCACCTGTCTAGGAAGCCTGTTGCAGTGTTTGACCACCGTCTTGGTAAAAAAATGCTTCCCAATGTCCAGTCTAAACCTCCCCTGGTGCAGCTTTAAAAAAATGCTTTCTAATGTCCAGTCTAAACCTCCCCTGGTGCAGCTTTAAACCATTTCTACAAGTCCTATCACTGGATACCAGAGAAAAGATCTCAACACTTTCCCCTCTTCAGGAAGCTGTAGAGAGCAGTGCGGTCACCCCTCAGCCTCTTTTCCTCCAAACTAGACAAAACCAAAGTCCTTAACTACTCCTCACAGGACATCCGTTCCAGCCCTTTCACTAGCTTTGTTGCCTTCCTCTGGGCACATTCAAGGACCTTCACATCGTTCTTAAATTGTGGGGCCCAGAACTGCACACAGTGCTCAAGATGAACTAGCACCAATGCTAAATACAGCAGGATAACACCCACTTTTGACCAGCTGGTTGTACTGTATTTTGCAATTTACCTCTTGCATAAGTGTCTTTCTTACCTCTTTGAGGAGTTATACAATTTTGAGTGAATTAATCCTCAACCCAGAAGGGAATCAAATAAACATATTTTTGATGACAAGATGGAGCTTGGGATATCAGCACAGCCAATTTATGCAGGAAAAATCTACTTCACTTGAGGGCAGGCAGGTACATTTAGAGTTGCTGTTGGAATCTGAATTCCTTTAGGATAATTTTAAAGCAAAGTGGGGTCTGGTAGATTTGGCGTTGGCATGTGGCATCGAGCTCACCTGTGATCAATACATTTTTCCTCAAGCACTGCTGGAGAAAAAATGGAGCTTTGCTAATGTGAGATAGAGGCAATGGAGGCTGCTACTTCAGGTTCAGAATGGTTTCTGAGTGTTGGAGTGCAGAAGGGAAGGATTCTCCAGTGTACTTTGGAGGTGTTATCCCAGGCTGTTGGAAGATGAAGGCTGGGGCAGTACTGGGATACATAGGAGTGCTGGGATAAGGAGATGGGAGCTAATTTGGATTACAACTAGAGCATTTATGGAGAGAACTGCAAAGGTGATATCTCTCTAGAAGGCAGAAATCTGTGGAGCTCTTGGAGGGTCTGGAAAGAGATCAGGTGATCTCAAGGGACAGTTCTCCCAGGGTGAATCTGCATCTCCAGATTTCTGTCTGTAACAGGTAAATAACCACCTGCTCTTTCCCTGCCTTGATCTTAATGTGGTTGAAGCAGGTTAAAAAAATTAGTTGTGTCTGGGATCATCAGAACTTCTTGGTGTAATGGATTATCTGGTAACTGTGAAGAAGGCATGGAAGGCTATGGGCAGACTATGGGCTGGGGAATATGTCAGGATTAATAGGCTAGCCAGTCCCTTGATGAGCTCTACCCTGGCAGCTGCCTAGTAGCCAGCTTCCAGTATAAATAATCTTATAACTCTAGGGTTGATAGTTCCAAAGCTTAAAATATGAAGGCCATACTGTGCTCTTTCTCAATATCATGACCTTAATAGGTTTCCAGTAAGAGCTGTAAAAATTGTCCCTGTACCCACTCTGCTTTATGACTTGAAAACATTTGTGCAACAGTGCATGGCTTAGTGTCCTGGGCAGGACCGAATGAAGCCCATTGCCTAATTGGAGAGGAAAGGTCTTTGATGTGCCCCAGATTAAAGACCTCTAATGGTCTCTCTAATTAGTCACTGAAGTAGATTTGTAGTTCTGAAACAAATTGTATCAGAAACATTAGTAGTCATGACTAGTTATTAATAGAATAGAATAGAATAGACTATTTCAGTTGGAAGGGAACTACAACCATCATCTAGTCCAACTGCCTGACCAATTCAGGGCTGATTGAGTTAAAGCATGTTATTAAGGGCATTGTCCAAATGCCTCTTAAATACTGACAGGCTTGGGGCAGCAACAACCTCTCTAGGAAGCCTGTTGCAGTGTTTGACCACCCTCTTGGTAAAGAAATGCTTCCTAATGTCCAGTCTAAACCTCCCCTGGTGCAGCTTTCAACCATTTTTTTTCTCTTCTTCAGACAGTCAGATAAACAGCAATTAGTTGACTGGGTGTATTGGTCTATTTGAACATACTGAAGGAGACAGACCGGACAAAGGAAGCAGCAGCACATTGTACTGCACTGAGAAAAGCGGATAGAGAAGAGAGTTTGTAATGAGGGATGTTCAAAAGCTCCCAAGTGCTTTGTTTTATGGAATTCACTGGGGCAGGCTGTGGATACCTTATGCTGAAATCTGAAGCGTCAGATTTTTATTGATACATATTTCTGTGGTGCCCATAGGTTAGCTCCCAAATGCTGTCAAAATTGAAACAAGGTGGTACAGATGCAGTTTTATACAGCTGGCTGGAGCTTCAAGGGAACATAAGTGACCTTTAGACTTAAGGGGTCCTGGTCCTGGTGACAAAGATGGTGAAATAGAGAATGGGGACCACCAACAATTTGCTGGAGGGGGAAGTCTCGTTTGTCTCCTAGAGCTTTGCTATGCTATTGATATGGGTTATTGAAACAGGGTGTTCCCATAGTAATTTCCTCACACTGGCATTGCAACACCCTCCCCCAGTGAAATTCCTGCCTTAACTTCAGTCATTAGCAGAGTCCCAGCTTTCAGCCAGCTGTTTCCCCATGAGTTGTTCTGCAAGGCAGGTAATTTGCTGCCAGGACCGTCTAAAGAAGACTTCTCTATCTGGATTGCACCATGTAGCAAAGCCGGCAGTGAACACTGAATTCATTTTCTGTGTTATTGTTAGAGTGAGCTCTTTATAACCATTCAATTTTCTTTTAAATAAATCCCATTTGGAAAAACAAATCCTGCCCATAAAAGCAGCATTCTGTACTGGGTTAGTTTTCAGCATACCGTACACAGCTGTATATTTGGGTTTATGTCTCCAGGCTAAATTCTCATTCCTGTGTGCAACCAGTGTATTCATGCCAGAGCAATGGCAAAGCTGTTTCTTGAAACTCTTGGGGTTTCATTGAGTCTAATGGCATTAGGGAAGATGGAAGAGAATAAAGTGGGAAGGTGCCAGACAGTTTGTCTTAGGGACTCTTGTGTCAAAGATTAGAAAGGGCCCAAGTCTAAGGTGGTAGAGATCTCTGTGTCAGATTTTCCTCAGTCTCCTAGCCGTTGCATGCATCCTGCCAATCTGGCTCCCAGATTTGGGCCTATTTGTCCTTACCCCATCTTCTTCCTCCATGCTCTCCCAAGTCCCTTGTGCACCATGGAGGCAAAGCATCACCTCTGACCACATGCAGAGGTAGGAGGGACAGCTAACCAGGATGGCCTCTATCCAGAGCAGAAGTGGGACTTTTCTGTGACCACAACTTTTCTGTGCCTACAGAGGATGCTGGGAGGGCTGAGTCTGATTAGGAATAGATGCAGTTTTGTGGAACCCAGGACTGCATTAGAAACTTCCTGAGAGCATCATCTGTTTTTTTGATGCCAAATAAAAGTGTGTGACCAGAGTATTCGTGTTTCCATGGAGGACAGTTCTACAACGTGGCAATAGACATCCCAGATCCCATGCTTTTGGGCCTTTAGCTGTGTTCAACAAGTTGCAAATGCTATGGGAGAAAACATGAGAGGACTATAATTTTTGCCAAATTAAGAAAAGTCATCTGCTGTTTGAGTTCACTCATAGCAAACCCCCATTCCTGGAAGTTCCCAACAGGTCATCAGCAGGTAAGTGGTTTAGACCACCTTGTGTTCATTAAAAACAATTTACCTGTACTTTACTGGATGCTTGTCCATGGAACGAGTAGCTTAGGTCTACATAGAAAGACAGTGGAAAGGTAGGGGGGTTGTTCCTCCCTTTGCATAGCATGACAGGAAGAAAATGGAGCTCCCTGTCCAACTAACTCCAGGGCTTCACAGTATTTTCTCCGTGTTTAATAGTTTGACATCAAGGATGCTCTCACCAGGCTCTGAGCTCTGGTGGGGGTGGTAGCAGAGCAGTCCCACTCAGGATGCCCTATGGGTCTCCTAGTTGCCAAGGCAATACTCTTCCAACTTGACCGCCTCAGTCCACCAGCCCTTCCTGCACACACCCACGGGCTAGGGAGGGCTCAGTGAAGTTGCACGGGTGGTGTCTTGACTGTATCTGACTGACTAAGAGCCCTGTGATACAGCTCCATTGCTCTTAAATTCCACTTCACATGACATGGTAGAGAACGTAGATATTGAGAAGTGCTGCATCTCTTAATTTCCCCAAACCTTCCACTTCACAGCTTCATGCTCTCTGAAAATGTGCAGCTTACAGTTTAAGCTTCACTGCTTCATGCAGGCTGTCTCTTTAAATTCCTTTTATCCTTTTTTTTTTTTCTTGTAAGAGGGAGATGAGAAGAAGCAATTGTCCCACAATTGTTGCCAATTCTTTGCTGGCTGACACTTAAATATAAGGAAAAGTCAGCAAAATATAGAATCTGTGAAGGGGGAAAGAGATCTCAAAAGAAACCATGGGAATTGGAGCTTGTTTGAAACAAAAGCACTATTATTCATCGCAGGCTTCATCTTAGCAGTTCCAGTGTATAAGGCACTGCAAACCTCCACTGTTGGGACACAGAATGGGAAATTTTAGCTAGAGTGAAAAGAATCATCTGAAGATATAATTCTACAAGAGAGTGAGGCAACCTCTTCCTTTCCATCCTTGTTACATCTGGCGTTATTTCACACTGTGATTTAGTAACATTATAAGAATAACACTTTGCAGTTCTTTAGTAAGTTTTCAAAGAACATCGTTAATGGAGACACTTAAATTACATAAGACTATTTTAGAATACTTCTAATTTCTATGTGTAACTCTTGAGACAGTGTAGTTTATTTCTGGTTCAGTCTATCCTGGATGTGAGAGAATTCAAAGACCTGTTTCTGGATATTGTCTTTGCAGAGAGCTTGGGGCTTTTTTTCCAGTGAGCTTTGAGTGGTGGAAGGAAGCCTGGTTTAACACTTTAGCCAGAGCACAGGATTAAATATTTTGAAGCAGTTTTTGCTTGCTGTAGGGCCTGTGTGCCACTGTTGAAGAGGTGGGGCAGGTTTTTTGTACACTGCAAAGAAACCATATTGTTCTATATAATGCAGAGCAAATTCCTAGTGGGACTAGCTACTCCTCAGCACACAAAGTTGGCCAAAGGCTCCTGTTCCTGAATTGCATTTGACCTCCTGTTCATCCTTCCTTGTGTAAAACAATGCAAGAGTCATGGGAAAAAAGTTCTTCAGTTCCTGTGGATCTTCACAGCTTGCAAAAGGTTCAACTTTTTCATACCTTCTGCTAAAACAATTTCTTTGCAGAAATAATTAAATAGAAGCTGAAAAAATAGTCTCTTTATTTCATATGGCAGATCTTGGGCTCAGGCAAAAGCAACTGAGCTCAGGTTTTCATAATAATTATCCTATCTTAAGAATTAAGAGAAATGTGGGTTCTGGTAATCTGAAAGGTTAGTATGGGGTGGCTGAATCAGCAGACACAAAGAGAGAGAGAGAGAAGTGATTTTCAGACTCATGTCTTCAGTATTGCTGGAAGTCCGTGGCTCAAGCTTGCATTTGAGTTGGACCCTCAGCAGCATTTCTTCAGCAATTCACGTCACACCAGCAACACTTTTCTTTTCCTCAAGTAGATGTTTTACTAGCTGTGTTCATGTCCTTGGGGAAAAATAACAAGTGCGTATGATTAGGAAAGTGATTTGATAGGACTGAAAAGGAAAATAGCTCAAGTTTTTAAACTGAGGTACATATTTAGTGCTTATGTCAGCTGTGCATATGGCATTTGATTTCCTTAATGCATTACTTCTCCTCCCTCCCTCTCCACTTACTCTCTCTGTCACTTACATTTCTGTATGACATGGAAGTACCTGATAGATGTTTATGAAGTGGAGGCTTTTGCAGACCTTTAATTTGAAGTGTAGTGGTGTGATGGCCAGAAGTGCATTGCTAAAAAGCAGGATGCTGCCTTGTGCAGTCCCTTGGGCTTAAGTCTGAGTTGTCCATTTGCTTGGGACTATCCCAAGGCTGAATTTGATTCTCCGGTTTTGAAATCTGCTTTCTGTTTGAGGGAAAACCTTGCATGTATTTTTCAGGATCCAATATTTACACCATGGGAGAACAGGGCTATGGCATTTTCTTCTCCATGTCCTTTCATACCTCTCCTGAGGTGACTAGCAGCAGAGGAAACACCAGGAGGATAAATGCATCCATTGGGTGCAGGAGCTGGTGATATGATAGACCTTTGGTGAGCGGCTGAGGAAAGGGTAGTACGTCAAAGTCACCTGAGGTGCCATGTGCTGGAGGGCAGACCAGGAGCTGGCGACGGAGCTGCCAGCAACATCTCAGAGTGGTTTAAGACAGAAACTAAAAGAGCAGGAGCCCAGCAGGAGTCCAGAGCTGCTGTCAGCTCCCATCCTGCTGTCCTGGATATCGAGACAGCAACATCCATCTGCCAGATTCAAGGAGTCTACTGCCCTTTCCCAGCTATGAACTCTGCCTGTCCCAGCCCAGAACTGTTTTTTAATTCTTTGGACAGCACAATTTGCCTTCTTTTATTGCAAGAAACATG
Source organism: Athene noctua (assembly GCF_965140245.1). Lineage (NCBI taxonomy): Eukaryota > Metazoa > Chordata > Aves > Strigiformes > Strigidae > Athene > Athene noctua. The sequence continues at coordinate 7,465,247 of NC_134040.1, forward strand.
TTTTTTTATTATTATTGTTTTGTCCCCCTCAGCCAAACTTTTTTTTTTTTTTTTTGTCTCAAGCCATTTTTTTCTTTTTTTTTGTCCCAAGCAGTTTTAAATACATTGGGATTATTTCTTGTTTATATGATAGTGCTCAGAGGTACAAATGGAAAGCAAATCCATGTTGTGCTGGTCATTTCTCTAACATGTATTAAGAAATAGACCTCAGCCCTATGATCTTACAGGCTAAGTCAACCACACAGACAAATGATGAGTGACAGCACTTGTCCCATTTTACTGAGTGAGGGAACTTGTCTGAAGTCCCAAGGGAAGTTTGTATAGGAACTAGAAACTGAGCCCCTGTGGTACAAATCCCAGTGCCATAATCAGAAATCTGTCATTCTTTTCCAAAACTTATTAATAAATGTTATTTCGCTGCCAGATAGGTTTTTTTTTCTGATTTCCTAATATAGAACTTAAATATTTTCTTTTTGAGTTTTATTCCGTTAGTTTGAGGTAGACACACTGTAAAGAATTCGATATTCCCTTGAGGTTTGGCTTTGGCTTTCTACTATTGACAATGCACATACACGATAGAGAACAAGTGACTGCTTGGTTTGCTCCAGTGCACAGATATAAGATTTCTTGGTGCATTGGAAAACTTCTCTAACACATGTAGAAGGTATTGTGCATTAAAATTTGTCAGTCAGGCAGGCTTATAAAGTATATTAAAGCAAGCTATAATGTCACAGTGTTAAGAGGAGAAGACACGGGACAAGGGTGCTTCCATGCACACATACCTGACCCAGATGTGGAGGATAGAGCCTTTTAAATATTTAGAAGATTCTGCTGTCTAGCCTAAACCGTGACAATGGTGGGTATTTTCTACTTTAATTTGAAATTTGGTTTGGATTTTTTTTTTTGTTCAAATTTATTTCACATGCATGGGGTTTTCCATATTTTAGTTGTTAAATTAAGGACTTGGAAGGATCCATTAAAGAGTGTCTCAATGCACTGTTAAGAGTGTCACAGTGCACTGGGGGTGATGTAAATGTCTTTGATCCTCTGGCAGTAGCAATTTGGTCTCAGAATTTTACAGCATTTATAGCTTTATTACAATAAATGAAGTATAACTTAATAACTAACGATAATTTGATTTTTGGATGACCCTTTGAGCTTAGACTCTGTGCTGGATACTGTGCTATGAAACTATCTGTACTATCACTGATAACTGTATTATCACTGTACTATCACTGAGTTATCACCGTACGATCCTCAGATAGGGTCTTACATGCTGGTCTTAGGAACATGATATCAGAACATGGGCATGCCCAGGTCAGACTGAAGCAGAGACCCTTCTAGCACAATCTTCTGTCCGTAACAATCCTTTTCATGTGACAAGAGTGCCCTAGGCCTGATCCTTCATGCTGGGAACAGTGTAATTAAATGCATTGCTGAAGAGTCATTATCAGGCTCTACGTTAGCCACAGGTCAGCATCCACTACTTCAAAGATCCACAAGGTCATCTTTTTTGTTTTTCTTCCCATTGTCCACAAATCCTTCCAGATATGCCTTGGTTGTGGTATCCATGGTCTTGCAATGGTAGGAGAAGGTGTACTTTGTGTGGAATACTGGAAATGGCACCCAAAAAGATGGTGCTGTACCACAGTCTTTCCTTCACTTTTGTTTCTTTCCCAGTAGCATGCAGTCCTTTGTTCAGATTTGCTGCAGACTGTGGTGGTGCCTAGAGCAATAGTCAGTCCGAGAGCAGGCCTCAAACTTTCCTTCTGGAAATTTTCTGGAGTTTGGTGGAACCAGAATTTTCTGTGAGAAGATAGTTTCTGTGTTAAAAAACATTCACATTTCCATAAGAAAAATGGTAAGGGAAATAACCTCATAGAAAATGTCACCTTGAACAGCGTGTAACATGGCTGTAAGGCCTTTCTGACCAAACCCAGCTCAAAGCAGGGGCAGAAAAAGCTGAGATCCATGAGGGACCCGTCCCTGCCCTCACCATGAAGGTTTTTAGCTTTGCAGCAAGAAGGAAGTCGTGTCTTGAAAGCATACAAAATATTTTTCTGTCCTTGTTGCTAAACTCCCATGGCTTGCTCAACATACAATGCTCATTTCTCCCCTGCGCAGTATCTTGTGTGATGCTTTACCCAGTAGAACTCAAGTACAATGTGTATAAATAGTGTTTTATATCTACTTGGGGTAAATGACTGCACAATCTTCAAGAAAATGAAGAAAGAAGGTAATTTCCTCTGATTAGGACATATTCTAGAGTAATGCCTCCATGATTCAAACAGAAGAGAATTTTTTAGGTAGGCAATGTACAATAATTACACAATTTGAAATTTTGACTAGAACAAGCATCTTTAGTTTTGTGAAAAATGAAGTGAGATTTTTAATAATGATGAATGATCAGCACACTGGTTTTATGTTTTGCCCAAAAGAGGGATGACTCATAGATGTAAGAGCTGGAAAAGGCTTACGGAAAGGGATCATCTAATCATCCCCAGGAAGACAGGATCACATTAACGTTTGATGGCTAAAGATGCTTGAAGAACACTTCAGTAGTAGTAACTCAGCTGTTCTGTTCACTTGCTTCTGTCCTCATGCTTCCAGTCTTTTCCTTCAGTTTCATTGCATTCCTGCAAAAGAAGAAAAAATCATCCTAAGCCTTTCTCATGACAAATGCTAAGCAGTGCTCAAATCACATAAGCCAGATTCTGCTCAAAACTTTTTGGTAACTGCCAACCAATGAAGAATTTCGTAGTCTGAGCATTTTGCAAAGATAACGACCACGGGATCAGTCATTTGCACAGTGCCAGGAAAATACTATGTTGTTTTTTACTAAGCATAAAGTTGTCATTTTCTCTGCAAGCTTTTTATGATGGATTAATTTAAGTTTAGGAGATAGCCCAATCATCTCTTTCCTTTAAAAAATGTGGGTACAGAAATAGCTAAAAGTTAAGCAAATTAGTATAAAATGGCATCCTTTTTCTAGGTAGGACTAAGCAGCCTGATTTAAAGGAAACTTTTTTGACAAGATCTTCTAAATACAGCCTTTAAGCTAGCTCCTCTGGAAAGTGATGGCAGCTCAGGCTGTTAAAGTTTTTCCTGAAAGTAGATGTCTACAGAAAGCACCCCCAGGATTTTAAGAAATATTTAGAAAGGATCAACCCAACATCATCCTTTATTTTCAGAGTTTCTGTAACTGTGTCCTTTTATACCATTTGGATTAAGGGCACTGGAATTGCACCAGACTAGGGGCTGTGTTGACAATTTGCCAAGCTCTTGAGAGCCACATGTAATTTTCAAAATATGAAGAAAATTGCAGCTGGTGCTTATTTGAAACATGGCAGGTTGCTTCACTTAACCGTGCAAGAGCGTTACTATGCCCACAGAGGGACACATATTTTGACAGAGCTGTGGTTATGCCAGCCTGTCCTGGGTGTCCTAAAAACCCTCTTCCTGTGTCCTGTTTTTGTAAGTGGGGATTTCTGAGTAATTTCTGAGCAGGAGACGTTGCATCATGGGATGGTGTTAGGAAAGTTGTCTGAACAGCTGCAGCTGGTGGACTTCATCCACAGCAGAGCAGGGAGCACCATTTGTGGGATGCTTATCCAGACCTGTGCTGGATTGCCTCTTGAGGGTCATCAAAAATACCTGCAGCGGCTCAGTGCCTCAGAATATGTGGAATGGAAAGCAGCAGATAATTCAGCAACCAAATATTACAACCAACTCTTACAAAAAAAAAAATAAAAAATAAGTAAAGGTAGTTAAGTCATTTGCAGGTAGGGAGATAAGCTTGTCCTTGACTTTCCAGAGGGCCTGAGACAAGGCGCAGTTAAATGTATTAACAATTCACTAACTTGGGTTTCTGTGAAATATCTGAGATCACTTAATGCGTTTTTAAAAGCGATAATGGTTGTTCAGAAGGACAAATTATGTTCAATGTTGTGCTAACAACTATGTTTGCTAACATGATGCTTTTCTCCTGTGTGGATAAGACTGAAGTATATTGTTCCAGGCAGCTGGAGGAGGAAATTGTGCATATCCCCTACTAAAAGCAATACCATGGCTCTGTTGCTTATCACTCGTGTGGTTAGTCAGGTGCCAGGAAGGATGACTGATACCGTTGAGTCTTCTATTTAGTTACCTCACAGGAAAATAAGAATAATAATGACTCAAAACCTACAAACCAGACATAAGTCTTTGCATATCCATCACCTTGTGCTTTGTGCTCCTGGTCTCATGTCTTGAATGGAGTCCCTCAGCAATTGCTGCAGAATAAATAATAAATAACAAAACCGGCAGTCATTGCAACAGCTGTGATCCTGTTGTTAAAATTCGCAGGTTACCCAAAAGAAATTCAGGAAAGAATGTGGAAAATAGTTACTGCTGTGGAATAATTCCTTTTATTCTGTTTTCTAGCCCAATCCAGTAGACCATACCAACAAAATGGAGTCCTTTTGTCTTATTCCTGAGGCAGCATGGTGACTTCAATGTTTCTCTTCTGTGTCTTTCTCACATGGCAAGGACCTTTCATTGCCAGAGTAGGAGCCAGCAGTTTTTTCTTCAGGGGTTTTGACAGGGATCTCTCAAGATATTTTGTGTGTGAGTGTTTGCACACACAGGGATATTTCTAGGCTTACTCAGACAACTAACCCTCCTCTTCATTGAGGCCTGGAAAGTGAGTCAGTGGTTGGGCCTTCACTGTTGTGCTTGATATAGCTGCTTGAAAATTGGAATCTGGGTTAACTAAAGACTTTCGCATTTCCAGTGAAGAATATAGGCAATGTGTCATGCCATGTGATAGGTGGGCAGTCAGTATAGATGTTGTGATCTCTTTTGACCTTCAGCTACAACATCTACATGTACAGTTTATGTAGGAAAGGCCAATCTCATCCCACAGACTCTTCTGTAGTTGCCTCAAGAGAAGAACCATTTGACTTCTGTGGGCAAGGATTTGTATGTTTTTAGAGTTGCAAAATTAGGCCACTGCTGTCCGCTGCAAAATGCAGTAGCTGCCTTTGCAATTTATAAAGAAATTTGATTAGGAGCAATATTTGTACCTTAAAAGAGCTGAAGACAAGTTGGAGATTTCACTGAAAGCTACGGAAGTGGGAGGGTGATTGCCCACATGGTTTCTTCATTGAAACAGCCATCCAATAGAAGTGGTATCAGCCAAGGCTACATCCAGGAAGCAAAATTAATATTACATTTACCTGGAGATCATTTTATTTGTGTGAATCTCTGCTGGGACTTTCTTGCAGAGAAAATGAATCCTAAGACCAGCTGCTCGGCTGGAATAAATTGATTTCACTAGCAATAGTAGGATTTTGTCCATATGATAATTTTCTGTGTCTCTGAGCGAGGAAGGGTCTGGCAATAAAGCTATGCAAGTAGTTTCTAGTGTTTCTAGTGTGGATGAGGCATCAGTAAAGAGACCGTGCTGAAGACAGGCTGGATTGTATTTGCTAAGTGGATGAAGCCTGGCCGGTAGATCACACTTCCCTTTAGAAGCCTATCCCCATGTACAAGACTGTCCTGTCTCACAAATGCTTTTCAGATGTCTTTCAAATATGGACTGTTTTTAAAAGGAAGAAAGGTCAAGCATTTCTAATACTGTGTCCACCCTTGCTACATGATCTCAGCGTGAAATTTGATTTTGCTGAGTCGATGTCCCACACCTGGACATTGACTCTTCCTTCTTACTCTTCCTCCACTTATTTTGAACCCTTCAGTCCCTTGAGTTTACCATTTACTGATCAACAGAGAGATGAACAAAAGAATCACAAGGCCTTATTATCAGTTTGCACTCGCTTTTAATTAAATGCTCTCGTCAGACATTCCTGGAGTCTTAATGAAGCAGAGGAAATCAGTGAGTGACAGAGTGAAGTGCTAATGCACTTTGCAGTAATTACAGGCAGTGGGAGTATCTTTGAGATCCTCTGAACTGCATTGGAAACCCAAAGTGTTGCAGTATAAAGAAGCTGGAACATAAATCCTCTGCTGGGGAAAAAAGAAGTTGCCTTCAGGTTAATGATGTATTTGTGAATGGTTGTTAAGCTAGTTACTGTGGTTTAGTGCAGAAACACACCCTGTCTTGATTGCTAAATGGGGTTGGGGGGGGGGGGCTTTCTTCCTTTTGAGAGGAATCTCACTGTGTGCCCGGACTGAGTCTGATTTCACCAAACTTTTGGGAATACACAATGCATAGTTCAGCCTATTTGGTACAGTGCGTATGAAAATACAAGACAAATGCATTGGCTCCCTTCCATGCCACTAGGATTTTTGCAGGGTAAACTGAAGCATAGGTTAAGATCTTGTTGATGGCATGAATAGGGCTCCTTGCCATTCAGCACAACTTCTCAGAAGGCAGATTAGCCAACCAGCGCCTGAACATGTTTTCAGCAGAAGGAGAATGCACCAGGGGGACTGTAAACATTCACATTTGTTCCTCTTCAAAGAGCTGGTTCTGCTCTCATTATTTCCCCTCTCTCCTCCGCCTGGCTCCAGCCCTACCCTATTTAGACTCATGATTTACTGGTCTTCCTTGAACTCTGACCTGTGTCAATAGGACCATGATGTAAACATCTTCCTGTGGCTACAAAGTTGTGACCTGTAGAAGCAGGTGGGGGGTGAGAATGGGGTTGGGGTGAGAGTCGTGTCATGTATGCAACCCTATTTTTGGCCCAGGCCCTTATTATGAAGACTACAGTTCCTTGCTCTCCAGAGCAAGAGCCAAAGCCTATAGAAGTCAAGACGGAGCCTTTCTATTGACTTGAATGATCTTTGGATCAGGCTGTATGTTTGCTGTGGAAACTGGAAGATAGCCCTCATAAAACCCACCAAGTGAAAGAGAAAGATTTCCCTCCAGGCACACGGAGGTCCCGCTCTGTGGGTGATCTTTCTTTGCGAATGAAAGCAGATACCGATTCCTTGTGTAAGACGTGCTGCACAACAAAAGAGAAGCTGGCATTGTGTAAGGCAGGCAGAAAGTATCTGGCTCCAGACACGTAGACATATCTCAGTGCCTAGCCCAGGAGAGCAAGAATTTTTTGTGTTTTGTTGTTCTCATCAGTGCGGCTGCCAGTATCAAACTTCAGTCCATCTGGGAGGATGCAATGCACTTCTCTGGGGAGCGGGAGTGGAAGGCAAGTGGGTGCAGAGAGATGTTTTTGTGCAACTCCTGAAGGTTATTTGGAAGGAGTCAAGTGTCAATCAGTGGCTATAGCGTTCCTTCCAACCTGCATTGTGGAAATGCCAGCAACGCTGCTCACTTTTCCAGAGTTTTTATTTTGAAATCAGGTTTCAGCCTGGGCTGTAGGGCTACTGTGACTATCGCTGATTATTTTCTAATATTTATTTATGAAGATGAATATTAAAATTGTTTTGGGTGCTATAAGTGCTTACTCCTCCACCTGAGAACAGTTCGTTTTCTGCAGGACTGCATCTGTTCCTGATACATTTGTATTTGTAATATGATTTTCTCCAAGAGCCATTTGTGGAGCCAGTATTACATACATGGAATGAGATCTCAAACTGAAAAACTTGGATAACATGGTTGCTGTGAGAAGCTCAGATACCGTGGTGGTTTTTTTTTAAAAAAATTATTCTCTCTGGTGAAAGCAGGACAGTGGAAAACCAAATTTTGCTCTTTCTACTGACCTCAACTTCTCCTGAGCTCCTCTACAGAAAATATTCAGCTCAAAACTGCATGTATAAATAAATTTGCTTGGATTTCACTGAAACTCTAAATAATTGACCTTAATTTCTTGCCCTCCCCAACCTCAGCCAAGTAAAATGATTTGGTTTCAGTAGGCTGAATACTTTTGGAGAGAGTGCTGTGGGCAGTGGGGACCTGACATGATTTTTTGGGGCACTATCACAACATAAATGTTAATCAACACTTCAGTGATCAGCCTCTGTCATGAAACTGTGACATCAGCTTTCTTGGAAAGTGCCAAAATAATTCAAGACAGTTTTTAGAGTAAAACAAGTACTTCCTCCCCTTTTGAATACAGTTTTAGTTTGGCTCAGATGGTGGTGGGTGGAGGTTTAGGTCAACAGCGGATGATATTTGCTATCCTATCCACAAGAAAGCTGATGTAGAGGGCTGAGTCTGAATGTGCTTGTATTTTCATGCCAGTAAGGTGCTAGTGAATTCACAGGTAAATTCAAGCAATCTAAAATCCCAAGTTTTGTTTGAACAGTGCTGATGTGATCACCATTTAATGAGCTACCCCTCATCAGCTGAGCTGTGGTAACCGAAGTGGCGTTCTTATGCCACCACTGCAGCAGTTTAGATTTCCACGTTTAATTTACTATTGGGGCAGACTCAGTGGTTAATTACTGTGACAAAGATACTGGCTGGGATAGACACAGCAGCTCCACCATCTTCGGTTGTGAGACTTTATACTAAAAGAGAACACAGCCAGAGCTGTCCTCTTGGAGCTTCCAGTATCCTAAGCTATAAGCAAGATGGTGTGTGTGGAGAAGGTAAAAAGTAAGTAGGACTGTCACCGCCTGTCAGTGTCGAGATTACATGTCCCTGTGGACTCTAACATCAGTAAAACCTCCCAGCAGAAGCATGTGGAAGGCATTAGAGGACTGGGACTGGGAAGGGATTACAGGCACGAGCGGTCACATGGAAGGCAACAGAAAAGAAGCGTGGAAGAGGGATACAAAGAAAGAGGGTAGACAGGCATGTGGTAATTTGGTGTGAAGAGCAGAGGCATTTCAGCTAGGTGCACAAGTAGGACTTGATCACCCTTTCTTGGTTAAAACCTCCATCGGGGTTTGGCAGTACAGCAGAAAGACGGGTTTGCACACACTCCTGGGGAAAAGCAACTGTTTTGGACAAAGGATGCTGGAATCTCTAGTGACCTAGAGAGTAGACTGCGAATAGAATTATATTGGCATGCTCAGCATGTAATAACAATTCCTCAGAGTCCTACATCTTATTTATTGGGTGGGGTTTTTTCCCTCTTTCTGCCTATCTCTATAGTGTATATGAACCACAGCTGTTGACAAGGAAAATATGCAGTTGCTCTGCAGCAGCAAGAAAGAAAAATAAATCATCCTCCCCCTCCCGCCTTCTGTTACTGTTGACTTACCAGCGACTATGCTAAGGTTAAAACCACACAGTGCTGCATGCACAAATGACAAGGAATTTGCTCTGAACTGGAGCACACTGCCATTCGTGATAGACAAATTCTCTTATTTCTAATTGCCTTCCTATCGCAAGCAGCTCAACCTTATGGTAGAATGGCTAGGATGGTTATTTCAGCAAAGTTGTTCCTATTTTGTGCCAATACAAAGTTCAGAGAGCACAACTCTACCGGGAGTTTCACTATAAGAGTGGTAAGAACTAGGCATTGGCTTGACTGTTTGGAGCAGAGCTCCGGATGGGGTTAATTGTCCTCTGTGCAACTGAGGGTGGAATTTGCTCCTCAAGATGTTTAATGATGTAGTGCTTTTTATGCCAGAGCACTCCCTCTGCCCCTCCTGGTACTCCCAGCAGACAGAGCTGCACATACTCCCCAAACAAATTTGAACAGATAGTAAAATTTGCCCCAGAAGGCATGCATATTTCTGTGAATAGATCAGATGTGACCAAGGGCACAATTTCAGTTTTGTCATGGACAAATCTTCCTCTGGTTTATACTATAGATGTTCCTTCTTATTAGTGGAGTTACATTCATTTACACTAGCTGACAGGGTAGCCCTATATTATAGATGACGTTTGGGATATATATTTTTTAATTCTGCCCTGAGGCTCCCATTCTGCCTGGCAAATGGATGTTTCAAAAAGACAGCCAAACCCAATCTCTGTGTCCTGCGGTGAAAACAAGACTGACTGTATTCATTCTTACTTGTCACTCTCTAAAATATGTCTTCCTGATTAAGTTAGTGGACAAGAGCTAGTCACACACTACAATACGAAACAGAAAATATAAAGATGCATACTTTGCTCCCCATGACCTTTTCTCCTTCATAATCAAATTTTTTAGTGTTTTTTTGTTGTTGTTGTTAAATACCTTCTGTCTTGAGAACTTCTCTTCATTTGGATGATCCTGCTGACTTCTGTGTGAACAGATCAGACATGAGCAAGGACAGAACTCTCCATCTTGCACAGACAGCACATATTTCTGATTTGCTCTAACTGTTTATATAAGACTAAGAACACGGAGGACATATTAAATCTGTATCCAGCATAGTACACGTTGTAGAGCAAATTTGGTGTCATTGGTCTACACTGCCTTTTATTTGCCAGTTAAGCCTTTAAAATCAAATAGCTTCACAGATTTTAAGCCATCCAGTCTCCACTCTCCAGCTGGAAGATTGAAACTGGATTACAGGATAATCTCAAATGTCATCACAATTGCTACCTATGCTGCATTAGTTCCTTTTGTTTGGAAAATGGTGAAATATTTGGGTTTGGATATTTGAATTTTGCTTTTTTTTAAAAGAAAGTAGGGTTAAACATTGCTACCTGCCAAGATTAAAGTTAATGAAAAATGACACGTTTAGAAATCCATGACAGATTTGCTCTGAAAAAGTTATCTTCTTCAGTCCCATATTAGAGCTCTGCATCTATGTATGTGTCCAGGAAAAGTTTGGAAAATTGTTTACTCAAGGGCTTGAAGATCCTGCTGAATGAAACATAAAAAATTGTACTGTTGCAAATTCTTCTTTGCCATTTGCTGACTTCCACTGCCAGCCTCTGGTTTATATTCAGCCTGGTTCACCAGGATTGCAGAGGCCCTGGTTTTACATGTTGGTTATGTAGTAGTATCTTTTAAGGAGGCTTAACTGACTTCTCAGCTTTCTTTCTATTAGGATGTGTTGAGTACTTTAACATTTACAAGTGTTTTCTCCTACTCTTTTAACTGGTTTCGTCTCACTTTTCTACTCTTTTTTTTTTTTTTTTTCCTTCATTCTTTCCATTTAATTTTGAGCAGAGACATCGAGTCTGGACCCAGAATGCTATCTCAGATGGTACTGTGTGTACAGTCAGACCCCCTATCCACTATGCTGTATTGTTCTTGTATCCAAATAATGCATTAGCTGGTTTTGCCACAGATTTTGCCTGAGAGTTCAAGTTGAACTGATTGTCCTAAAGTCTCTGCTATTGAAGATTGACTCTCACAACCTGAAGCTCTGCACTCTTCCAGCTTCAGTCGTATGCACATTGCATTAACCTGCTGAATGGTTACCTATTCAGTGAATGATGCAGTTTATGCTCTAACAGTCATCTCTCTTCTCAGGATCTACAACCTCCACAGTTTGCTTTTGCTTCTGTTGCTTCTGTCCTTTCTGTGCTACCACTGACGGGTTTTCCTTTCCCATACAGCAACAGTCTTATCCTGAAATGGAAATGGATTTTTAAATGCTGCTGTTATTGATTTTGGCTTGATGAGTCCCTGGTGTTTCACCCCTTTAACTTAATTTTTTTTCAGACTGTGTTTTTTAAAGACTGATGACATTCTTCATCATCGATCTTCTCCCGATTTTTCAGGAAACCTTTATATATATGTGTGTATATATATGCTTTTTCTTAATGTGTTAATATTACTTTCACACATCATTTTAGCAAAGACAGTCTTTTGCCACTGGGAAGTTCAGGCTGAATGAGGTGCCCAGGTAAATACTCTGAGTAATCCCTGTAAAGCTTTTTTTTTTAAAAAAAAAACCAAAAAACAACCCACAACACCAAAACTCACACATGTTATGACTAGAGTCTCAAGGAACAGTCATTGTCTTTCCTAATGGCAGTGGATGGTCAGCCAATGAAAGTAGATGCTCTGTGAAAACTCATGGTCATCCCAGCCTTAGCTCATTGGACTGACCTTGCTGTAGGTAAACATTATAAATCTCTCTTCCTTCTTCACATGGTCTGGAAATGTTTAGTTTGTCCTTCATTACCCAGTTCGGTATGGCGTAGCCATTATAGTCCCTCCACCCTTCCAGACACAGCTTTCTCTTTGGAGGATAGTAGATGTTTAATTCGGCAAATCCTGTAGAGAGGATGACTGCTGACAACTACTTGATCACCCACAAGTTACCCAACATGTGTCTTCTTCTTCATCTTTCTGTTTCATCAGATACAGAAACTGGGATCTGAAGCTAAACGTGAAAGCCAATTCATTTGCGAAAAGTAAAACCCTTAGTCTATACTTTACTAGAACCTAGGATGCAACAGGCTAGGCCAGTCAAGCTGACAAGGTACATCTGTTTTGTTTTCTAAAAGAATACAAACTGCAGTGTTAATTCACCTCCTCAAACTTGTAAAATGATTGACCAGTATGCCTTCTTCTTTCCTTCCCTAGTAATGCTGTGGTGGTGATTACACAGGGTAAGAGTGCACTAACAAGTTTCAACACCATCATGGTGCACATGGAAGATGTGCATCAAAAATTCAGGCTTTTTGCATGTTACAAAGCTGTGGATATGCAGTTAACTTCCCCTGAATTTTGTTTTCTCATCTAAAGCAAAACATACATACTCTTTTAGCTTGACTGCACCTGTGTATGTCATCCCTGGTTTAAATGCAGTGAAGAAAAGTAGGTGCCTAATCTTCTCTAATGAGGAAGCTGACCAAGGTGTGCCTGCGGTTTTATTAAATGTGCCATGCAGAAAGGATAAAAGGGACCATGCAGGAGGAGAGTTTTCCTGGAATCATGGTCCAGTTGTTAGGCCAGTGGGGCATGCTATATTTTCCATTTCTCACATTGCCAGTAGGCACATGAGTAATCGTGTGGTAAGGGAAAGAAAGAAAGGTAGAGGAAAGAGTGCAGAGGGTGAATGTGCTCGGGTTTAATGAATGCTGTGCTCCAGCCCAGGTGCTTGTTCCCAGCAAAGTGTCCATGTGTCACTTATTATTTAGAGTTGCTAACACTTGCTCAAGGTGCCAGAAAATAAAAACAGACGCTGACACGTAGCGGGCACAAAATGAGATTGCAGCAGCACAGATGCGAGGTTGGATTTCACGCTCCAGCGTCCGTTAACATGGCGTGAGGGGGATCGGTTTCAGAGAGGCCGACCGGGCTGCTCTCCAAATGAGGCGTTCCACATGATTTCACATCAAACAATCACTGGAGTGACATATTTGTTGTTTCCACTTGTGTGATAATGCAGCAATGTGCTAGTGCATTCATTGAGGATTTATTGATCAGGCTATTTTCCTAATGTGTTTTAAGCTGCAGTAGTACAAATTCTGGATGGCGCATTACCATGTTTCAGTGACTTGGAGAGGCATACAGCAGCCATTCGTCCTGATCAGTTACTGTCAAATACTTTCCCCCAGGCCCAGAAAATAACTTCTCTTGCCTGGAGGAGTAGGTGTGTGCCGTGGGAATGAAGCCCAGCATGAAACATATCACTTATTTGCCTGCTTATGAATTGCTAGTCAGAGGAGGAGACCTATTTGGTGGTGTGTCAGTGAAGTGCAAGAAATCGATGTGAGGCTTCTCTTCTGGTGTTATGACAGTAAATTTGGCATTTGAGCCATATTCAGTAGAGTTTTGCCAGGGGTAGGAAGCCTTGCCAGCTTCTTTCATGATCCAAGGACAAGTTCTTTATATGGTAATGCAAGAAACTTCATGAATGTAAAAATTACTTATGGCTTGGGTATCAAAGAAATATACCACAAAAAGCCAAAAAAGCTGTTATAAAACAATACAATAAGAGTGTATTTCTTCTAGTATTTAATGATATTGGCAACATGGTAACAACTGGGAGCCTCAACGCGAACTGGGACCCTATTGTACTAGCCAGTGTACAATGAACAGAAAGATGGTTGCTGCCTCAACCAACAAAGTTTATGAAAGCTATTTAGAAACTTTTTCCTGGAGACGTTTTCTAATGGCAAATGGAATTTCCATAAAATTATAAATCCATTAATTTCAAAAACTTCTGATTATGCCAAAAATATCAGTTCTTCTGTTGGGAAAGTGCCAAAGAAATTTTATTTGAGTATGTATGATTCAAATTAAAATATTCCGTTTTATTGAATCTGACTCAACTCACTTGGTTTTGAGTCAGTTCAATAAGGTATTAAGTTGCTTCTATTAATGCACCAAGCACCTTCTAGCAGTTATGCTTCGGTCTTACATTCTTTCCCATGGGCTATTTTTGAAATACAATACCTGTGTCTCTTGTCCAAACTTGTTTGATTCATTGCAATAAGCAGTCATTCTGCATACCTATTAGAAGATGAAGTATGGCCAGGAACTACAACTCCCATAAGGTAATGTGTGAGAGGAGGAGAAGGCAATCTAATGCCAACATAGTGAGAATTTAAACATTTTGAGGTTTTTAAGTACATCACAATGAGGTGTCAAATTTTTGAGAATATTAACATGTTTTGTCTTGATTTGACAACATGAAAATGAAACAGGTTCATGTTTTGGTCCAATTAGACAAATAATGAAAGGTGTTAACATTTTAGACCCAGGATGTAAAACAAATGTTGAAATGTCAGAGTTTTCCATAGAGCAGAAATTCTACATTTTTCTGCATTCTCAAAGTTGTCTCTAGAGCTCTGTTAGTTGCTTTTGCATACTTTTAATACACATCTTCATAAGGTCACTGGGCTAGAGCCATGCAGTTATTTATTTCAAGATATTTTGTGTATTTTGTTCCTAAATTTTTCCATCTTCTTTTTTTAGTTCAATGAACTTGCAGGTTTTCATAGTGCTTGTGTCAAAAATAGCACACAACCAATACTGATGTTCTAGAAAGCCATATAGCCTGAAGGAAAGACTCTGATAGAATTTATATCTGCTTCAGATGGGGAAGGGGTCCCTAATTTCTCTGCTGCAGGGTATCCTTTTGATACGTTAATGGAAATTGGCCTTAATTCTGTTGAATGCGTATGTTTTCACAACCTGATGTTGCTTAGATCCTGGCTTTTGGCTTGAGCTGATCTTTAAGTAGATCTCTAATGTATAAGAAGGAGAGTATAACTTATTTGTGTGTTATGTATATAAATGCTGTTTTCATTTTTCGAGTTTAAGTCAGCTGTCTCTGGTGAAGAGGGAATAATACGTCTTTAAGTCATGGAGTGGAGATTAACTATTTTTTATATAAATACCTGGAGATTTGAAAGGTGCTGTGGTATTTGTAAGTGATAACACTGCTGTGATCAAACAGTTGTGGGATTGTCTTTAAACAATCCCCTTTCTTTGTGATCTAGTGTGGTGGGTGTGACATTGAAAAGAGGGATTTGATGGTAAAATCCATCTCCGAGGGGAGACCTGTCTTCTGAGGCAAGACTTGTAAGCAGAGCAAGTAGGGGCAGTGATTAAACTATATCCATACTGCTTTGATGGCGGAGAGGGATAGTGTTACATGAGGGGGAGCGCGCATGAATTACTTGCGCAGCAGATGAGAGAAACCTTACCCTTTCTGTCAGCAAAGAAAACAAATATTGAATTTGTGTCTCCTGAGAAGTGATTCTTTTTTTATTATTATTGTGGAAGCAACAAAGCTACTAAGTTCTCTTTTGATGTAAAAAGACCATTATAAGTGGGGGTTTAGTTTAACAGATTTCTTTTGCCTTCATTACAAAGAGCAGGGGCTTTAAAAGGAACTTGGCCAGCTCTGCTATATTATAGACTTAAGTTCTCTGCAGCAGATGGAGTGACCACATTTCTTGCCTTCATCTGCTGATCGGAAAGGGGTAGATCCAGTACCGTTGTGCACCATGGACTTGTCTCTTTTCTGCCTCTGCAGTTGGGGCATGGACTCAGAGGTGATAGAAAAGGGAGCCCTTGGTCATCGCCAAGGGGTCACATCCTGCCTGCAGGACAGCCCTCGTCAGGCGTCAGCCTGTCTGCCGCTGAAGATGACTCCCATCCAAATGGGAAAAGCCAAGCCAAGGCGAAAGTCCTGGCATCACCAACAAAGACCATCTGCCAGGCCTGGCCGTAGCTGCATATTGGAAAAGCAGAGCCTCGTCTGCGTGGGGAATGGCACAGGTTCTGCAGATGACGGCCAGCACTTGGCGTGGCCCCACCAGCTCTGACCTTTGTGGCAGGCCAAAGGGCAAGCCAACGTTTGCCTTGGCCAGTCTAATCAGGGTTTATTCCTCATGGAAATGGCAATAAACCCTGACTGCTCCCTTCCCACAGCTCCCAGTGTGCATTGGTGGGGTACACTGCATGGCATTGCTGGCAGGATCTGACCCACTAACCATTCCCCATGGCAGCAAGGTGGTGACACATCTTACTGCTCATGTCACCAGTCTTCTTGGATAAATCATTAGTGGGGCATGTGCTTTATTTATTTTCCATCAAAGTCTTACTTGGTTGATAAATACAATGTGAAATACAAATACAATGCCCAGTTTTCTGAGCTCCTGTACTAAGGGAAATTTGTTTCATCTGTGTAAAATTAAACCATTATATATATATATACACATGCACGCCACTATATATAGGTACACCATTTATATATTTATATGTCATTAAAGAGTTAGTGCTGAACTGGGCAGGTATTTCACCTCCTTGTATTTGCCCTCTACAACAGGGGCAACTACCTTGCTGGGAACTGGGCTTTCTTCATGAGTGGGACAGTATTTATGAAAGGAGATTCCTTTCTCTTTTTAAAAAGGTACTTTCTCATAAACTAAATGGGGTCATACTGAGGCAAAGGTGCAGTTCTAAAGTATATGTATGTAGCTATTGTACACTAAAACTTCAAGGCTACTTGGAGCTTTGTATTCTCAAGAGGGACTGAGAATCCTGTGTTGCTTTGGTTGGAAGATGCTAGAATAGAAAGAGATCAACATTGAGTTGGACTGACAACTGGAGATCCAAATCTGAACTGCTGTAAAATACTTATTTACTTTGATTTAACATTTGGTGCACTCAGGTCCTCTTTGGTTCAGGTTGAAATCTATATCAGTAAACCTTATATATGTTCAAGTGGCAGATTTTTCCCCTCACTCTTGAAAGACAAAGGTCATAAGGGACATTTTTCTTGTGATCATAAGCCAGGTCCTGATCTTGTTTCCACAGCTAAATATCTGGAATAACATAATGTGTTTAATAGATTTGCTTCAGATCTTTGGCCATGTGAATGATACCATGAAGGACACTCCCATCCCATTTATCGCACATTGCACTGACCCACTGAGTCGAATTACAGGCTCATCAAGGAAAATGTGCTTTCAAAAATGTGTGTGCAAACACACACTGCTTCAGCACGATGGATGCGGCATGTGGCTTGCTGTGGTTTATTGTCAGAATGTTTCATTAGTTAGAGCCAACGACAGAAGTTGATGCTTGGACATCACCCAGTAAAGAAACTGTATCCCTCTGCAGAAGGCACTTTGAGTCCTTGGGAGGACTGCCGTGATAAATATATGCATACGTTCACATTTGCCCATCCTGATACAGTAGATCTCCTCCCAAGCTTTCATCTAACTGTTGCTCTGGAAAATATCTCTGGTCATACAAGGGAAGGGCTAAATCCAGTAAAATTTGAAGCCAGTTCCTTAGCTCTTTTGGGTTCCTGCTTAGGTGTCTTGTTTGTCACCATGTAGTTAGGGATGCACTGATAAACTTAGCTACTGGTAGTTAACAGGAATTTAATTGAGAACCGTTTAACATGAGGATGACCTTGTGAATGAAATTCTGAATGAAATAGTTTGTTAGACATTTGTTTCACACTAAAGAGTGCCGCAGTGCTCTCCACTCTCACTATCTGTGCTGCAGTCACTATTCCAAGCAGTCAACAGTAAAGACAATTATCCCTCAAATGTTGTACATCACTTTTTATCAGCACTTTAGGAGAAGAGTATTGCTCTGTAGTGGCACTTCAATGGGGAAATGCTAATGTATGGCTCTACAATTACCTTGGAAAAAAATGGAGATAGAAGGGTAAAGGAGAATTAATGTTTAATCTCCACAGAAAGAAGCACTGTATAAGCACTTCAGTACACTCAAAACTCTCCCACCACAGGTACACTTCTGTGCTAGAAGTCTTAGTGCACTAAGTCCTTGTGGCCAGAAACCAGAGGGAGACATGGAGAGTTCAGCACACTGCACACCAGGCTATGTGAAAGGGTAGAGAAAGACCATGAGACCTGTCAGAGCTGCTCCAGTTCTACCTGGTCAGAGTATGTAAGTTGTCTTTAAAAAAAACCCCAAACATAAACAAACCAACCCAAAACCAAACAAGCAAGCAATCTGTTTTTAGTGTTTCCTTCTAGGACATACGTAGACCATGGTGGTTTTTTTCAATCCCACTCCTTTGTAAGCCCATCACAAGACCATTACCTTCATCAGTTTCTGCCTGGTCTCTGAAGCTTGAATCTCAGTATACTGAGCATTTGGACTTAGATCTGCTGGTGCCAGTGCAGCTGCACTGATTCACAACAGTAACATGATCTAGTTACTTTTTCTAGTAACACATTTACAAAACCTTTCTGTCTGCTTTCTCCAACAGAGTAGAGTGCACAGGGGCAGATTAAATCTCTGCAAAGACTGGACCCTTCCTGTTTCAAGGATGCCTACATTTTCATGTCTCTCACTACAGGTTTTTGCTCTACCCTCAAGTCCGTAATCCCAGCAAAGCTCTCCAGACAGGCAGTTGGTAGCAGTTTCTATTCTGCTGCATCACCATCTGCTGCTTTGCTCCTAGTTCACTGCTGCATGAGTCTAGGGACCCAACTAAAATGTGCCCTTGCTGGTACTTAACATTTGCTAAGAGGAATAGTTTACTGTTCTGCATTTTCCACTCTGTTTCTTCCCTTTCTTGGCTCCATTCTTTTGTCTTGTTTTCACATTATTGGGCATGGTGTCTGGTTTCTAGTAGCGTATTAGTAATGTAGGAAAAATGAACATAATTGCAAAAATACCACACAAAGGACTCGTATGTCGCTTTCATTGCTTAATCCGTTTGCTGGGAATAATTGAACGGGATTCCTTTTGTTTTGTAGCTGCTTGGTTTTGCTGGGTAGAAGTCCCCTCCTCCCATGCCTGACCCTGCAAGTACTGATGGGCAGACAAGCTTCAGAGAAATAAGAACTGAATCCAGCCCTTTGAAACTGAGCCTGCTCCAGAGAGTCAGAAATACATGGTTGAAAGTACTAATACTTGTCACTTCTGACGTCCTAGGTGCTTTGCAGACATTGGCAAAGATTCACCTAGACTGTGGTGTGAACTCTGCTACAAGTCAGTGAGGATAAGCTCTGTGATACTTTTGCAAAAGCCTGGAGTAACCCGGATCTTGGGGTGGCTCTGCTGCTTGAATAGGGAGAGCCTCTCCTAAGAGAGTCATAACTCAATGGTGTAGTAGTGGGAAATAGGCTTAGAAGAGACCTCTTCTGTCAAAAATGGATTTTCCTGATTCTGCATAGCTGTTATTCATTTTAATGCCTCGTTGGTCCAAATGTGTGTCATCACCCTTGTTTTAGATAAATGTGGTGGTTCAAGGTGGGCTCAAAGCCACAGAGCACCTATTTACACCAGCAGGTTTCAGTTTCTCTCTCCTCCGCAGTACGTGGCAATGTGAGATTGCTTCACACAACTTTGATCGTGTTAGTGTTCCTACTTGTCATTTCCTCGGTTACTTCTGTATTTGTTGGATCTATCCAGAGCACAGGCAGAAGTATAGGAGCAAGGACAGGCTGCTGGGAAAAATACATCTGTGAGTTCCCAGACAGGCTCTGTGGGCTGTTGGTGACATACCCAAAACTCTGGGTATCTACACAGGGGCCTGTTAGAATCTGCAGTTACTATTGCTGTGATGGTTTGTAATAGGAAAGGAAATGCTGAATGTGTGGTGCCCCAGAGACAGGCTTCAGGTCTTATCTGACCTTCTCATTGATGTAAACTTATCCATTGTGAGCATTTGGTCTTAACTGGTTAACAGCTGTTCATTTAATCCACACACAGATTTTTTTTTTTCCCCTTTTAAAATATAAAATAACTGGTTATGAAGTCTTCTGAGACATGGATTCAAACTGCAGCATTTCCTTATAATGGAAGCATGAGAGAAGCTCGTGTCCCAAGGTTCTGTGCTGGGATACGTTTGGGAGTTTTGCCTTCTCCCTTCCCTTCTAGTCAAATCCAGTAACTAAATTATCTTGTAAACAAATGGAAGTCTGCCTTTTCCCTCAGTACAGGTACAGAAATAAACAGTATTATATTAATTCCCACAGAATGTCCAGAAAGGCATTTTTATATGCTAAGTACCTTGCCCTATTTGTTAAATACGATTGTATATTGATGCAAATGATGCCATTGCAAAAGGGCTAGTATGGTCTCATTTGCTGAGAGCAGGAGGTTGTTTTACCATGTGAGCAGCACTGGTGAAATAGAAATGTTGCACACAACCAAAGGAACCATGCATTAAAAATCACACTGATGTATCAGGGAGGCTATATAAAAAAGCCACAAAAACATTGACAGGATGAGGATAGGCCTTTAAAGAAGGAGATTTAAAGAACTCCACCTGTAAACCTTATCAACAGGAAGATTGAGAGGTGACTTGCAGTGTGCAAGTACTTCATGGGCAGAAGATACAGGATATTAAACAGCTTTTTAATTTAGCAGAAGAGAGGCATAAGCTGATAGGACAGCTGAAAGGTGAAGCTGGACAAAGGCATGGTAGAAATGAGCCAGACAGTGGAGGTGAAAATTCCTGGGACAAACTGGACAGGATGGAATTTTCATCTTTTGATGTCTCCATCTTATTTCTGGAAGCTTTCGTGGAAAATGTTTTCGCCAAAGACAGCAGCACTGACTAGATGGGAGTTCACATTAGATGTTCAAACAGTCCCTACTTGCTTTAAAGTCTATATATCTTGTCACACAGGAGTGTGAGACACAGGACATAACTCCAGAGGGAGGCTTGGCAGACCTGGCACATTCCCAGCTTTGGTACTGGTGTATTTTTTAAACTTGGGGAAATCAACTTTCAATGGTCATCTAAAAAGTTAACCAATATGAAATATTCATACTATGTTTGGAAGGTTAGACACGAAAATAAATGGCCTGGTTTCATTGTTGCTTAGCAGAAGTCAGAGCTGCAAACACTTTGCCTCTATTATCCTGAAATAAGGATGATTATTTATGTACTGAAATAAAATTTGGGTGCTCAACTATTTTATACTCAATTAGATAGCATATCTTCCTTTTGGTGTATGGAACTGGCAATATTTGAGCTCATCCCACAGATTGTGAAGTAATAAATTGTAACAATCATGCCTACTATTTCATTTTGGAAGCAAACAGATAACTCTTTCTTGCAGTAAGTTGTGTTCTGTACAAAACTCAGCACAGGCTGTGGCAGCTTTATTGTGCAGCCATGCAACATTCCTACCAGTAATATATGTGTGTGGAGAGAGAGGGCGGGCGGGAGGTAATTGTTTCACTGACAGAAAAGATATAGACAGATGCACAGAAGCATTCTGGAACAAAAATGGGGCTGCATCCACTGAAACAACAGATGCTTCCTTGTGAAAATATTTTTTCCATTATAGCTCCAATGTCATCTCCCACTTATCTCTCAGAAGTGCAGAAGGAGCTCATTTCAAGGGTACCTATTCTTGCCAGTGGCAATAATTCCTCCTGCCTTGCAGCCTTAAAAAGGGAATGGGTTTTTAACAGGCATCATGGTGGGGGGACCATTTGTCTGCGATTAGGCCCGAGAAAGGAAAGAAACTTTTGTCTGAGTGAAAGGGAAGCTTGTAGTTCATTAAGCGGTGGAGGGATTAGCCATGTCGAGGGCTCTGTTCTGAACAAGTGCTGGAGAGGGCCCGGGGAGGGGACGACTCTCTGTAAGAACTTTCTTCCTTTTCTCTTCTATTCTGCGGGTCTTTAATGGCTTCCCCGCGGTGGGGCACGGCGTAAGTAGGGGATCCTGGTCTTATTAGCAGGCTTTGGGTCCCCCACCTCCCTCTATCCCAGCATCTCTTTATCATTCTGCCAGTTCATTACAGGCCCCAGCCAAGACTTCACCGGCTTGGGACTAAGCTACAGAGAGAGAAAGAAAAAGGGCTGGGGGGAGGGAAGAGGACGTAAAGCAATTAATTTGGGAGTATTCAGGCCTGAGAATGTAGGCCACTCCAGAAGAAATGGTCCCCCCAAAGAAAAGAGAAAATACAAACCTTTAACAATGTTTTCTTTCAAGGTTTTGGCTACTGTTGCATAAAACCCTTCAGAGCTTTGATTTTTTCCAGTTGTAATTTGCCTGCACTGAGGAGTTTCTCCATAGAAATGTTTCCCTTCGTTAGGAGCTTTCAGACATCCCATCGATTCCCAAATGCTCCTTCTTTGGAGGCAGAGAAGGTTTGTTTTTGGGGGTTTTTTTAGGTATCAATAGTCCCTTGGGGCTGAAATGTGAAGTTTGTGCGTAGCTGAAACTAAATTCCCTCTGTCCTTGCTGGGAGCCTTGGTTGAGTATCGAGCAGTGTAACAGGCAAGTCAAGGCTCCAGGATTTGCCTCCTGCTGTTCCTACAGAACATTCCTTTTGCAACCAAAATAGTTCTTGTTCTTTTAGGACAGTAGGAACAAATGCAGAATTACTACAGGTTTAGCTGTCACATAGAGCCATCCGGGGAGCCCACTTCACTTCCCTTGTATTAATGCTTGGAAATTCTGGAAAGGGTATTGTGACATAAAATCATTGTTAGACACTGATTCTGGAGTGCAAACCTTTCTTCCCAAACGTCTGAGCTCACCACTTATTACTCATCTGGACTGAGAGCTTGGGAATAAGGGTATCACCATGGGGTTGACAGCAAAATAGTTATTCCGGAACCAAGCACAGATGCTCTCAGAGCTATTTCCTCTGGAGTAGTGGGAGTTTTGGTGGGCCTGGAGGTCCGGTCTTGCTGCTTCACCATGCCAGCCTGCATACGTAAAGGCATCCAAATCATTTAGCTTATTGAAAGAGCCACAAATGAGTAATACAAAAAATACCTCCAACTAGGAGCAAAAAAATCAAGGTACAAGTTCCGGTTGTTTATTTTCACCTGTGTGTATCCTCTTGTGATTTCCTGTCCGGTAAAGGCACACCAGCATGCACACCTCTATGGATAAGGGGAGATACAGCTGACCATTAGGCAGTTTATGTTTTCAAAAATATTTGGATAGATGGAGGTGGGTTGAAGATGAGGGAGTCTGTTTGAGATGAGACCGTGTTGCACCTCCTGTAAAACCAGCCATGTGTTTCTCTGGGCTTGTATTTCTCTGCTAACTGCATTCACCACATCATTGAAATACTCAGCATATGCTGCATTTCCACTAGAGATGAGCCACAGCTGAACAACTTGAATATCAGTTTGACTAAAGAAATCTGGGCTAGCTTTTTGCTGCGTTGTCTCCTAGTTCTGGGTGCCAGTGCGTTTGCTGTAATCTGGCTTCAAAATGCATCTGCCAATTTGCTCATGATCTTACAAGGTGTAGAACAGTGTTCACAAGTCAGTGCGGGAGCTCTCTGGGAGAAACCACAATTCAAATATTTATCTTACAGAAATCCCATGCTAACATGCTGGCATTTGATTGCAGACAAATGTAAAAGTGTGTCTAAACAAGGAGGGTTGCAAACACAGGGTGGGAAAGGGCATCCACACTGTGTTAGCATAGCTTAGATTTATGAAATGGAATGAATCTGGGATGATCATGAGATCATTAGACTCCTAATGAGAGAGATGAGAAGAAGCCTGGAAAGGTTGGGACTTCAGCCTCCTCACTGACATCTCATTCTGTCAAACACATGCAGCTTTTTGTCACACCTGGAAGGATGCAGAAAGACTCTGTGGTCTTAAGAAGAGATTGAGATGAACTGATTTTGTTACTTCATGCCACCTTTTGTGCTCTGCCACAGTGCTCTGAGGTCTCCTGGACCACTCAGAACACCCCTGGGGCCCCGCATCTTTGGGAAGTGACCTTCTTCAGTGCTGCGAAGGGCAGCAACAATGATTTGCTTTACAATGACCTGCGGTTAGGAATGTAAGTGCCAAATTCTTTGCTCAAGAATTTGTTTAGCAGCTGAGTCGCCCATTTCTATCTCAGGGCAGAAATTAGGCACATAAACTGAATGCATTATCAGCAATGCTATCTTCAATCATTTTATTTCCATTTTCACTTCCCTTTTGGCCAAGGTTAATTCAGAGCTCTCATGGGTTCCCACTGGAATGACTGGAGAATGTTTCTTGATATTTTCCAAACTGTTTTCCAGCAAAGGCTGACGGTATGAGGCACTATAAACACCAGCACAAGGTTCATACTGGCAATCAGCAGCTCTGACTTCCAGTATCTTACCGCAGGGTAAGCCATAAAACGGGAGGTGGCGGGTAAATTGAGAATAAAATTGTGGTGGGTAGAGCTACAGGCAACATCTGCCTTTCCCATCAGTGCAAAGACAGAGCAACTACCCTTTTTATTTTTAGCAACTTTATTTGCAAACATGTGATATTCCACTGAATAAGAGGTGGTCAGTTAAAGGGATGTTTTGGCAAGTTACTTTCCTCCTGGAGTCTAGTCTCGGTGGAGTGATGCTGAGCTGTGCCCTGAACCTGAGCCCACATCCCATCCCAGGCTGTCCCTCCCGCACCGTTCTCAGACAGATTTTGATTCATAGCCTGTAGGGAGAAAAGTTGGGTTTTAATTATGGATGGAGCTAATCAGTTAGATAAAATGACAACCCACTTGGGCTTTAGCACAGAATTCAAACTGCATTTTTTCAGTGATTACAACTCAAATCCTCCCATTTCTCTCCTCCCCACCCCCATATGAGTATTCATTTGTATTTCTGGGTTTTGGTCTGGTCCAAAAGCAAAAATGCTGAGCAGTAATAAAAATCAAGGTTAATGTACCATAATATTGAGTCAAGTGACTTGTAAAAATTCTTGCTTTAGTTTCTTTTAGTTCACACACATAAGGTTCAGAACTTTTTCCAGCAAGATTTGCTATTGCAACATGCTCTTATTATGACACCTTTTATTTTTAGAAATGTTGAGAAACTCTTTGGAAACTATTTATAGGTTGCCTGTTCAAGTATGCTAGAACTTTTTATTTTTGTTTAATTATTCCACACATAGTTTTGCTTTAATGTTGTTTTTATTTCATGACATGGAA
The DNA here is from genome assembly GCF_965140245.1 of Athene noctua. NCBI lineage: Eukaryota > Metazoa > Chordata > Aves > Strigiformes > Strigidae > Athene > Athene noctua. The sequence goes on from NC_134040.1 coordinate 7,490,339, forward strand.
ATATTTTTTTGAGTGGATCTCAAACATACAAGCTGTTCATTTGCTAATGTATATATTGAAAAAGTTTGGAAATAGAAATATTAGTGCCAGAACTGAGTTCTTCTCAAGTGAATTTAGATTCAGCTAAAGCATGGTTTAACTGTGGTAGTTATGTGGAATAAATTCGTATGAGTAGACCCTCAGCTTGATTTTTCAGATGCCCTGGATGAGTGTTTATTTCTCAGGGTTCTATGCCAACCATAAAGAAGCAGTTTGTTTAAGTGTTGAAGTTGACTCCCTGCAGAGAAGGATGCTTTGTTTTGTCATTTTCCTGATCATCTGTCTCCTTTTGGGTTTTGGGGTAAATTTTCTCCATGCATCCCAGCTGCTGACTGACAAATCAGGGCAAATCACCTTGCCTATTTTTTGATCAATTACTACCTAGAAAGTAACTTCTATTTTTATTTCAAATTATCCAATTGCTCTCTGTTTTTCTGTCGCTAAAATCTCAATATTTACAAGGCTCATTGCCACACTTCAGAGGCCAGGTTAGGAAAATATCAGCATGTCTGTGATTTTATGAGGACTCCAGAGTGGAGAAACTGGATATATTTGTGTCCAAGTCAGAATGACAAGGGCTGAAATGCATGGAAACATTTTAATCTAGTATGTTAATGGTTCTCTTCCTGTCTTGGAAATGTCCATTCTCTACTCAAGCAAAAGAAATAAAATGCAAAAAAAAAAGTTATGAAAAACATCTAATTGAAAAGCCATCCCTGGTTTTAGATCTTAGAGTAGAAATTAACCATGACAGCTGTTCCTGGAAGGTATTTGTCAATGCTATTATGCAGAATTCTGAAAAATGCCATTTTTCCCTGGTAGACTGTTATCAGGAACAGTTATGTGTTTTGCCTAAAGACTATTACTTCCATTGTTTTTGAACTTTACACCAGACATACTCTATCACAAAAATAATCACTTGTCTTGCGACAAAATAAACCATTCCATTTCTTTCTTTCTTTCAAGGCACCTCATTATCAACTTTGGAAGGAAGTTGAATTTATAAGAAGATAAGTCATGTAAATAAGCTGGAAAAAATCTAATGAAAGTCCTTTGTCTTCTTTGGCAAGCACAGCTCCATTAAACCGTGATTCTCCTTTGAAGCTTCAATTACCTGACTTACCAGAGCTGAAGCAGGGGAGAAATGGCTAATATTTCTGAACAATGTGCATGTGTCTATGTAGAGGGGAAGTTATTACCTTTTGGGAAAAAAAAAAAAAAAGTCCAAGCACATTTACAGATTGCAGTTTTATTGTTTTGGCCAGCTGCTTAGAATCACAGGATGAAATTTATCCCTGATGTGTCTCCACTGTAAGCAAACAGAGGACCAGGGCCAGTAAATGCTCTCTTGAATAACTCCAGTGCAATAGCACAAGGGGTGCATGTGCCCCATTTCCTTTCTCACGTGCACATGGGTGCATGTGGGTGCAAGTGTGACTTGTGTTCACATGTGTTTGGGGCTCCAAATGATGCTGGTTTTGTGTGCACATCAGAAATGCCTTGCATTGCTCCCACACTAGCACTCCCCAGACTGTGTTGCAGGGGGTCCTTTTGGCGTTACTCTTTCCCACCATGTTTATGTCAGTTCTTCCCATTTAAAGGTAAATGTCAAGCTCCTCTTCCTGTTTTTGGGGTGTGACTCCACACCTTCAGTGTAATAGGGTGATGATGGATGTAATTAGACAAGATATCATGGGGAGAAGTATCCACCTAGCCATGGTGGTGTGAAAATCTGTGTGTCTTATCATACTGTTAGGCAGAGAATAGCTGAGGAATCCCGAGTATTTGAGTAAAATTGGCCCTGCTGGGCTCTGTGCTGCTACAACTAAAATTTCTGCTGCCTGAAGAGCTTAATCTAAACTCAGCCAAACTCCAGCAATTGCCACAGAGAGGCAGAAGACTTGCAAGGCAGTGAGACCTGTCTGCCTTCTCCCAGATGACACAGATCCCCACACTTTTTTATTCTTCAGTCAAGCGTTCAGCTGATGCACCAGTGAGCTGTATATATGCAGTTTGGCCACAGGTTTCTCACAAATTATTTTAATCCTTCTGAAAACCCCCCATCATTTTGGGTCGTATAAATAACCTAAGAGATGAGGGCTAAAAACATGGATTTTCTGTTCTTCATTGGAATGCTACTCTGGTGTAACTGAGAGGAGAATTTGACCTGCTGTATCCGTTTTTGCAAAGTTCAAACCGTAATTCCAGGCCAGATTCTAATCTGTGCTTCTCGCTCATATTTCACTGAAGCTCTCAAAAAATACACGTGCTGTGGACTGAAGTGCAGCGTTGCAGGCAGTGAGTGACTATTATCTGGCCTGAGGGGTCTTCTGGAAATAAATAAAAAAAAAAGATAGCGATCAAATTGCTGAAGTGAACAACTGATGGGTGCTTTAAGTCTTTAATTTGTTTTCCTTTGCTTGGAAAAGCAGACCACGTTTGTCTTTAGAGCAAAAGGCAGTTATTGATAGCACTACTTAAGTGAGCAAAATAAAATGCTTGCAATGACAGTTATCAGAGGTTAGGTCCCTAGAGATAAAAAGCTTTTGTGTGCATGTGCACTCCAAACCCAATCTTTCTGTAGGCCTACATAAAGTATACAACAATGTGCTTCCCTTCTGAACTTTTTTGGGACATGGTATGGAAAGACTGTAGCAGTCTTCATGAAGTCAAATCCCAGATGGGTATTGGTTTCAAAGGGAACGATGACTAGCCAGTATGTTAAATATTTTAATTCAGTAAAGCCTCCTGTTCTCCTTGATGTTTGCTAAAGTTACGTTCAGCAGCTGTAGAGGAGAATGTGTACAAGAAACCGAAGGAGAATCCTGTGTCCTCTCCCCTTGCCTAACCAATAAATTTTAGCACTGAGTAGGCAGGCACAAGCCCTCCTCACCTTAGCCTATGGGGTTGGGAGATGAGCAGTGAGGGGTTTAGAGGGAAGTGGAGGCTGCAAGCAGCTGGACCAGGTGCCACTGGTGCTCTGAAATGTCACTTTAAAGGCTATTAACATAGTGAAGGCTTTTGAAGGATACTGAACTGTTTGTAGCATAATCCTTCCGCTTTTCTCCTGGAGCAATCTGCATATTGTGCTAATAGACACTTGTGCGGATGAAGCCCACCGTGCCCATAGCTCTGGAGAGAAAAATTGCAATAGGTGCCTTAACAGCAGATAACTACTGTTTGTGCTCTAAGTCTGATGCAGGCAGGCAGGCAGGTCTGACCCTGTCCCATTTTTAGGTAGATTTGAATTTTCGTGAACTCCGAGGTAATATGGATCTGGGCAGAACTTCTTGAAAGATAAGAAATTATTAATAGTAGAGGTGAGGGGTTTCTGGGGGAAAGTTTGTCTTGAACTTCTTCATATTGCCAATACTTTCTGCAGTATTAGAGAATAACCCTTTCTGAAGCATTAGAAAGTTGTTTGCCAACAGTTTTTGGAGAAAGGGACTCCTTCTGCAGTCAGCTAATACAATAGCCTTTCCTCCAGAACAGCTACACTGGCTTTTGGTTTCTTTTGCATTGTTCAGCTATTTTATGGCTTCTGTAGAATTTGACTAAATTTACCTTGCTTGAACTGTGATTCAGAGTTTTTAGACCTGCTAGATTATCCCAGAGGATTTAAGGCAAGTCTTGATATGTAGCTGATTTCTCACTGATGCCCCACTTCTCTCTGAGCACTCGCTTGGCTCTGGGCTGTCCTGCTTGGCTAGACTGGAGTGAAGGAGGGAGGCATCTCCTTCTCATGCTGAGTATGCAACAGTTGAGACATAAGAAAAAGGAACCTCTTGTCCGCCCTGCTATTTGTGAGCCTGGTTTTGCTACTGAAAATGTTCTCAGCTGTGTCTTTGCACTACAGGTGTCTCTGCTTTTATATTCTGTAAGTTAGGAGGCATTTACCTTATTTTCCAAGAGCATGTCCTTTGCTTTTCACAGGGCAAAGCTCAAATGTGTCATTATGCACTACACCATGTCTGGTTAAATCAATTTCTTCTTAACAACATTTTTTTCAGTGCTGAGTATTTGATCAGCTTGTTTCTTTTCATTGTAATTTATTGCCAGTTATGGTTTTTGTTGTTTGTTTTTTTTTTTTTTTTTTTTCTCAGAAGCAGTAGTGTATGACATAAAAGCCAGCTCTCCCCTCCCTTCCAGGCTACACTTGTCAGCTGTGTTTACTCATAGCTGCTGCCATTTTAATAACTAGTTCCTACTCTTAGATCTTGAGAATGTATGATTCAAACATCCAACAACCAAGACCTGCAGTGAAATGCAGAGATTTTTCTTAAAAGGCAACACTTTGACTTATCTTTCACTTTAGGGAAATGGCGAAGGTGGGAGGTATTGCACTAGTTGCCCAGTCTCTCTCCTTGCATGGAGTAAGGCTGTCTAGACAATTAAATTCTCACCTTTCTGAGACTAGTTGATGCCAGCAGGGTTTCAATCATCAGCATTTCACCTCTTCTCAGTGGAACCTTGCCTCCTTGTCTCTGCTGCAGGATCATCACCCTTTTATCAGACGAGTTGCCCATGCTGGAGTGGCTTCACACTGTCCACCATTCCCACAGGGGATATTTGCTGCTGAAGAAAAAGCACTTTTCATTTCCTCAGCTCTGGTAGGCAGGAGGGTTGGATAGGTTAGTGAGAAATATACTTTGTGGCCACAGCAAAGGTGAGTGACTTGTTTTAAGATGTCACAAGCATAGAGAAGCACTTAGAGCCAGGTGGGGTTTATCTTACATGGGGTAGTCCCTTTTGACAGTAACACATGGGAATGCACTTGTGTACTGTCTGATTTGGTGGAGGATGTTGGGAGCTTGTCCTTTGGTTGGCTGACAGAAGCACAAATCAGTGTCTACTTATCCACTGTGTGCAGACAAGCAATAACATGTTTTGAAAAAATAGTTTCCTTTTAAAGCAACAGTTGTAATAACCATGTTCCCTAAGAATAAGATCTTTCTGGCATAAATTGCCAATGGGGCCATTGACTGTTTATACAGATCAGGATTTACCACAAGGCCTACTGCTTGTTAAGCTCAAAAACCCCAAGGTGTAGATCAAATCAGGTATCAAAGAACTCACACAAATAACCTACATAACATATGTTATCCTAAGGCAGCATGTTACTAAGCAGATGGTTTTGCATCTTTCACTGCCTCTCTCTGCATTGCTGCTGCTAACTAGGTATTTTACCTTCCTGTCCAGTAATACCCCTGTGCAGCAAAGGGGTGATTTAGATTTGGTTTCAGGCAGAAACTTTGAAGGGTGAAGGTGGTAATTTTATCCAGGCTTTTTTCCTAAGTAATTTGTATTGTTCCTTTTACTGGGTACTGGGACCTTCTACAACTTGTGCTTTCCATTGCGCGCTTTTTTTCTTTTTTTTTTTTTTTTTTTTTCCTGTGGCATTGCTTCAGTCTTGTTGATATAATCCCTTAATATATGACAGAGAACACTTCAGCCCTTCAGGGAGATGCCATTGGAGAACAGTTTGGCGTTACTGAGTCTTTCAGTGTTGTTCATATTCATCCTTAAACATTAATGTTCTTCATCCATTCTAGTTTGAAGCTAATGAAACATTTTAATTAGCTTTGATCAGGCCAGTGATAGTTGTGTAAGGTTGTTGTCATGATGTACACGTTGTTAAAAGGAGTTTGTATTTAGCCTTTCCTCTAAAGGAATACGAGCATTGCTCTTAGTTATGACTAACTCCTTGTAGGAGGGTCTTGTTGTACAACTGTTTGTGAACAGTTGAGCAACCCTTGCCCAAAGAATATGTAATCTTAGTAATAGCAGAAAAGGCAGAATTAATATTACCATGGGCAAAAATTTGAGGAAGTAATAGTAAACCACTTGCTCATTTTTACTCAGAGGCGTTGGGAAGAGCTGAGAAGCAATTAGCTTCTCTGTGCCTTATACCTATGCCTTATCCTTCCACCAGTTGTTTTTGAACACACCAGATACTCCCATTTCAGAGCAGTGGAAACAGTGCACATATCTGAAAACAGAGTCTGACCTTTCATATAGGAATCAATTTGTCCATTGCTGTGGAGGAACCACAGAGAAACTGTTTAACAGCACAAGCCCCACATTGTGTATGAGATTAGGACAGGAAATATGGGATTGCAAGTTGAAACTGCGTGGTAAATTTAAGTGAGTTATACACACTGACTAAACCAACATGCCTGTCCCTCTGCATCTATGCTTGTACCAGAGAGGCTCACAATTTGGCTGTATTTATCCTCATATTACTCCCAGTTGGTGGGAACCTATTGCTTCCCTTTTCACAGATGAGGTCCCGGGCCATCAGCAGCGGTAGAGGAGAGCCTAGAGCCTGGCTAGTGCTGTGCCATCTGCCCCACTTCTCCCCTTTGAGGGCTTTGATAATTTTGAGATAACAGCTCCCTGAAAGTCTCTTCTGAGAGATGTCTCCTGCACAGTGGTCATACGGTGTGTTTAGCTATGCAGGTGGCTGTGTGCTCCCCAGCTTTACTGTCTCCAAATTAGCTTTTTAATATTTTTTTTAAAAGGCAGTAGCTAAAAACTACTTTTTCACATTTTTTATGCTTTTCTTCTTTAAAAAGAGCTAGCGGGAAAAAAAATCTGCTTTCAGAGGTGGTTTTTTTTTTCTTTTGATAAATTAACCCATTGTTTATAAAGTAGAAAATGTAATTTTTCCACTGAGCAAGCAGAAACACAATTACTGTAATGAATAATGGATAATTAACCCTTCTTGTCTGGAGGAGATAACACAAGACCTACTGCAATAGTTTCCCTGTGGAATAAAGTAGCAGTGGTATTAATCCAAGCTAAACATTGAAGTTTTACAATCACTTGTATTATTATTGCAGTTATAGCATTTTTATAGCCAGAGCAGAAGGCTTCTGAAATTAAGGTGATATTTAATCTTCTTAAGACTGTTGGGCACCGAATAACCCCTCATGCTATAGAAAGGAGATAGCTGCCTTCTGCTCTGCTTTATACTGAATTAATGCCACACCTCAGTTTCTGGGAAGTTTCCAATGCAGTCTTCATTTGGAATATCTGATCACTTGAATAACACATAGCTTAGGAATAAAATAGAAGCAATTTTCTGCTTCATTTAAAACATAATCCTAAATTCTGCCAACTTCAGCCTGGCAGTTCAATGGAAAGATTTCAATATAGGGCTTTGTGGTTGAATGTCATGTTATGAAGTCTGTTTTGCATCTCTGGTGGTTGCATTAGCTCTTGCTTGTGGAGGGGCAATATGATGCATCACCTTCTAGACAGCTTGTCTGGAGAGCCGTCCTAGCTGTAGGTCAGGCGGTTGACCTTGGCCAGGCTACCCTTAGGGATCAATGAACTTTATGTAGACTAGGCCAGGACAATGTGGGCAAGTTTGAACAGAAGCAATGGAAATCTGCCCGCTGAGCTGAACAAACTGAGCTGTGCAGGAGGGCCAGCTCTCTCTGTTACGAGGTCTTGCAGAAGAGACTTCTTGTAGTTTGAAATGCTGACAAATTATGGTTACACCAGCCAGAAGTCAAATTAAGGAAGATTCATGTGGAGGCTGATATAGTTTTCCAACAGCGTAATTTCTGTGTGCTCAAAGAGCAAAGCCAGCACAGTTAAACCCTGCTTTCCTGCTGTGTTATCTCAAATGGGACTTGCCAAATCACCCTGACTCGCCTCCCCCTACATGGGACTCCAAGGGAGCATGTGGGAGTCAGCTGGAGCTGCTGCTACCAGAGGTTTCAGGGCATATTGGTAGTGGGGTCTCTAGCCCTTGGAAATGCATCAGACAGCAGATCTTAGTCCAGGAGTTTACTGTAAAAACAGTGACTAATATCTACCCAGATGTGGTTGGTTTGGAAGCACACGGGGATATGTAATCAGACTTCTTGCAACAGGCTGGTGATTATTCAGTGAGATATTGGGCCAGTTAATTACACGTCATGCTGATACGGGAAAGACCTGATTGCCTTGAGCACTCTGAGATCCAGTGACTTCAGCAGAGAGATGTAGTATCTTGAGCATATTTTTCGTTATAGAAACCCCAGCCACAGATATGATCCAAAAACCCATGCTATTGCTAGATTCTGAGGAATTTACTTTTTTTTTTTTTTTTTTTTTTGAACAGGAGTGGATCTGCTGTTTCATCTTTTCCAGAGTTTTGTAGTTATAAGACCTCTCACATCATATTGTTTAGCACAAGAATTTTTTTTTCAGCTTGTGGATCCCCAGCATTTCCAGCAGAAATACAGACAAAACTATACTAAATCATTGCAAAAGCATGGCTACTGCTGTTTGGCTCATCCTCTTCAGTTATCTTCCCTGGACCTTCAGAAGTGGTCATGGATATGCAGACCACAGGTTGAAAACCTGCACCACATCGCAGGGTTCATCCCAGGTGCTTGCTGCTTCTTTTGGAAATTACTTTTTTATTCTAAATAATCCTCTCCTTGGTTGCTTCTTCCTCCTTTCAGTGAGTCTTCTTCAGAGCAAGACCTCTCCAGCGTTCCTTCCATCCCACTGCCATGATGCTGCCTTTATTCCTATTCCTGGTCAAATTACTGAAGCCTTTCCTCCTCCCCTCAGTATTCATGCGTCCCAGCACAGGGTTTACCCCAGGCTTCCCATTGCGTAGGCCTCTGTACTGCTGCCAGACGATACTTGCAGTATATGCTGCGGGTGATTCTCTCAGCCTCTGGAATGAATTATTTTATTGCTGCCAGCTTGTCAGAGAAATCAGCTTGAAAGCTGAGCCAGAGAGCAGTCCTGGGAGCGACCAATTCAAAGTGGAAGCAAGTCACCGTCGGGCAAAATAAATAGGGGAATGCATCAGCTGGATAATATGAGCACTGTTTTATAAAAGAATTTCAAAAGGACCAATTAGGCTTCAATAGGGAACCGGACCTTATATTTAAAGCTTGTAAATATACAAATCATGATATTCTAATTAAGCATTGTTGTTTCCCAGGTTGTTTTGTTGTGTTTTTTTTTGTTTGTTTGTTTTTGTTTTTTTTTTAAGGATATAGTTTTCTGTTTATCTGATGTTCTTGTAAAGATTTGGCATGGTCTAGGACATTTTTCTTTTCTTGGTTACCTCACATTCCTGCTCTGTGCCTGTGCTTTGGTGTGCGTGCTGCCACTGAAAAGGCTGTGAGCCATAAATAAAAGAACAATATGACCACAAGCACCCCCTGCAGAGGAGAAAGAAAGACATGAGTAAAATAATATGCCAGAGAAAATCGTAGACCAGATAATTTATCCGCCCCTAATTATTTCTGGGCCAGAATGAGGTATTTCAAATAGTAAGAAAACAACTCTATTTTTTTTCCTAGTGATTTCAAACCATTGGCCAATTACAATTTGATTCAATTTTAGTTGGCTGTTTGTCAAGAAAAAAATCACCCAAAGGCCACTTACGAGCACCACAGAATCAACTGCATATATATTTCTGAAGCAGAAAGACTACCTTTTCATGCGTTTCTGACACTTTCAGCCATTCAGACTCCTACATCTTGAAAGAAAACACATCTCAGGTGTCACATTAATCTGGTTGGTATGAGATTATGGCTTGCAAATTGCTGATTTTGGATATGGATGCCTTGTCCATTTAAACGACTTCAGCATAAATAGTAATAATAGACTACAGTGGTTCAGTCTTTCAGAAGACGAGACGAAAAGCTGTGCTTGTTAAAACAAAAAGATACCCCAGAAGCAGGAAATTTAATATTATTAATGAAAACAGAAAGAATTATTAGGAATGTTTTCACACGATAGAGTTCCTCATTCAGGATGTATTACCGTGGGGACTTTACCAAGGGGTCTTGCTGAATCTTTTTCCCGAACGTGTCTGTAGCACTGTGAACATTCCTTTACTATAACCTATGATGTATTTGTAACATTTGCATGTAATCTGTCAGGCAGGGCCTCTGCTATAGAGCGTGGGAGTTTTGGGCCTGTGGGATTTGTGAGGCTACGGATGCAGAAGTTGAAGTCAGTCAGATTTGTGGCATGGATAGGGGTTTCCCCAGTGTTAGGAGAAGTGAAGAGTAAGCCCTGAGTGAGCTGCAGTCTGACTGTGCACAGGCTATTCTCACAAGGTTTCCGTTTTCAATGTTTGGATGCATTTTGGCATTGGAGTGCTCCTTTTAAGCTGATCCTCCCCAATTTTTCAAGGTTCACCCACAAGTCATGATTACCCTAGAGGATAACAGCACATGGATGCAATGAAATGCATTCATAAAAGTGCTTGTTTTTGCATTGATGGGCCTCTAACTGCTTGTTATATCTGAGCGTGATTTAGAGGGACATAAATGTAGCATCTCAGCCTTACACATTCATAACTCCTTCCATCAAAAAAACTCAAAGCATTTTACACACAGATGTAACTGGATAATATGTCCTGTTGTCTGTGTGGCATCTCCAACATCAGTTATCATCATTCTAAACCATATGCCAGGGTCTAGAGTATTCCCTGAAGTATTTAACATGGGAGGAATACATGTAAATAGAATATCTGGCAATCTATGAATGGCTCACGGGATTTTAATCAACTGCACAGTTTTAAAACTGGCATTTAAATCCCTCTCACATCTGTTGTTTAAAATAGCCAACAGCGTGTGGGATACATTCAGTATGCAATATTCATATGAGTATGTTAATAATAGTATGCATTATCACAGTAAAAATAAGGTGTATAACTGCAGTGCTCATTAGAGTAAGTATTTAGAGGTTTTGGATAAAGCACTGTTTAATAGTAAAAAAAAAAATAATTTCCCCCATAGATAGTCCTGAGATATATTCTTTGTGTTTTGAATAGAGGACTTAAATGTTCCCATTTTCACCCTTGGTGTCCACTGTGGCTTCTAGTGCTCTCCAAGATAAGTCCTTATGGGGTATCTCACACAAAAAGCTAATAAGCTGCACCTGCTTTAGCTTCTAAATATCAAAGAAGGTGAAATACTTCTTGGAAAAATTTGTTTATGGATCATCTAGGCAAGGTCATAGGTGAGAGCTGACTGGTTAGATGTTAGCTAGCTCTGATTCATTGACAACTGAACTCAAATTGCAGCCCTAGGTCTGTCTTCTCAGTGCATTTATCTGTATGGTCTCAGTGCCTTTGTTCCCTACCTGAAAAACAGTATGAGTCATGCAGATTCTCTGCCACTCTTTCCTCACCTCAGTGAAGCCTTTAAAAGAGAGTCAAACTATGAAATGCCTTAACATGGGATGCATTGCATCTCTGATTGTAGAGGGTTCTGAGTGCTGGGGAGAGCCTCACCCTCAGTCTTCAAAAAAAGCAATAGCTCTGCAACCAAAAGCTGTTGAATTCTACCTAAAAATAATCATGGTTTTACGTGTTCTCTTAGGTAGCTCCTGTCACTGGTCCTTTCTGGTCCTACTCTAGTTGTTGTTCTCATACACTGCTGGTCATGCACTAGGACAGACATCTTTAAAAAAAAAAAAAAACAAAAAAAAAACCCAACACAAAAAACACAAGGGAATTTAATTCTGTCCCACAGGAATGACCGTACTACACTAGTCATTGTTTTGAAGTATGTTTTAGAAATTTGTAATGACAGCATTGGGATTATATAGTTAATTGTGAAGCAACCATTTTTACAATTTGTGTTTTACCCCACACGGAAAGCTATAATTTACTCCAAGTAATTAGGTTAGGTTTAATTTTGGCGAGACATAGGCCCATATTATCCAGTGTAATATACTGTAATCCTCACGTTATGTAGGGTGCCAAGTATTCCGTTTGTTTTGGGAGCCAACAAAATTGCCACTTGCCCAGAGTTGTTCTTGGACAGAATTGTGAAAGTGGTAACATTTTGCTACTTAAACCGGTTTATTATTAGTCTGACAATGACCCAGAAATACATGTAGCATTCATTTAATATTATATAGAAGGAATATGGCACTTCACTAGTAAAATTATGTTTTTAATGCCTTATGAGGGCAATGTCGAAAGTCTTGATAACATCAGACACTGAGGCTACTTTCCATCTTTCATGATTGGACCCCAAGATCTCAACTGTTTAAAATTTAACTTCTTGTCATGCTATAAAATATAGTGGTCACAGAGATTACACCACTGTCATATTGCTATTTCACTACTGCATATCAGTTTGTTAATAAAAGATAAATCTAAGTTTTAAAAAAAGAAAATTAAAATTTGTTTTTCTTCTTTATCCTTTCAAATGTCTCTAAATGTCTCTTCTGTACTTTCTGTCTTAGTGGTTTACCTGTCCTTCAGCAAGTCTGTTTATCAGAAGATATTTGAATATATAGTCATATGTTTGTGGCTCTTGAGGGGCCGACAGCTGCAACTAACACAATTTTTTAAAATCCTTATTTATTACATATATGGACTGTTTTCTGAATTAGTTCTCTTTACTTTTGAAATCTGAGAGGAAGGATTCCCTAACAACATTTTGTGCCTTACTGAATATAACTAACATATTAGCCACTGAGATTTCCCTGTCGGTGTTAAAGGCCAGGTTGGACGGGGCTTTGAGGAACCTGGTCTAGTGGAAGGTGTCCCTGCCCATGGCAGGGGGTTGGAACTAGATGGTCTTTAAGGTCCCTTCCAACCCAAACCATTCTATGGTTTTATATGTCCAATTAAAAACTGTCATTCTTTGTTGATTTCTTAGCACTTTTGCCACTTATTTCTTGAAATCAAAGTTAAAACATAAGAGGCTAGTGATGGATCCTGATGAAGTGTGATTTTTCGCCTCAAGCAAACACACATGTGGCTCACTTTCCCCATTAAAGATGTTAAGCAGCAGCCCTTTCTGAGAATTTACTTCATCTGGTAATTGTCATACTGCATAGGATGTTTCATTTTCTTCCATAAGAGATATTTTTACTTTTCTACCAGAAGGATATGAAGTATATAAACCCATAAAGAATGTTTCAATAATTTACATACTGATGTTGGAGAAACAGCTGGATCCACATTCCTGTCTGTAAAGTCCAGTATTGCAATTCCCAGTTCATCATGATAGATTGGGTAATTCCACACTAAGGAATTAACTCAGTGTTTGGAAGGGATGGGATTATAAGATTGATTATTTTTGTTTAATTATAAATGCCATCCAAAAATAATTCCTGTACTCAGTCACTGACATAAATGACCTCTCTTTCCTTCCAACCCCTCTGGACATTTCTTTGTGCTGCCTATTTTGACCATGTGAATGTTCAGGGAGACAGAACATGTATCAATGATGTTCCTACACATCTCAGTGAAGAAAATAATAAATATCGATCAGTGCTACTAGGAAGGGGAGTGATAGAGGTATAACTTTATGTGGGAACAGCAGCTGCGTAGTGGTTAAAATAGAAGACTGAGAGCCAGGTCTTATCAGTTTATCCTCGGCTCTGCTGTAATCTTCTTCTTATCATTAACCTTGCATTAGTCCTTTCAGTGGCATGCCTCCCTCCCCCAACCCTAAGCAATTTAGGATTGTTGAAGATGGAATTTTGGCCTATGTTCTTGGGTGGAGTGTTCATACCACCTCGCTTTTGGCACCCACTGTACATGGCTGAGGCACTCTCCATCATCCCTTTACAGTCAGGGAAGAGAGGTAGATATCAACCTGACCTTTTTGTTCTTGCTCCTAACTTGGGTACTAGATTTAGGTTTCTACAATAAGGGTTATTTCAACATCTTTATTTGTCAAATAACAATTACAATCACATCATTCTTCCTAATGTTTCTAAACTTACTATAAGTAACTAATGATTTATTATTATAAATAACAAATGCAGTAAAATTGTTATAAATCTAGATAGGCTGATTGGTGTTATAAATTAAGCTTTGCTTTTCAACTCTATAAAAAAGTACAAGACCCCTATTGTTCCCTCAGGAGGCCAAAATGGGTGGATGCTAAAAAATATATTTATTGAGAATCCTTAATACCTGTGACATCCGCTCTGTGCCTGCACTACCCACACAGTAAACTCTTTTAACATAGTCTGACTTTTGTGCTGTGTGTGAAGAATGTCTAATATACTGGGAACCTGTCTCTAATAAATCCTTCATACTATCATTGTGCAAGTAACAGTTAAAAAATACTGGGAAATATCAATTTGGTCAAAGTCTGGAACCTTGAACAAGCTGATAGTTATGAAGCTGATTGGTAATTTCTGTCTCTTTGGTGCTGCTATTTCATGCTCGGAAAGTGTTGGTGATGAGGCAGAAGCGTAACCACTCATCTTGTTCTCTGATTTCTTCTCCCTTTTATCCTCTCCAGTAGTAGATCAAGAATATAACCGCAGACTGGTGCCTGTGGTGCAGAGCTCTTGGGACTGCTGTCTGTGTGTGCTAGAGCATGATAATAAAAAAAGTAACCTCAGCAACAACAACAAAGAAGGAAGAATTGTTTTCTTGCCCCCTGTGGAATGGAGACCTGAAAGCAGGCAGGAGGTCCTGGTGTCTGGAGGAGTTGGCATGGCGGAAGGCCTGTGATTGCCTTTATAATATAATTGTTATAATGGTAGGACAGGGAATTGCAGTGGTTCAGTGAAAAGCTCCAGCCTTTTCTCCTTGTGGTTCTTTGTGTGGTTACAACTGGAGCTGGAGCATCCCTGTGTGCAGATGTGCCATGACTGAGAATGTGTCTCAGATGACTTTGCGAGCTCTGTGGGTAGCAATAGACCACAAGGAGCAAGGGAAGAACTAAACCTTCAGGAAGGCTTCTCCCTCCACAGCTTTATGGAAAGTGACTGGGAAAGGAGAAGGAGAAACACTTACAATGTAGGTGCAGATCTAAACCAGATACAGAGTTATGGGGACAAAGAAGGGAAGGAGAGAGATGAACATGGTATGCACAGGTCTCATCCTGCATGAAGTCAGAAGAGATCCATGCAGGAGCTCAGGAGAGCTCCTAAGTTCCTCTGCATAGATAAAGCCAATAAAGAATATTTTTATGGCCTTCAAGGACTCCTTTTTCATGAACATCCCTTTCTGTTATGCATTTTCATTCTTATCGGTCATACACTATTCACAGTAATAGTGAAGGAGTTAGTAAAGCTCTCTTTGGGAACCAGATGAGCCAGCTTTAGCAAATGGATTTGTAAAATCTCTAGTTCAGCTATAGTTAGACCATTATAATATTTAATGTTCCAAAGATTGAGGCTGGAAAGCTGCCTGGTGGAAAAGGACCTGGGGGTGTTGGTTGTCAGCCGGCTGAATATGAGCTGGAAGTGTGCCCAGGTGGCCAAGAAGGCCAATAACATCCTGGCTTGTATCAGAAATAGTGTGGCCAGCGGGACTAGGGAAGGGATCGCCCCACTGTACTCAGCACTGATCAGGCCACATCTTGAATACTGTGTTCAGTTTTGGGCCCCTCACTACAAGAAAAACATCAAGGTGCTGGAGCATGTCCAAAGAAGGGCAACAAAGCTGGTGAACGGTCTAGAGCACAAGTCATGAGGAGTGGCTGAGGGAACTGGGGTTGTTTAGTCTGGAGAAAAGGAAGCTCAGGGAAGACTTTACCACTCTCTACAACTACCTGAAAGGAGGTTGTGGCAAGGTGGGTGTTGGTCTCTTTTCCCAGGTAACAAGTGATAGGGCAAGAAGAAATGGCCTCAAGTTGCACCAGGGGAGGTTTAGATTGGATATTAGGAAAAATTTCTTCACTGAAAAGGTTGTCAAGCATTGAAACAGGCTGCCCAGAGAAGTGGTTGGTACTTAAAAGATGTGTAAATGTGGCACTTAGGGACATGGTTTAGTGGTGGACTTGGCAGTGTTAGGTTTACAGGTGGACTCGATGATCTTAAAGGCCTTTTCCAACCTAAATGACTCTATAGTTTCATGAAATAGAACTTCTTTCTCTTCTTCTGGTGACTAATCCGTAGTCTAGCAGATTCCCCTCTTGGGAAGCTTTCACATATGCTCAATTTAAATACTCTTATTTTCTATCTCATCATTTGTGTATTACTTCCTTTATATGCCTAAAATACCCCACTTCTCTGAAGTTCCAGCTCACACATTTTTCTCTCTAAGAAATACACAATCACCTTCCATACCAAAGTTTTTTAATCAAGCCCAAACAAAAACCCACAACATTCTTTAGTGGTCTGCAAGAGTACAGAGCAGGGATATGTCCGTGTTGGACTCCCAGCAGTATTAAGAAGGAATTAATGGTCAAAGGGTTAGTTAGCTCAGGTGCTGGGAGCAGCTTATGCACAGCAGTGCTAGCTTCTTTGTGGGCTAAAACTCTCCAGAGAAGTAGGACTGCCTCTGCTGTTGGAACTACACTGGTATCAGCCCATAAAATCAACTGGCTCCAATATGTCTATGCTACCCCGTAGTCCCAACTTCTTCTATTCTGTGGAAGTGAGTTAAATCTTCTTTGGTCTTAAAGCGGTTGCTTCTGATATATGTTCCCCTCTGTGTTGAGATGTGGGATTCAGCAATTCACCTTTTAAGAGCTTTGTCATCTACAGGTAATAAAATGGGCCTGTATATCATCATAACTTAAAAATGTGAGTTACTGATTAACTAGGAACAGAAGTCTTGTTTCTTGACTCCCCAGCCAGGGCTTTGGTCTATAGACTGTGGAGTCTCTCCAGTGCTTCAGGAGGCAAGTGGGCTGTGAAATTTTCTTTTGCAAAGCATCCTGCCCACAGAGGGATTCCCAGTGCTGGGGCTGAAGTGAAATCCATGAAAAATTTTGCATGGAAATTCTCATGAAAATGGCCAGAGCTGAAAATACCAAAAACTCGCTAATACAAACGTTTTCTATTTTTATTTTCAGGAAGTTCCAGTATCAATACCTCTGGTTATTTTTGGCCAAACTGGAGTCAAAGACAGTAGGCATTAAAGTCTTCAGTGCCTGTTAGAGAGGCAAATTCTCTGCCAGTAACCTTTTAGTTTGTGTTGATTTTGTTGGGGTTTTTTGAGGAAAGTAGTGTTCCTTGGCTTTGAGCTCCTCTGAGTGGGTTTCTTCTTTTTCATCTTGAGGGGTTTTGTTTGGCTGAGACCAGGGAGAGGGGTTTCCTCCATAAGATGTTTTTTCTTCTCTCCAAGTATTCCTGATCCCTCTGCTTTCACTGTGCCCTTCGAAATAAATTCAAATTTCCTGTCTTTTCATAGCATCAGCACTGTTAATACAGTAGGTGACACTGTTAATATAGTAGGGAGGTTAAGGAATGGTGAGCGTGAGATGAAGGGTTGATGGAGGAACTATGAAAAACATTCAAAAATCTAAGATTTACACCAGGTTTGTGTTGGTGGAATGAGTTCATTGGAGTTTTGATCTGTCAGCCTCTGGCAGAAAGGAGGTTTCAGAGAGGAGGCTGCTAAATAAGATCTCAGTGGTGGGAGAAAATTCAGAATAAGTCAAGATGGGGACTTTGCATCTTAATCTTTTTCATTATTTCAAATCAGCCTTAGGATTCATCTATGGATCACCAGTCCTAAGGCTCCTGAAGCCATAATTCAGACCTTGCAAAACCACGGAACAAGCTGAAAAATAACAAGATCTCAAAAATGAGTGTTTTCCTCCAAGCTTTTAGGGTATATTTGTGTAGAATTCTTCTTTACAATCACAGATGTTAAGAATTGTTATTCAATAAGAAAAAAAATATAAAATTTTCAAGTAGTCACTTGCCAGGATCAAGATCCTCCAGAAACACCCCAAATATCACAAGACAAGCAATAAAATCCTGGAAGCTGGCAGTGATAGCTTTCAGATGGAAATCATGTGCTAACCCGTAGGTTGTGATGTGTTTCCTTGGTCATTGGGGGTTAATACCAGCTGAAATGCTAGTGAAACCTGGAGTGTTAATCCACATAAGGAGATCTGAGGAAAGCAAGTGTCTTAATCCCTGCAAAACTGGTGATAAAGTTGTTACTGCCTGCCTACATACATACCTCACGGACCATTCATCTGGGCATCAGATGAATCAGTCGGGATAGCAGAAGACTCCCTAAAACAAAGTACGGAATGATCTTTTCCTTGTATTTCCCCTTAAATTCCAGCAAGTATTACAGGGAATCCTGAATTTATCTGAGATAAACTGCAGAGACCTACTTTTCAGATTGTACTTACTTTCATGTGTGTTTATTTTCAATCTACTGCACCATCAGGACTACTGAAAAATAAGTCAAATCACTTCCTAGTCTCAGTTTACGGCATGTTCCCACCCCTCAGTTTTACTGGTTAAACTTAGCATGACAAATTCTGATTTCACTCCTAGGAAGGCCCAAGACCCACGTCCCACAAGCAGCTTGTGTTTTGTCACTCACTAGACACCTGCAGCAACGAAAGACATTGGGGAGCAAATATGATGTGTAAATATGATGCATCTGGGTAAAGGCGAGAGTCAGCTCTTAAAGCTGGAGTTCAGAGAGATCTCTTTCATTCATCCGTCAGAGAAGCCCTCATTATAATTGTTCAAGCCTGACTGGATTACATCACTTTCCCCCTCATTTCACTCCCTCCCCGCTTGCCTCCCTCCTTTTATTTACACCCCTTGTTCAGCGGCAGCGTTGAGCAGGGGCTGCCTTAATGATGCATGCTGATCGCTTCATTCCCCATTGCCCCCCCATCGCCTCCCCCAGTGCTTTGAAGTGTGCTCAGGTCTCAGGCTCCAGTTCAGAGGTCACTTTGTTTATTTATGCAAAGCTGGCTCATCTGTGAAATGGGGCTTTCAAGGCCTCTGACATCAAAGACTCCAAAGCTGGTCCCATCAAGTCAGAGCAGGGACGGGCCTTGCTTTATAACAAATTAAAGCAACTTCGTGAATCATAGAGAAATATTACAGCTACATTTTTGCTTCAAAAATTGGGCTGTTGTTTTGACTTGTGGTTGGATGCTCAGCACATAGTATTGGCCTGAAAACCAGTCATATCAGTTCGGCTAAAACACGAAGCCTTCAAGGAGAGTCTGTGGGTAAATAAAACTTGATCCGGGCTCAGTAACAGTCTGTGAATATTTCTCATCGGCTTCTCTCAGAGCTGAACCGTTATGCAGAAGTTTCCATTTTTTAAGAGGGAATGGAACAATTCTGCTATGGTAATAAACAGTAACTATACTCAGCTTATGTGGCACTGTTTATCCCATAGGATCCCCCAAGTGCTTTGTCAATTGATGGAGTTACATACAGAAATCCCTTTTCTTCAGAAATCCAGCCTGCTTCGGGACAGGGGGTAGACCAAAGAAGTGCATGGCAAACAATATGCATAGAACAACATGCTTTGTGGGGTGAGGCAGGGCAATTTGGCTCATGACGTCAGCACTGATAATCAGGGCCTCATACATTCGGATGTGTCAAGTCTGCAAAGCCGATCCTGTGACTGCCCCTTTCAGCCCCATCACACACTTTCCCAGCACAGCACCAGCATCTCAGTCCTGTGGCATTTCAGACCTCGAAGCCAGCTTGGAATCAGATCCTGAAGCAAGAAAAAGGCAATGGCTGGAGAGCAGCTGGGCATCACACTGCTGGAATGACATTCCCAAATAACGGGCTGATGCCTCTGGATCCATCCTGGCCCTGTCTTGTATGGGCAGGTGCAGTATTTGGATGGGAAGGGACTACATGAGTTTGTCCCATGTCTTCAAGTCTATCACCTGACGTGATATCAGAGCCTTCCACTTCAGCTTTCTTGACCAGCCAGCATGCTTTGTAACGCCGTGGAACCAAATTGTACAGTGAGGACACCTAAATCATGTATAAGTTTTCTTAGTCTCAGATACTCGTGACATAAAATTAGTCAGTGATTCTTTTTCAAGGCAGGTTTTCCACTTCGTCTTCCAACTGGCTGCTCTCCTAAGCCTGTGATACTGTCCAAGAAGTCCAGTACAGGATGACCTTCCAATATAGGTCACAGAAAAGGGAGCTTGTAGAAACTTCAGCAGCTCATCCTTCTTAGCACTGCCTCTTGCGGTAATCTGCTGGCAGCAAAGCTGGCAATGCTGCATAGCTGGTCCCTGCTGCCCTTTGGCTGCAGGCTGATTTTTTTTGTATGTAGTCATCACCCTGACCTGCCTGCCTCTGTGGGAGGTGACAAAAGCATGAATAAGCAATCAGCTTATAAGGTCATTTTTGAATATAGCTAAGACTCATGTGATTTCTGCTGCTAACTCATTGTTTTGTATTGCTTGGTCATACATATCTGAATGTGGCTCGTTTTTTCAGGTCCACTCTGTCTAATACAAATATTGCCAGTTGCTTTGTAAAGCTTGGGGTGAAATGCAAGCAACATTTTTCTTCAGATCGGGCACTATTAACCAGGCTTCAAACTGCAGGCTCGGGCTGAACCAGATGCCTCTAACTCTCAGGAAATTTGGGTTTTGCTCCCTAGGATTGAGCAGGCTGACCAAAGGGTATTTGTGGTACAAAAAGGGTATTTGTGGTTGCTAACACAGGGACTAGAACAACTGTGAAATAGTTTCCCTGCCCTAGGAAATGTCTTTATATTAAAATTTTAAAAATAAGAAAGTTCTTCAAAACAGGGGGGGGCAGATTGTTCCCATGCAGGTGCAGTACTAACTTTGGGTGAAGCAAGTGGAAGTCCAATCTTGGTGGTATCTGAATTAGATGGGAGTCTTCCATCCTAAGGGTGTTCCTGGGATATCTGTCTCCCACAGTGCTGTTCCACTTTATGTAACAGTAAGCTCTCTTTTGGCTCTCTGAGATCACAGTTCAGAGCTTAAGACACTCACCCGAGGTCCAAGAGGGAAGGTTCAAATCCCTCTCTGAATGCAGCAGAAGAGGAACTTGACCCTGGGTCACTCACATCCCAGGTTAACATGTTTTTGTTTTATCATTGGCTATTCTGCTGCCTCACTGTTTGACTGGCAATTCCTGGGCTTCAGGGAATCTTCCCAAAATGAGTTTCATCCAGTTTCAGGATCTTATGAATCAGCTTTTTTCCTACAGTTCTCAAACGTGAGTTTGTTCAGATACAGTCGTGCTGAAGGTAGGAGCCCAATTCACCGTATATCGCTGCTGTAACATCCCTCACCCAGCGTGCAGCTCTGGGGATGGGAAAGAGTAGTTTTGTTCCACATGAGTTTCTGTGTTTATGACATTTCCCCCGCCTCGAGACTTCTGCTCTGTGTTGTTGTTAACGTTACCGCATTCCTAACAAACGTGAAACAAGTTCCAGTGGATCTAAACCAACATGCCTAAATGCATGCATTTAGTTATTTCAATCTTGCTCCCCTGCCAAATTGTCTATTTCATAGGCTCAGCACAGTGGCATGGATTATCCTGATCTCTTCCCCCCAAAATGATTTTTTCTGGGTTTGGTAGGTTACTCTGCAGGTTTGCGATTTGGCAGGATAACAACCAAAGAAGCATCTTCAAAGGATCAGACAGATTCAGAGCAATTTTACTTACATCAAAAGCTTGGCAGCATGTCAAGAGGTGTTGAGAACGCCAGTCAGTCCTTGTGTGTAGGCAGGGGGAGCACACATGGGCTGACATACTGTAACATGAGGCAGGAGGCAAGGGAGGATATACTGCTCTTTGTACATCAAGCTGAGTAGGATTAAGATATAATTGACAGAACATCACCACTTAAACGTCTTAACCACTTTTAAGATATTCAGCAGTTAACAATGGGCAGGAATCCGATATTTCTGACCACAGTTTTTCTTTCTTCTCCATTACCCAATACATTTTTCTAATTGTGCTAAGAGATTTAATAAGTTCTCTGTCAGAGAGCATCCAAGATTTCATTCGTAGCACTACCGATATTTATGTGAAAAATTGTACAAGTGCCAGAAGATAATCGATTCAGTATTTTGACTGCAAGGAGACAATCTGTCATATGCAAGCCATCGTATATAATGGGTATATTTGTATCCCCTGCATTCGGTTTGCCAAGGTTATAAAAATATATTTGCAAAAGGCAGCACATGGGTTCCTCTCCTCCTCTGTAACACAGGCTGTGGGCCAGCCTCGGTGGAGCCTGGATGGTGCGTTTGCACTCGCTGCACTGCGTGAGAGTTGATGTTTCCTGAGTGTGACTTCATTTCACGCTGCTTCCCTGTGGTTTGGGCTGGGTGCCCCAGGAAAGCCAGGCGAGAGGGACGTGGGAAGGGGCAGTCAGCTGGACTGAGCTGCTGGAGTAAGAGCATGGCACACTGCTGCCCTGAAAGTTTTCTTTTCCCCTCGAAGTGACAGCTGTACATGCCTCCAGGGGAAACTGCGCAGAAGTAACCACAAGGAGAAGAGAAAAATCTGTCAGGGGCGAGGGGGGACAAACCCATATGGCATTGCAGCCTCTCTGCTTAAGGGACAGCGGCAAACCAGAGCAGAGCATGTGTTGGCATAAAGTGCCCCATGCTGAAGAAATGATTTTCCAAAATAGCAGAAATTGGGGTGAGGATGAGGTTAAACACACATTCTTGTCTCACGAAGACTACACACAAGTTTATGCCCTAGATGCTGTTTAAGCACAGCTCAACTTCTAAAACAACTGTAAAGAGCAATTCTACTATTTGTATATTTTCAGGGGGGCATGCTCATCTATAAGATAGATAAGTTTTCTCTACTGCAGTGATTACAGAAAGAAATTTCCTCTCTTTTGCTCATGAGGCCTTTTTCTCATGGGTTTTAGGAGTTGGGCATTTGGAGGGATTAATTCCTTAGGTCAGATGTTTCCACTTCTCTTGCATTTATTTTTTTTACACCTTTGCAGTGCGGTTCCCTATTGAGGTGAACTTTTTCCCAGCCTTCACCTGACCTCTCTCTGAAAACCAAACTTGACACACTTCAGTGCACTTTAGCTAGGATCTGAGTAGCTCTCAATCAAGACTTTCACCTCAAATCCAGCTGCCGTATGGGGCTGTGCCACTTGTAGATCATAGAAGTAGCCTTGGAAGAGCCACACTTCGCTGCACCGTCACCTGTAGTTGCCTAAAGAGCCTCAGGTGGACCCCCCCTCCTGGTGTGATGCATTGCTGTAAGAGGTTGCTCTGAGTTGAGTGCTTGTGCACTAGAAGTCCAGCTGTTACTGGAGGAGGAAAAATCTTCCTATCTGGGCACTGCAGAGGTATGAGGCCACCAGCATCACCTGTGTTGCAAAAGGTGGCTCAGGTCACTCTCCTTCTCCCTTGGCCCTCACAGAGACCTTGTAGGTGGCCATTACACAGGGGCAATTCGAGGTGGGGGCTGCTGGAGAGGTGGGGGTTTCACTTTGTGGTGATTTCTATTTCTCCTAGCAGTACAGGGCACAGAGTTGAGACCTTGATGCTGTTCTGTGGTAGTGGTATAGACAACTAGAGTGACAAGGGACAAAGTGGTATGTGGTTGGTTACAGGTGGATGAGTGATCTTATTTAAAAAAAACCCAACAAACCACAAACAGCTTTTCAATTCAGTATTGCTTTCTCCAGTCATAGCTTTGCATTCAGCATCTCTTGAGGGCTCATTTGGCCCCAGACCTGGTTGCTTTCTTGATTTTTTAATGGAAGCTGAAAAGTGATTTAGTGTTCCTAATTCCACTGCTTGTACTCTGTGTGACTGATCACACAAGTCTTCCCCCACCTCCTAGGTTTAATTACCTGTAATTTTGATTTATATTATTTGCATAGAAAGTACAACAGATTAGCTCCTCCTAGGGCACAGCAACCTGTAAACATAAACAAAGAGGCTTTTGTCAGCTATTAATGGAAATGTTGATTAATCTCCCATTGCTTTGGTAGCCTGCCGAAAAGCTCATAAAGCAGCAGACTAAATTGTTCATTAAACTGGCCAGGCTTTAAGTGCCAGGATATGGATGCCAAATGTATGTTGAGTGTGTTTTAGCTGCATGGTGCCTCCAGGAGGAAATGCAAACTCTTGTTATCGTAGTGCTGTGCTGCAGGAGACCTTCTTAACATCTTCCCTTTCATTTCCCTTGCAGATGATGCCAGCTCAGGAAAGGATAGCCAGGTACCTGAAGGCTCCAATGGAGAATATGAAGATCATTCTGGGAAGCAGTGGGGTAAGGAGCAGCGTATGTTTTTTGTTTTCTTCGGGTCTTGGTTCAGTGCTGTTCACGCGGCACATTTCTCAGTTGCTGAAGGAAGGGAAAGGCAGAGTGACTGAAGTGAGTTTTCCTTACAGATGGTCAAATAATAAACAGAGCGTCAGCTGAACATGTCAGTGTGAATGGATCCCATCCAAGGGTCCTTCTGCAAAATGCAAGCAGTGGTCTGCTCTAGGGCCCCCTGCCATATACCCCAGCATGGTTCTCCCTTGCATTTGTTTTTCTGGGCAGTAACTTTCTTTTGCATGTGTAGCTATTATAGCTTTCATAGACTCTCTATAAAAGGCATATTGACTTTTATAGAAATATTTCCAAAACTTTCAGTGCCAACATAACACTGCTCCCACTGAGGGCAAATGGGAGGTCTGACTTCACTTCAGGAGAATTAACATTAGGCCAAAGCTGAGTATTTTTTAAAATTACCCTCTCTTTTAGACACCTGCATGAACTTCTCTAAGCCCTGGACCGTTCAAGAATAGGATTTTGATGCTGTTGCAGACCTTTGGGGAACTGCTAAAAACTCACTTGGAACAGGTTCTGAATCACTGCAAGACTTGCAGGTCCAAAGACTGGTCCAAGCACTCCTTGAAGAACAATAAGTTGTCAGGCTGATGCCAAACAGCTTTTGGCCATTACTGACAGGAGTGTGATGTGAGTTTATGACCTCAATGGATGAAACACAACAGTTCCATTTTGCTCTTGCAGTACATCCCTCCTTCTAATTTTATAATACAGAGGTGGCTTTGTACCACATTCATGGCCAGGGAGTAACCTTGTAGCAATGGTCGGGGTGGAACCTGTCAAGCTTTCTCCATAGGAGTCTCCACCACTTGAACTGAAGCCAGTTTTCTTCAGGAGCTAGTAAACAAGGGATGTGGTGTTCTGTGGTGTAGTCCAGTCCACACCTGGAGGAGGCAGTGCCATAATAGCTTTGAATTACAGATTCATCTGAGACTGAGCTTGCTCTCAGAGAGAAAGGTAATGTCCACTCGTTCTGGAAAAGGATGACATTTTAGAACTAGAGAAAGGGTGGCTTAGATAAACTACAGGTCAGGAGTCCTTCAGGAGGGACTCAGTAGCTAGCAAGAAAAGTTCCAGTTTTCATTATCCTGTTGGAAATAGGAACAGACATTGAATGCCATGGCAGATGTGTTTCTGGTAGAGCTGGTGGATGGTGGATCAATACAATAACGTTATGAAAAAATATGTAAGCGCTACCAAAATTATTAGGCATTGACAATCTCATCTCAGATTGTGTCTTACTCTGTGTTGCCCTGGCTCAGTCCTTCTTTGTGCTGCAGTGTTCCTACACTTCTGCTTTTTACCCTTTCCTTCCTTCCTGTCTCCTCTCCCCAAGCAGGGAAATGGCTGGGGCAGGCCAAGCACATACCCAAGCCCTTTCCATCCAGCAGTGTTCACCAGCAAATTACTGGTGTGAGCTGATGTACAGGAAGGGTCAGTGTGTGTCTGCAGGTTTCTGTAGGATAATGGGTGAGTGAGAAATTTGTGTTTGCAGAGTCCTGGGCCTTAGAGAAGTGGGAGAGGAGAAGGCTGGTTAAGAAAAAGCTCCACTTCTGCTTTCTGGCTACCATCATGGAGTGGTATTGCTGGGGAGAAGTCCTACCCCCATCAAGAGGAGAGAGCTGATGTGGGGAAAGATAAATACCCTCACCCATGTCTTCACACAACTGACTGAGCTCTCATCCAAAAGACTTGAAAGTATTTCAGTACTTAGTCATATCATGACACTTTTTTGTATAAGTATCATGAAAGCTTGAAGTGGTACTGATGGTCATTATGTGGAGGCAATTGTGGCAGATCACAGCAGACTATGTGTTTTAGCTAACCATCTCAGTTTGTATAAGCAAAGTCTCATAGGAGCCTCTGGGACAAATCCATGCACCTCGAGGTGTCCCACAGGGAGACGAAACTGCTAAACTCCTTCCCATGTCTTTTTGCCAACAGCCTTCTGTTTCATTTAATTTTCATTAGCCTGAATAAATCATGGTAAACAGCATTTCAGCAAGGAACCCATACACAACACTGTCTCTTTGTCCCCATCCACTTGTGTTTTCCCTTGCTCTTGTGTGTGGCATAATTTATACTGTACAAATGTGTGGTTCATGTTTATGAAGCAAACGCCAAGTGATGTGGAGGAGAATAAGCATGTGAAGTATAAATAACACAGAGGCACTTTGTAATGGCCTTCTCTGGCACTCCAACAAGCAAAACTTTTGTAAATGGTACAGATTTGGGGACAGACATTTACTAGCATCAACTCAAAAGAGACTTTTTCTGCCTCTCACACTGCTGCTTCTCCTTCTTTCTCCTTTGTGTTTGCTGGGTTTCTTTTTCTCTCTCACTTATGTGTGTGTGTGTCTCTCTTTCTCCTTTTTTGTTAACTGGCTTTTCTAAACTTGTCCAACTCAGGCTTTTGTCAAGGAAACATTCAGGACTGTGTAAATGGGATCTGGTTTCAGCATCTTGCACACAGCCTGGAGTAGCTTTTGAGACCACATAATCACTTAACCTTCTTTAAACAGAAGAAAAAAGAAAGACAGAAAGAGCCAAAGAAGTTTAGTTTTACCTGTAGTTTGGTATGCATCTTGGCAACAATGTACAAGGAGTGAATGCAAAACTCCAGACAGATTCATGGAAGTCGCAGTGGAAGGAAAACCAGATATATTATAGGCCTGCTTTTTTGGGAGGAAAGACAGTTCTGAACTATTACTGTGGAAGCAGGGAAGAGGTAAGGGAAGGTGAGAGCTTAGTCACTCACTTGACTCTTCACTCTGTATGGGCAGTGTGACTGCCCTGTCTCCAACCTACTCTTTGATGTGTTAGTCCCAGCCCAGGAATCCCATCTGGCAAGGATCTACCCCTACCCAGACCTGCAGTTCCTCATCTCAGAGTAAATCCCTGCCATATTAGAGGATAACTGTTTAGACCCAGTTACTCAATTTCCACAATGACAGCCCTTATCAGCACGTTTCAATCGGCTCAGATTTAAACTTCAGCATGTCATTGCTCCCAACGTGCAGCTCTGACAGGGTTAATTATCTGTCTAGGAGGGTGATTGTTTTTGCTGGGAGGGGGCCTCCTCTCGCAACAGACCCCCAAGGGAATACCCAGCAATTTACACACCATGACCTGTGGAGTGGGTTAGTATGTCACACTTACTGCTCAGCTGTCACGGCAAAGACTTTCAGTGCCAGAGTTGCTCCAGTTCATTAGATTACACATGAAAGCCTCTGTATGGAGAGTAAAGCATTTCTGAGCAAGAGTTTGAAATAACATGAAATGGCTGGGACCCAAAATGACAGTCAAGAGGGGCAAGAGAAGACTGAGGGGGCAGATGGTTTCCCCTGCAGCAAAGGATTCTGAAGAGAGGCGTATGCCAAAGGGTGTCTTCTTCCAAGAGAGAGGGATGTTGGGCAAGGCTGCAGGGAGGGGAGGACTGAGGGATACATTCGCAGACCTCATAGAGCAATGGCTGGTGTTCTCCAGGGCCTGGAGAGAGGAAACTGCAGACCAGCCTCCTCCATCCACCAAAATTCTGCTATAATGCACATCCCAGGGCTTCTGGTCCTCAGCCCTGAGCAGCAGAGCTGGCTCTCAAGTAGAGAGTCCCACCATGCTATCCTGTAGCTAACTTCCCTGATACCTGAAGTACAACATTTTCAGCTTGCTTTGGTGTATTATATGCTACTGAGGTTGTGGCTTTACAGTTTCCATTGGTGAAGGCCAGTAGCTGATGGGCATAATTCAACCCAATGTGCCACAGAGCAGGGCACTCATTATCTATTTCTCTTATGTCCCAAGAAAAGGATTAAGGAAGGGTTTACCAAGGGAGTGCAAAAATGTATGGTGACTGCCCTTTAGGGCTGAAGAGTAAGATCATGGTAAGCAAGAAATAGGGTTCAAAAACAGAAGGAGAAACCTGTTGTGCAAATGCTGAATGGACTCGAAGGAGAAACTGGCTTTGCCAAAATAAAAAAAAAGGCAGGTGAATTTGGCAGGAGTATTTTGGATGTAGGGGGAGAGTGCCAAGTGGGAGTCATAAGTGGTGTTGAGCTCAGCAGGAGACTGCAGTTAGAAGTGCCTCTGGACAGACGTTGCATAACTGAAGTAGCTGTAAGGAATTTGTAATTTCTTTTGAATTCTTCATTACAGGATACTAGTAGACAAGCTGTTGCCTTGCAAGAGATCATGTTCTATTGTTTCAACTGTTGTAAAAGTTTTTGCAAAGTTCTTTTTCTTCCTATTGATTAGTCAGACTAACTCATGACTGTACAGGAAAACTCTCTGCAATGTCAGTAAAGCTACTAGGGTGTAAAGGTGCCACCTCTTTTCCATCTGGAATTTTGGCATAATCTGAATTAAAGGTAGGTGCAGCTGGGGGTATAAATTTCAGATTTTGTCAGGTTAGGACCTTGTATTTCTCCAGTGTTATTGTCATTACTGTTATAAATATTGGTGATTTCCTTGCTAATACAAGGTGACTATTTTAACCCATGATTCTGTGGATGATAGATTTTGTCAGGTTAGGACCTTGTATTTCTCTAGTGTTATTGTCATTACTGTTATAAATATTGGTGATTTCCTTGCTAATACAAGGTGACTATTTTAACCCGTGATTCTGCCCACCAGCAGCTATTGCTTCAGCTTCTCCATTTTTGGGATGGACTGGGATGGGGTATCTTCTAATAACAAACTCAAGGGTTTTTTATTGAGGCTTTCCATTTGTTTGTTTGCTTCTTTGGGCATTTCAGTATGAATGCTTCATAAATCAATGTTAAATGAATTGCATACATTTAAGTCAGATCAATGTACGAAAGTCTGACACTTCTAAGGCTTTCCTACATATTGAAAAGATGTTGACTCTTTTTAAGTCCCATTAAAGCCAGTGAGAACTAAGGGGCAAAACATCTTTAGAAAATGAAGCTTCAAGTGACCAGCAAAAGATTGAGAAAATAGTCTGACAGGAATCTGAAGTTTTTCCTTTGGTCTTGGCTAAGGGCTTGCATCTGTGGCATGGAATATGGTAACAATTATAATGTGATTATGGGGCCACATTTTGCCTTCAGCTGCAATAGCATGATTTTGTTATTATTTTGTGAGATGGTCTGACGCAGTTGCCTTACGGACACTGAAACATTCCAGGGTTTGCCTATGCAGAGGGCTAATACGGTGGCCACAGAAGACCAGTAAAGATTCAAATGCATCAGGGTGTAGGTTGTCTCCTTTCTGAGGAAATCAGTTTGAGCTTATATGAGAGAGAATGTTACATGGTATGTATGGGACTGCTGGGTGCCTCTGCATCAAATCTGACCATGACACTTGACAGCAGTATCCTTCTTTGCATGCCCTTTGCTCAACACAGCCAATTTTTCATGCCTTTTTCAGCCCGGCCCAGGTTCACGCAGCCTGCCAAGATGAGACGCAGAGTGATTGCCCGTCCTGTTGGCAGCTCCATCCGCCTGAAGTGTGTGGCCAGCGGGAACCCACGGCCTGACATTACATGGCTGAAGGACAATAAGCCCCTCACGCCCCAAGAGATTGGGGAGAACAAGAAGAAGAAGTGGACGCTGAACCTGAAGAACCTGAAGCCAGAAGACAGTGGGAAATACACCTGCCGAGTATTTAACAAAGTTGGAGAAATCAATGCAACATACAAAGTTGAAGTAATCCGTAAGTGCAGCCTCTGGGGTGGAAAGGCAAAGAGGGAGATTTGAGATTTGGCTGGCTGAGTAAGGGGACCATGACGGCAAGTGTGCAGTGCTGATAGCTGGACACAGAAATGTGGAGGTATTAAAAAACATCATCAGAGACAGAGAAAACATTACTGAAACTCTAAAATAAAGCTAACACCTGGGCAAGACAGGTAATAACAATACAATTTAGTAGCTGGAATGAGGAGGGATACTTGGGAAACAGTCATCTCTAAGGGCACCTGCATGGTAAAAGTTCAGCATTACCCAGTTCAGTCTTACACTACCAAGAGACTCATGTCAAGGACAGACTGAGAACTCACTGATAAAGCCCTTTCATGTATCATAGAAGAGGGGTGGGAATACTTAGGATAGCCCAGATTACTCTATTAGAGTGGTAATAAGGTCAAAGCAATGAATTTAAAATTTAGTCTAGATAGCTGTAATAGGAAGCCCACTTCATTAGAGAAGACTCCCAAGGGAATTAGCAGAAATCTTACAACTAGAGTGATTTAACCAGACAAGGCTTTAGGACCAGATTTTAAAAAAAACCAGCATTTGGCCATCTGAAGGTTCAGGTGGGTACGAATGAGATACTAAAAAAAAAAATAAAATCCCACTAGGGTCCTGTCTGTATCTTTAGATGTCTACATAGCTTTCAAGATTCAACCCTTAGAAGATGAGCTGTGAGGGATTACCCTGCATTGTGTTGGGATAGAGTAAATTGCTCTTCTTACTATCTAGCTATTCTGATTCTTGATCTCTAATCTTCTGTTTCTCCTATTATTACTGAAGATAATTATACTCAAATCCTACCTAAGTCTACCAGAGAAGATACCTTATTCTTAAATCATTGTGCAATTGTCTATGACATCATCATAAGTTGTCATGGAAATGATTATAGAGCAGCCAACTCAAGAAAGCGAAGATGAGCTGGGTGGAAGGCAGATTGACTAGCCTTCATTAATGAGGAGCAGGGGCACGGAGGGCTATTTCCAGCCACATGGAAAGCATGTTGTTTGTCTGTCTGTGCATACATTTTAGCATGAGAAAGTTTATCCCAGTGTGAAAGATTGTTCTTAAAGGTAAAAATCTGTTCTCTGATAAGTCCTTTTTCTAGAATCACAGGAATTAAAAGCACATGTGGGGAGCTCTGTTGGGCTCCGAAGGCACAAACCTGCCGGACATCTGGGATTGATAAAGATGCAGCTGTGTGGAGACAGTAAAAACATGTGTTTACACTAAAACCAGGAGCAGAGACAGGGAAATGAATCAAGCCCCATCCTAATGGCAGCTGTGGCATTTTCACTTCATCAAAACCAGACAGCACCAGGAACAAACCCCTTTCTGTGTCCCTGTTTATCTTGGTTTTTATCAACTTAAAGATGTATGTAACTTTTGTTTGCATTAGCTTTTGCTGGCTAGGAGTGAAAACAGTAACCAAAGCTGGAACCAGAGTCAAGGAGATAAGGGCATTAAGCAGTTTTCAGACATCTTTCTATTTTTAACATCATTCTGTGGAGCATTACAGGTTTTATTCAATTTCCTCTTCCCCCCCCGCCCCCCCCACCCGAGCCTCCACTCCTAAGTCCTGCTTATCTGTGTCTCAGTCTCCCCAGCTGTGATTCCTGCTTGTAGTCCCAAGGCAAAGCCTATAGAGACCACTGTGGTATTTTTGTTTCCCAAGCACATCTTTAGAGCCCTCATTATTGAAAGTATCCCGAGTTTTTGAAAGAAGGTCCATTGTTCCTTCCTCTCACCCCAAAGCCAGTGCTGGTGGGAGCTGTCTTGTTACATGCTCAATCCAACAGTGTTTGCTGTCAAAAGCAGTTGATGATTGCCAGCAGTTACCACCCACTGTGATACCATAATTTCTCTCTGTGCCTAGGATAGCGGTTTGCAGTACCTTCTTGTCTGGAAACTGTGACTGATTCCTCTGATGCTAGCACTCAAAAAGTCCAAACATTCCTCAGAATGAGGGATATATTTTTCCTTTGACTTTATGTGGTGTTGACATAACCTAAGGCTTATGATCATGCTGGAAAGGATGGTCTTGTGAACTTCTTGTGTTTGATTTCCTTTCCTACCATCTTGTTTCCTTTATCAGCTGAGACTTGAGGCAAAAATAATTGTGAGAAAGGAAGGATTGTGTTATTGACTAGAAAACCAAAAGCCTTCTGAACTTTTCTCCACAAAAATTTGTTCCGTAGCGAGCATGGGGACAATTAGACTGAAGAAAAAGCAGGGAGGTGGGGATGAAGTGAAGATCTTCCTCTCCACTACTTCCTTGGTAGTGCCTGTGGTCTCAGCTCCCCCAGCAGTGGATGACATGGCATGGGATGGCTTTCAGTAGAATTTGATCCCCATGGGCAGTAAACAGGCCCACCAACAAAGATGACAGATATCTCCTGAAGGACTTCCAGACAAAAGATGAGCCAATATCCATAGCCTGCCATTAGTCTGTGAAAGAAGAGGCCTTTTCCCATCCAATTTTGTCTGTCCTTAGGGAACATTTAGGAAGACCAAAAGCAGAAGGAACATGTCTTATCCCCACCCCTCACTAGTGGTAGCCACAGTGGTTCTCAACAGATATGTACTTGTAAATGATGAAAAACTGAGGTTGTGCCTGAGAATGCGTAAAGTTCTGTCGTATTCACCTGTAAATTGCACCCTACCAGACATGGTGGTAAGACACACAGCATCACAGGATCACAGAATGGCTGAGGTTGAAAGGGACCTCAGGAGGTCATCTGGTCCAACCCCACAGGCTCAAGCAGAGTCACCTAGATCCAGTTGCTCAGGACCATGTCCAGACAGCTTTTGAATATCACCAAGGATGGGGATGCCCCAAGCTCTCTGGGCAACCTGTGCCACTGTTTGATCACTCTCAGAGTAAAAATGTGTTTCCTGATGTTTAGAAGGCTCCTCCTGTTTCAGTTTTTGCCCATTGCCTCCGATCCTGCCAGTGGGCACCGCTGAAGAAAGTCTGGCTTCATCTTCTTTACACACTCCCTTCAGATATTTATAAACATTGGAAAGACATCATCAGGGTAAATATCAAGCAAAAATTTACAGTGAAATAATCCACATTCGTGTTCAGACCTGTACTATTGCCCAAATTTAATCCTGAAATGGGTTTTGGCCTTTCTGGCTGGTATCAGGCCACTTATCTTCCTCTAGTCAAGACTCAAGAAAGATCACTGCAGCCTCTGATCCTGTAGGTCAAGATACATCATTAAGATCCCATTATTCTGGGAAATGGTCCCTGAGACTTGGGGATAAGTGGGAGAACAATATATACTGACCCCTTTTGTCATCTCATGCCTGCAGCATACAGCAAGGGAATGGGGAAATTCAGCAGTCCAGACTGGATTTATAATACTTGCCAAGGAGCAGAAAGGCCAAGTCTGACCTGTGTGGTGTCAAGTAATACCACCAAAAAATGGGTACCCAAATATAAATGCTTCACAAATGACCAGAGAGATCAAGAGAGATCAGAAAGACAGCAAAGACAGAAAAAACTTCTATACAAGATTCTTAGGACACTGTTTGCTTAGCAGTTAGGAGGGTTGTTCCATGTATGGAAGAGAAGGCTGAAGAAAATCTTCCAAAATATAAGACCTAAGAGGGAGAAAAATCTTTTATCCAGGTCTGATGGAGATAGAGTAAGTAACTTTCTTGTTAGAAACAGGAAGATTCATGTTTAGCACGAGGAAAAACTTGCTAAGCATGAGACAATGGAGGAGCTGTCTGGAGAGTCTGGAGAGCATCTACCATGGGAGACTTTGTCAGAGGCTGGGCAAATTTATATCAGGAGAGTTTTGCAGAAATCTCAGCCTGCCTTGGGTCAGGGAGTTGGACTAGACAATTATTCTGCATCCCTCCTACGCCTTTTTCCTGTGTTTCTGCAATCACAAGTTAATGAGATTGGTAAACACCTTTTTCCATGGAGCTCCCTGTGTTTTTGTGCAGAGAGGACGAGGTCCAAGCCCATCCTCACAGGGACACATCCCGTCAACACAACAGTAGACTATGGTGGGACCACATCCTTCCAATGCAAAGTCCGCAGCGACGTCAAACCCGTCATCCAGTGGCTGAAAAGGGTGGAGTACGGCACAGAGAGCAAGTACAACTCAACCATCGATGTTGGGGGACAGAAGTTTGTTGTGCTGCCCACGGGGGAGGTCTGGTCTCGTCCTGATGGTTCCTACCTGAACAAACTGATGATTACTCGAGCCAAGGAAGAGGATGCAGGGATGTACATTTGCCTAGGGGCAAACACCATGGGATACAGCTTTCGCAGCGCTTTTCTCACAGTCCTGCCAGGTGAGTTATGCCTTTTTTGCCCCTATCTGAACCAATAGTCTGCATCATGGTATTTATTAATACAGCTACTGATGCCCATTGGGCTCCATGGCCCTCTGTGCTGATTTAGACTACCCCAGTTCTGATAAGAATGAATGAGGGACTAAATCAACCGTGATTTAAATCAGCCCCTGCTGAAATCCTCTTGATGATGTTTCCTTTTCTCCCTTCACGGAGAATAATGATTCCAGCAAGGTGAAATAAAATGAATCACCTGCTCCTGTAGGGAAGAGGATATGGGAAAGGATACTGCAGTTGCAGACACTACATCACTTCAGTGATAGGGTGCAGAACGTGAGAGGGGAACTGAACAGCAGCACAGTTTGCAACCCCATTCCCTTACATTTCTTCTTTCTCTTGCTCTTATATTGCTTTTACTGGTATAAGGAAACAGTGATACAGGCCCATAAAATGAGAGAAGAATAAGAACTGTCCTGGCCACAAGGAAAGGAAAAGAATGAGTGTGAAAGAGAGAATGATTTATTAGTTAAATTCTTACCCAGTGATCCCCTAGGGACCAAACTCACAGCTGCTTCCTTCTCTCCCCAGGCCTCAGAGCTGGTGAGCACATCCAACCGAGGCTGTATCGAGTGTGTTTGAGGCACACTGTCCTGCTTTGTCATTTATTCCTTTGCATCCTGACTGTACAGTTCTGCCCTGAGAAATACTTTTTATTGAAAAGAGCATTTCTTTCTGCCTCATCTTGGTGTGTAAATCTACCTTCAGATCCACCAGTTTTATAACAGAAATCAATCTTACTTCTTTTTCTTCCCTTTATCACCACAAGGCCAACACAGCTAAGAGTGTACAGGAGCTGGAGCCAACATCAGATCATTTTAGCTGTCAGGTCTAATGAAGTGTCTCTAAGACACCAGTGAGGGAGAGATATCGTTAACTCTCCCAGGCTGTTAGGACTGGTTTTCTGTGTAGGTAGTGGGGTAAATGCTCATGAGTGCTGTAACTAAGGCAGCATGGCTTCTTCTGCTCACTGAGCCCAAAGCTCTGTGTCTCAGCAGCCATCAAGCCACTAGCTTGAATTTAGATACTGGCAGCGGGTTGACAAGTAAGAGAATGGTGTCTTCTTCTGCATCACTTAGATTCAGGGCTAAACTCCAACTAGAAAGCCTGTCAGTCCCAAGGAAAAGGCAGCGTGGGTGGTATATAACTCAAAGCCTCTGGGAGCTTTTGAACTATGAGAGTCTGATCCAGCTCCCACTGAAATCAGTGGGAGACTTTCCATTGATTTAAATGGGACTATAATGAGTCCTCATACCAGAACCAGAGCCTGCAGGCCTGTAGTTATTAGCAGTGACAGAGAAGGAGAACCCAGCTTGCCCTCAGAGGCAAAGATGTGGTTGCAAGGCCATGAGTTAGAAAAACACCGTTTTGCTTCTAAATCTACCAGATTTGACATAGACAGATCTGAAGAACAGCATGGATGAATATCAAAACACTCTTGTTTCAGCCCAGCAGAGGACTTCTGCCAACCACCATGAAGACTGTTGTTTTCATGGTGAGCTGATGGGTCAGTTCTCTGATCTTATCTTGCTTTGAGCAGGAGGCTGGACCAGATGACCTCCAGACTCCCAGCCTAAATTATTCTGTAATTTCCAGTGTCAGTGAATCAAATTTTTGTCTATTGAGGTCAACAGTATAGGTCCTTCTGACTTCAAAGAGACCACATGGTATATATTTAATATTTCAAACTAGCTCTAGGTTTATTTGTCAAGGAGAGAAAAAGACATTAGTATCTTAAAGAAGTTTGGCTTGAAAGTTAAGTGACATATGTTTGAGTATAACACACTGGGCAATTTGGATAGCCTGTGGTTTTCAAAGTTTGTTGAGTGTCTCCCTGCAAGCTGAATTCTGTGCCTAGGTATTTTTCAGGGCTTTGGAAATCCCAGCTAGCAGCTATCTAGATGGGGATTTTGATACCTAGGATCCTACCCCAGGGCTCCTTTTGGGTCTATAAATCAAGAGATCAGGCTGAGAAATCGGAGTGGTGACTCAGGGATGTACAGGCAGCCAACAGCAGAGAGGGGAAGGGGAGGTAGGTGTGAAAGATGCTGTCTGAAGCATCTTATCTCCTCCAGTAGCTGAATTTGCTGCCCCTGGAAAGCCAGCAGGATCTCCAAAGATACTGGTGGAGATAGAGCCCAATTGGCCTAGGGAGCTGAACACTCACGTTAATGTGAACTTTCAGTTCTCCATGGCTTGGGCACCAAGGAGAGGACACCAGCTCACCTCTGTTTTTCCCATCCTTCAGACTTTCTCCCAGCCACACAAGCAACTCAAGACAACCCCTCCAAAAAACCATCCCATTCATGCTGCCTGTCATGGCGGAGCACTGCTGAGTAGCTCCAGTATTGCTAGACAGGAATACTAAAGAGTGTCTAAAGCCCACACAGACACGGCTACACCTGGCAGAGGCGAGCGGGCAACATGCCATGGCTCTGCATAACTTGATTGTGCCTCCTGGGCTGCTGACACGGAGGTATTACTGACACGTCCCGTGTCGTGTCCTCCAATCTAGGCAATGAAGCCCACTGCATCGCAGAGTGAGGGTGTTAGGAAACTCTCAGGTTGGCCCTACTGCATCTATTAAAGCTTGGATAAGAAAGTTAAAAAAATCCCCCAAAGACTCCCCTCCCGACCCCTAAACTGGAGAAAATGAGTTGCTTCTCCTTCCAGGAGCACTGAAAAGCAAAGCAGTTACCAAACATCATGTGCTGGCTTGATTTCTCCCTTGTTACTTGGTCTGGCAGGGTTGCCAGACAGCCTGTACAAAAGCCAGCCCAAGTGTGACATCTGTTTTGAATCCACTTTGCCTGCATTTAATTAACTCTTTCTGTCTCTCTCCTGCCGTAATGTCCAGATCCCAAGCCTCCGAGTGCACCTGTGCCCCCTTCCTCGGCCAGCAGCCTGCCCTGGCCCGTGATCATCGGCATCCCTGCCGGAGCTGTGTTCATCTTTGGGACGATCCTCTTGTGGCTTTGCCAGACCAAAAAGAAACCCTGCTCCCCTCCAGCTGCTGCCCCCGTGCACCGGCCGCAGCCCCGGGACAGGATCTGCGTCTCCCAAGTCCCCGACAAAGACTGCATCTCCTCCATAAACTATGAGGAATATGTCGCTCAGCAGCAGCATTTACTGTCCCAAGGGCCTGCACTCGCCCCGGCCATGGCATCCAAAATGTACCCAAAGATTTACACAGACATCCACACCCACACCCACTCACACGTGGAAGGCAAAGTCCATCAGCACCAGCACATTCAGTACCAGTGCTAAGAGGGCAGCCGTGTACAGTAGCTCGTTTGGGCTTTTCCTTGTGGTACCTCAGAAGAGACTGCTCCAAGTCAGCTCACACTGCCAGCAACAGGCAAAGCAGACAGAAAAGATTATATATATAATTTTAAATATATATATACATATATATATATAATTGTATATGCGTGTGTGTATGTGTGTATATATATATGTGTATATATCTATATCTATCTATATAAATATATATATAATAGAGAAAGACAGAGAGAGAAAAGAGATTTTTTTTTTTTTTTTTTAATTATTGCAATCAGGATGTAGCCAAGGAATAATGAAGGAACTCCAAATCTCAGCAGAGAGGCAGCCATCTCCAACAGCAGAGCCTTCCCGGAGTTTTTAATCAAGGTGTCAACAAGTGAGACAGACCACAGGGATGTGAACCACCACCTCCTTCCTTGTGTTGCTAAAAACGAGCAAGAGCAAGAGGTGGCTGTGGTGCTTTTCTGGATAAGCACTGCTGTTCCTGTGCC
Source organism: Athene noctua (assembly GCF_965140245.1). NCBI lineage: Eukaryota > Metazoa > Chordata > Aves > Strigiformes > Strigidae > Athene > Athene noctua. Next base: position 7,528,227 of record NC_134040.1, read on the forward strand.
TGCTGCACATCACTTGTTTTGGTGGGAAGCCCCCAGACCTGTCCTGCTCTGAGTGACTCGAGCTCTAAAGTACCTGAGGTTTAGTGCCAAAGCACCAGGAGACATAACCAATTCACTGCTTCCAGGGGAAAAAACAAAACAAAACAAAACAACACAAGAAGGTCTGGAAAAGTAATTTCTATTCACAACGTGAAATGCCGAATGCTTCTCAATCGTGGTCATTTTATCTGAAATGCAAACTGAGCTGGTTGGTTCGATTTCGGGAAGGTGAAGGCATCGTGTTGTGTTTCCCATGGGGTGTTCTGCAGATCAAACCGCAAGTGCTCCAATCCCCCAGTCGTAGGACTCAGTGTCATTGCCAGGTAAAAGGAAAGAAGGAAAGAGGAACATTGTACAGACCATCTTTATATTTATATTTAAGAAATAATAATAATAAATAATAATAATAATTGAACTGCTGATGGTGAAGAAAGCAAAGCACGCTGTCCTTCTCTAATGGCTCACAGTGACAAGCTACTGGATTTTCTACATCAATGCAAAATACATGAAAGCATTAGAAAAAAGAGTAAGAAACAAAGAGAATGAATTAATAGTCTTGTAGGAAAAAATGCATTTGAGAAATAATTCACGTAGGTTGTGTGTGGTTGTCCCCTTCCCTCAGATAACATTTTGGAAATGATACAACTTAATTGCAGTTCAAACAGTAAAAACAGAAAGAAGAGAAAATAAATAAGGACCATATTAAATACCTATATGGACTGGAAATTAATCCAATTGCAAATATAAAACCTTTGTAATTCTATATAGAGTTTAAACAGAAGTCATGTATATTTAATTTATTTTGTTAAACAAGAAAAAAATGTATGATATTTTCCTTGAAACAGGCATTTCTATACCTATTTTTGATCAAAGAAAATAAAGAAATTTTTTTTCAGGTTCTATAGATGCCATGCTCAGAATACACTTAATGTAGGATGTGACCAACTGTATTTCTCCTAAGGTGGAGGTCATCTGTCTCTATGCCTTTTTACGCTAGCCACATGTAATCTCCTAACATCATCCCAGGTACCGCTGGTGCCATCCTTTCCATCACAAACTGACCTTTTCCACTGTTTATGTTCTGGCTGTGGTCAGATCATGTCTCATGGACCCCTTGTCATCTTCAGTAGAAGAGTTCTCTGCTCACAGGGGAATATGTTTCACTATGCCTTTTTTTTTTTTTTTTGGGGTGGGGCGGGGAGGGAGGGAGGAGATTACATTTGCTTTTTAAGCACAAACCTGCAGTGGATTTTCTTTTTAAAAGAAAATTTTGTAAAACAAAACATAATAATTTGTGAGCCTGTAAAATGAACTTCGGCCTCAGGGTGCTTGGGAGGGGAAAATATGAAATGTAGGTGAAACACTTAATTTGTAAATGCAGCTGCTGAAGGAGTCAGCGGAGGGTGAGTTGGGTGCAGTAAGAGCATGGGGGGAGCTGCTCCCCTCCAGAAGGGCTTTGTTCTGCTGCATGCCACGGAGAGACACCCAACCCTTTGGTGGCCAAAATTTTCATTTGAGAAGGCAGGTTTAGCAATGCTGCAGCTGTTTGCTCTTCACTTGAGTTTCGCTTACAGTTTGCTGGCAAAAAAAAAAAAAAACCAAACCAAATCTGACAACTTGAAACATGCCAATTTTTAAGTTTGAAATTACTTCCTTCTCAAGTCTGTTCCACAAAAGAGATCTTCAAGAAACCAGCTGCTCCATTTAAAAGTTAAACACTTCATTTAACCTGAAACAAAACAGTGCTTTTCTCTGACGGTTTGTGAAGGTATTTGCTCTGGGTTGACCTGCAGTGATTTTTCTGCTGGTTTGTTTGAATCACCAGGAAACCAAACAGTTACCTGTTTGCTCAGCCGCAGCGCTGTGAGATGGGGCCCCGATTCAGTGAAACACGTAAGCTCCCACTTTCCTTCATCAACACATACTGCTCCAAAAAGCCCCTTTTTTGTCTTAGCCACCTGGAGCATCTGGAGCATTGGCTCCATCCCTGCCCACTGTGCCAGTGCTGGCTGGACCCATATGATAACCCTGGGGAAGGGAGAAGGGGAAGGAGGATGAGGAGGAGGAAGTAGAAGAGAGAGACCTTTCTACTTGTGCTGAGTTACCAACTGGCACTGTTGCAATACAGCACTGCACAGCACACTCTTCTGCTTTCCTGTATGCTGTAGTAGGAAATCCGTGTTGCAACCTCTAGAGGAAGACCATCTTTCACGATGGTCTTCCTCTAGAGATTATAATAAAGCAACTCATTGCTGATTTTTTTCCTTTTTTTTTTTTTTTTTTTTTTTTCCAGCAGGAGGGTTCAGTTACATTTTGTTAACACAAATTTATGAAGTCCATAAAAGCTAAATTCGGATCATGAGTATCTCTGTATGCATCCTCTCACCTTCAGGAAGACTTAAATGTGAGCAGAGGGCTCTATTTGGATACAAGGCATGATTTAGGTAGAAGTTCTTAATGGCTGTAGTCTCTTGAGTCATTTCATTCAAAAAAACTAAAAAGCCTTTATACATTGAGTGCATCACCTTTACTTTGAGAAGGCAGTAAGTGGATGTTTCTGTGAGAGATACTAAGGGCTGCATCTCATATCTCATGCCTGCACTCTGCACTGTAGTACATCGCAATCTACCACACATTCCATCAGCAGTAGGGGCATGGCAGAGGGCAGAATTAATTCATCTGTAAGCCTGTGGCCCTTCCCTGCTCTCTGTGCCACTGCTGCAACAAGAGGATGCTTCTACACACACTCTGTTAGCAGCTTCAAAGGTGGATGTGAACACTGGGTTTGTATGGTTCAGCTCTAAGCAAACCCTACGAGACTGTCTTGTGGCACTTTTCCTAATGGCAGCTATAACACCGACCCTCAGAGAGAGGGCTAGTGGATTAAAATAAGCAGTCCTGCATTTCCCATACAGCACAGTCTTCCACTCTTGAGTGTAACGCTCCCCACCAGTGCCTTCTCCCCTTTGTGATCCAGCTCTGTAGTGTTGTATCATGCAGTCAAAAAGTTTACATATTGCCGGATGGCTCAAGCAAGAGCGGCTTCTTCCTGCCCTTTAAAGCTCCTGCCTTTAGACACAAATCTCTAGTGATACTGATAGATCTCCAAAGGCAAACGTTGCAGTAAACCACCCAGTGTGGACGATGCAACAGCCAAGCACAGCTGCAGCTCTCAACCACAACACCAAGATAAAACTGAGTGTTTGGATGTGCCATGTGAGATGCTATAAAGGTCCTGATTTGCAGAAGTTGAGGGGTTTTCATTCCTGTCTTGGGTATCAGCTCCCTCTTGAGCATATTCTCTTGGGCATCCAAACTGGTGTGAAATTTCCCCCTAGGAAAATATCACCATATGCCCTATTTAAGAGGGGCTGTATATATTGTCTGGCCCTTGCACTGGCTTGCTGTGCCTGGGTGGGTTTTTCATTTTTGAGGAATTATTTTGCCTCCACAGGGTACCTGTAAGTGCTCTTAAGAGTCACTCTGTCCCATGCCCTACTGCATGCCATTTATGTTTAGGGCTTGATTGTGCCTTGCATGTATTGCAGAGTCTTCTTTAGTCTAAATAAATTCAGCCAGGTCCTGCTCGAGTTTGAATTTGTTTTTCTTCAGTGGCACAAGATTTGGGCTCATTTTCACACACGAATAGAGTGCGTTTAAAGAAAACTATAGTCTTGCCATTAGCTACTGACAATATCTTGAACACAGAAGTATTTAATTTTATCTATATGTATACATATACATATAGATGTACATGCCAGGCTGTGATACAGAAGGCATTTGTACTTTTAAAGCCATGGGCCTTCCAATGTCAAAGGAATTTTAGGCTTAAAACTGACTGTCTTTATTTATTTTATTTGCGTTACAGATCAAACACAGACTTACATCTGGTTTGTGTGTGGCATTTTTAAACTTTGTATGGACAATCTTTGTATAGTTGACCCTTTCCAAACTAAAAAATTTCATCGGACATTGAAAATAAAAAGTAACTTAACACATTAAAACGAGACAGGTTGGCAGAGCGTGTCTATGCCCATGGCTGTGTAATAAAAGTGACAAAAGAAAAGGAATAAAAGCCTGGAATTGTGTTAATAGGCGATAGAGTTCTGTAAACTTACTATGTTTTGAAGGGAAGGATGACCGTGTGTGTGTGTGTGTGTGTGTGTGAGGAGTACATGCTGGCAAGACAAAGCAGAAAATACTGCAGAACTACCTTTGCATGACAACTTGGTCTGATACTTTGTGTGAGTGTTGTGAACCTAGGAGAGGCATTGTTTTTTTAACGGTTTAGAAAAGGTTTCTGTTTTTTAGTGAAAAGGGACTAATTTTGATCTCTTCATCACTAAAGCCAAATGCCATAGTTACACCAGGAGCCAAACTACAATTAGCAAGATGAAATTTTGGGATCCCTAGAGTTTATGGCCAAAATCTAGTGCCTGGAGTGAAGCAGGGATTTCAAGGTCAAGCCCAGCACCTCCACCCCTTCGAGGCAAACGTGTATCTCACTACTCACTCAAGAGGCAGCAAAAATGCAAGTTGTGACATCTTAAGTTCAGAAAAGCTGGCCCTCACCCAAACTTCATCTTGACCTGACCTGGACCTTGGACCCAAAGAGCCCTGTGCAGAAATTGCACACTTGGGGTGGGAATGAGGAAATATTTATCTGTCAGCTCCATTCCTGTGGCTGAAACTCTTCAGAGTTTTGAAATAAGCCAGAAGACATGTAGCAGTGAGCAAAAACTGGGAGGTGGTCAAAGGTTAATGGGGAATTTATCATGGTTTTCCTATCTGGGCATCTCCTCTGCCTACAAAGGGTACACTGAGTGTGCCCAGGACTCCAAGTTACCCAAAGTCGGTGATTATTTCACATACAGAGCCCACTCCAGCTCTTGCAGATGCCAGTGGGAAAAAATCCCTGCAATGTCCACCGGGAAATCAATGACGCATGGAGTCATTGCAAGGCTTTTACATCTTAGCTCTGGCTGGCCCATTGGCAGAGAAAGATGTGACAGGAGTTGACGGCCAGAGTATGAAGCCAGACACATTTAAATGGGAAATGCACGCATTTTGGAAGGAGCTATCAAAAGAAGGTATAGACACTGCATCTCTCAAAATCTTCAAAACAAGGCCGGGTGCTTTGTGACAGGGTGTTTTGGTTGGATGCAAGATTTCAGGAATGTTATTGGGATAAAGGAATACATCTAGTCCAGATCAGGTCATCTAGTGGTCCCTTCTGGCCCTAAAGAAATGTAGTTGAGCTGCAGAGAAAAGGAGATGCAAGCGCAGGTCCCCTGCACCCAGCTGTGTGTCTCCTGGCGAGTGCTGTGGCTGCACACGTGCACCACAGACCTTACAGCAACATTTGGCACATGGCAGCCTCACTCAGGCTGCACACCCAGCTCCGCTTGCCTCCAGACTGTAAGCATGTGATCTCAACACTTTCCAGCTTATTACTACAGTAATGGTGTTATTTATATAAACTGGGGCCGTGCATCAACATTTACTGTGTCTGCAAGAAACCCCTGGGGTAAACAGCAGCTCAGCCCTGTGCATACACACACACACTCACACACACCCTCCTCTATGCTATCAGCATTTTAGAAAATCCTACTGGATATATTGCAGTTAGTGTCATGAAGGATTTACATGTGGATTTGGAAGTAAACACATGAGGTTAATGGCCTGCTCAGTTGCATAAACTGGTTACTGGTGTAAGTATTTTCAATTCCCTTTCTGCCATGCGTGGGAGCCAACTGGGATCCTGCCCTTCCCTTGCCCTGGGGTGGACACAGCTCTCCGCAGCACACTCATTCAGGCATGAGGGGTTGTATGTTGGGTTGTACAGTTTGGCCAAAGTGACCCTGCAGGTCTCCTATGTGCATGGGATCCCAATAGGTGTTAGACCCACAGGGAGGGCACTTGTGTGCCTTGCTCTGTTTGTGGGTTGATGGATGTAAGGAGGGTGTGAGGGGCATAGTCACAAAACAGCCTAGCTTTGTGGAGTGGGCTTCACCTATAGTCCTCAGCAACAATTTCACAGAGGAAGAAATGAGGCATGAAGGTACTGGGCAGGGTTAGGGCTTGTCATCCAAATGTGCTGGGATGCACCCAGGCCACCTGCCAGGTCGGTTCTGTATTCTGGACCTGCCAGAAAATACTAATAATTAGGAAGCTATAGGTATTTCAGACTTTCTCTTGACCTTATCTTGCCAGCAAAGCATTTCTTGGGCAAAGATTCTCTGCTTCTAAAAGTTTGCTACAAATGTCAAAAAAAAACCCCTACCAGAAATGTGTAATTGAAAGTAGGAAGCAATGGCTGACAAAACCATATTTAAAATACTGGTGTTGCATTGATTGTTAAGTGGCACATACATATTGTCTATGTATAGAGTAGTGGAGCCTGGAGAAAAGAGGATGTCCGTTTTCATTTGGTGTTTAGCCAAAGCACCTTTGTATGTGTTTACCAGCTTCAGGTCCCTGAGAGCAATAGATGGAGCTATGACCTTTATTTGTCCTATTTTAGTTTTTACACTTTTTCTTTCTTTTCCCTTTTCTGCCACTCTGTTGTAATTAGTATTTAACATATCCCCCGATATACATGGACATTCAGCAAAGCAATGAATATCCTTTTTTTCCAGTACAAAGTGCTATTTCTATCCAAGTTGATCTATGCTTTAGTGAGAGGAGTAATAAATAACACTTTAGACCAGACTTCAAAATGCCTTTTTTCTTTGATCTGAGTAATTAAAGTCAAACTGCTGTTCCTGAGCGTTTTCTGATGGAATTACACGAGTTACACAGCTCTTCATTTGTATGTTATTAAGCATTATGTTTTATTGCTGCTGTTTAAACAATTAGTACCTAAATATGCCCCATATTCTCATAAAGAGGAAGTACCAGTGTTAATGTGAATGCCCTGGTTAACAGTTTGTTTCTATCCAGAGTCCACCGTCATGCTTGAATGCCATTTAATATCAATCTGATCTTTACTGATGCTCTTCTGAAGTTGTTCTCTTCTGCAATCATGTGACTGTTCAGCGAAGTGAGGATAAGTCGAACCATAAAGTTAAGTAAAAATGGCATTTCTCTTAACACAGGAATTTTTTTAAGTTCATTGCAAGTTTTGGTTATAAAGAGGCCAGTGCTTCATGGTGATCGGTCATTTTGACATTTTTATGGTGTTTTTATTACTCCTGGCTCATTTCCATACTAAAGAGAACATTTGTAACAATACTTGCTTGCTCTGTTATGATTAGGATTGTGCTTTTGCTGCGCTTTGTTCGGCTGTTGCTGCGCTCAGTAATGCTCTTGGCACACGTCCTCCCAGACCCTGCAGTGTGTTTATTCAAAAGGAAGGAAAAAGAAGTGTCTACTAAAACAATAAACTACTACTGCTTGCATTAACATGGCCATAACTTCCTTGTTCTGCAGACAATCAGTTAGCAAAGCTGTTAGGTAAATTTTCTCCTTCACTGTTGAAAAAATAAATATTCATGAATCTTACAGCCATGTTTTTCTGTGCTCTATTATCAAGTTGAAAATGGCAAAGGATTTTAAAGCTAATGATTTAATCATAAGACTGGAGGCCCAGATCCTGAAACCGGTGGGAACTGGGATCTGAAATATTGCTGAGGAACTGGCTTAAGGTAAATTTTGCTGAGTTAGTTCAATATTAATGTTGTTAACACTGAAAATTGAAAATTTAATACTTTCACTAATGCTAAGACAGGAGATGAATGTGAAAAGAGGAGACATGAATGGAAAGGAGCAGGATTAAAAAAGAAGGGGAGAAGGTGACATGCCACAGGAGGTTTCCAGGGTAAAGTCAAGTCATTGCTTTGGTTGGTCTGCATGGGTTGGAGCCCAGGAGGCAGCCAGAGGCTGCTGCAAGGTGCTTCCCCCCGACCCAGGACAAGCCAGAGCATTCAGTGCCCGCTATAACAGGCAATTTCTCTTCAGTACATCACTGGCAAAGAGTTTTCATTCAAAGCATGTGCTTGCCTTACTTGGATTTCAAAGAGAAATAAGGATGTGTTTTAAGGCCTTCATCCTTAAGCAAGGTAGCAAAATTAGGGACCAAAGTAAACATGAGCTTCCTTAAATAGGGAAAAGAAACTGGCACTTCCCAAAGGTGGTTTGGTTTCTGGGTAGAGAGAAAGATGCCCAGTGGCGTTTACTGTCCCACTGAAGTCAACGAAATAAGCTAAATTTGTCAGCCAGTACCATAAAACAAAAGGATGAGCCTGGTTTTGGCTCTGAAATAAAACACTGGATAGTTACAAAAATATGCAGCAAATTGGTGAAGTGTCCATCCACATTCCATTTGCTGCACAACGAGTAATTGCGACTTCCCTTATGCTGCTGTGTCCTGCAGCATCCCACTGAACCTGGGAGGTTGGTGGTGTCCTGAGCAATCCCTGCCCGTAGGAATAGGAAACAAACCAAGAGAAACAGAGGGGAGAGGTGTGTGGGGTGGGATTGCCTGCTGATACAAGCCCCGGCTTTCATCGCATGGCTCCAGCTGCTGTTTGCTGGCCCCGGCCCTGTGCTGCCAGGGGAACACAAGCTGCCCTCCGTCAGGGTTCAATAAGAGCAAAGAGTTCTCCTGCTTGACATCAGAAGAGACACATTTTGATGTTTATCTGAAACTCTCTTCCAAATGTGCACGCACAATAGAGGCTGCGTGTAAGGACAGGTTCAACCCGATATCACGAAAACACTTTTCTCTCCTTTTGGTGTCTTAAGGCCTTATACTCCCATATGCCAGAAAAGATTTGTAAGGGGCCATAAAGTCAGAACAACTCTGTTTCCACTTGCTTTTTTGGTTCCTTGACGGTGCTGCTGGGGCCTCTGTGCAAACATGACTCTACGGTCAGCATTTAAAGTGCCAGTCCTGCAGCATTGAGTCTGATTTGCTATTCTTGCTAGAACTGGCACCTAGAAACCATAAGGCAAAAAATCACATGGGCAAAACAAGGTCAAAATGGCACTTAAAAGTAACCTACTTGTTGAATAATTCTAGGAGAAAGGATGATATACATTGTGTAGGTTGATATACATTGTGTAGGTATATGACTAGAGTGCCTCTCCATTCCCAGAGCGTCTGCATGCCAGACACTTTTGCCCACTTATTCTCACTACATCCCTGTGAATTATAGCAATAGTTGCTCTCACTGTGTGGAAGAGACATTGAAATACTGAGAAATTAAGGGTTTTTTAAATCAGGAAGACCAGAGATTTAGACTTGGATCCATGCACCAAATCAGTGTCTGTCCACAGCCATCACCTTCCTCATTATACCAGTAGTGCTTCTTTGACATAGGGAAATCACAGGACATCTACTTTCTTTCAGAGCATCAGGGGTAGCAAACCAAGACCCAAATCAATTATTTCCCAAATCTGAGCTGGTTACAGAGTAAATATACTGGAGGCTGTACTGGGGTGACTGTGTCCCAGTGCTGGGCTCAGTTTCTCAGTCAATGGAAGGCACAGCTGGTTTGTTGTTCCACTCGGGGTCTTGATTGATCCTCCTTTCTCCCAAAACACAGTCTAAGAGGTGGAGCTGTTTCCCCAGCCTCCAGGTGAGTCTGTCAGAGTGGTTTGGGTTGAACCTGGCCTCATGGAAATCTCAGGGAGCCTTATGCCGGACTTCTTGGGAGAGTAGATCATTTCCCTTAAGAAGTTAGCAGCTTTCTGACAACTGCTGTCAACAGCACTGAGAAATATCTCTTTTTTTCCCTTTTTTTTTTTTTTTTTTTTTTCTGGGCAAGTATGTGCAAGAGAAATACAAGAGGAAACTTTGCTTTGCACCATCCTGTAGGGACTATGCAAGATGTGTCAACATCAAACCTTTGTCCTACAGCTACTACAGAAAGTTAGTTGTGTGTGGCTCCAGCTCATGCACGTCCAGCATTCAAAAGCTTTTATCAAAGACCATGTGTTGTCCTTAAGAAAGCTGGGAGAAAAAAAAAGTCATGATAAATAATTCACATTTCAACTAGCATTAAATGGAAACTTTACCAAGCAGATTCAAATTATTTAATAAACACTGATAAGTCCCTCCAGGAGTATCAGGCAACAAATGATAGACAATATTTTGGCAGTGAAGAGAAGTGGCTGCTTCCAACAATTATGGATGACTAGACTGTCTAGGAAACATGTTTGGATTGTTAATCTTGGTAGTTTTTCGTTGTTGAGATTGTAGCTGGAGGCACCAGTACAGGGAAAAAATATATCAGATGTGGATTTTTTTAACCATGTGGTGTTAAACTTAGAATGTCTGGTTATTCAGAATTCTAAAAAATGGTCACAAAAAATTTGAATTTCCAACACCTTCAGTGTTTGTACCATTTAAAATTTTTTATTATAAAGAGATATATATATATAGATATATATATATATTATACTTGATTCTTTTTAATTTTCCAGAACCTGGTGAAGAAACTTTAGAGACAAAACATGTTATTGCTGTTTTCAATCAGGAGATTACAGTAAACATTTTATGATGGCTGCTATAATATTTGTGTCACCAGTATTGGATGATAGGGAAATACATTTTACTGTTTCCAAGACTGTCGAATATTTGAGCTGTATTTGTAATACTGTAAGCTGATGTCCCTACGTTATTCCACAGTATTTGGAGCTTGGAAGCTAGATTTTTTTTTTAAATGTAGCAGATTAGATGTTGAACATTGGAGACATGTTTTTGTCTTTGCCCCTTGCAATGCCTGTGCAGTGTGTAAGGATGACCAGTCAATAATTCCCATTTTTCTAATGGGAAATTTCAGACACTGGAAGCATCCAAAGTCCATCAGTCTGCATGGACCCTGCAGCCTGGAGTTCTCTTCTGTACAACCCTTCTCTCAAAATCCAAGCAGTGTTTCCTTTTAATACACACCCAGAGTATTTGCCACCCTTTAATGTGAAAATGTGGTGGTTGTAACTCTCACTCAAGGCATGGGAGAAAGGTTCCGTACACTCCAGCTCCTGCAAATTTTCTGGCCAAAGCACTGTCAATTGCCCAAATCTTGACTTACTGAGCACCCTTGACTTGCTTGTGCATGGGGATGAAAACAAGAGTTGTGGACCAGGCAGGGAAAGGAGGCAAGTGACTTTCTTTCCAAGTCCAGGGTGAAGCTGCGTAAGAGCTGTTCAGATGATACCCCAGCCCCCCTACTTCCTTGCAGCCACCTCAGCAGGTATGTGCAGGATGGCTTTGGAGATGAGAGGGGCACTATTACTCTGGGGAAGGCTATCACATCTCTCAGTCGTGTGTCCTGGAAGTGGAATGACCTGCCTGTGCTGAAAGGCTGGAAGAGATGGGCTGAAAATGGCTTCATCTAACGTATCTAACTCAGGAAAGTTAGGGAGAGGGCAAGTTGCCAGGACCCATATTTGGAAGTCTTTCATGGCCATCATCTGCCATCATCTCAAGCCAAGAATCATAAGCATTATAACAAGGAGATACACTTGAGCACAGAGGATTACAGTTTTCTCAAGGATTGTTGTCATAAACCCCATAGTGGGTAGAGCTTAACATAGTTTATGATAATAACTGAGTATCACATTGCCCATAGCATCAAAAAATGACAGCAAAATTCAGGAGCAGGTGGGCAGCTTTAATTATATAGGCTCCAAAGGGAATAAACACTGGGATGGTTTTTACTGTCTGTCTGGTATGAGCCAGTCCACAATGACCCTACTGGTGCGATTTGGTGAGAATAAAGCATCTAGCCCATATTTAACCATACAAAGTATCGGGTTTTTTCACCCCCCTCTCTCTGTGAGAACAGAGAAAATAGGATTTGTAGGAGGAACTAGGGGATGTATTACTGTCAGTGATTTGCACATATCAGGGCTGAAACATCAGACGGAGGAAGTACCCGAACAGCTGGGACTGCAACAGATGTTCTCCAGACAGCTCTGCTTCATGAAGATGTAGTATAGTAATAGGTCATGTTACAGAAACAGAAAATTAAAAAGAGTGATTTTACATGCATGAGCACTGGCTCCCCAGGCCCAGCGGTATGAGTGACACTGAACAGGGAAAGGCAGCTGGGACCCTGCTGAAGAGATCATTGTGTCCCTTGCCACCAGAACCCGCTTTTCTAACATATAGATGTCTCTAGCAGAAATAACAAGACCCCCGGTACTGAAAAACAGAAGGGGTGAGCACAAAATCTCCTTGCCATTCCTATAATTTAAGGATGGATTCTCAATTACTGGGTGCCTCTTGCTTCAAGGCTTTTAGCCTCTTCTGCTGTGTCTCTTCCCCCAGGTCACTGAGCAAGGAGCTTGCTGTATACTGACTTATAAACGAGAATAGCTGCAACATCTTCACCGGAAATTTCCCCAGATGCTTATCTTTAGTCCTCAGACATGGTCAGAAGAGCCTGTTACGGTAAAACCAGGTGATGTTCTCCTAAGCAGAGCTCCTCTGCTATCTCAGTCGGTCAGCCACGGCAACCCAAGGCCTCCCAGAGAAGATCCTACAGTGTGGTCAGGACAGCCACTACCTTTGTTCTTGGTAGTGGCTGCTGTTTGCACACTACTGCATTTATCTAGGAAGAAAGAGGTGAATGTTAACACCAAGGGGCACTAAACCTTCCTTTCCCTCAGACTAAGAGAGTGCCCTAACCACCAGGTCATAGGGTTTCTTGAGAGCTGTCCAGTCTTCTCCCTGAAGCTGAGCCGTTTTGCAGCTAGGAAATGGAATAGCGATGAGGTCAGATGGCAAACAGGGAGCACAGAGAGCAATATCTTGTACTGTTATTATACATTTTTTCCAAACTGAGCATCTATTACTTCCACAATGGGCAAAATCTGAAAAAAGAAACTTCACTCTTTCCCTTTGGGTACATAGAGTAATTTGTTACTTTCTTGGCTGGTTGCTCTGTTTTAATATGTCCCCACGGTTTTCCTCATTTACTTATTTTCATTACAAAACTGAAGGTTGATCTCTTACATCCTGAACATGCACTCCTCAGTGCTTTAAATATGTTATCGTTACTGATGGCTTTTACAGGTATCTCATGTAGCCTTGCCACTATGATGCTCTAAAAAAACTCCAACAGTAGATGGAAGTGGACTCTATGGGCTATTAAATATATTTAAGTAAACACATTAAGCAAGCATTAAGAACAGTGAGTACTCTTAACTCAATGAAATGAAACTGTAAGCTCACAAGGGCCCCATAATGGCAGTTTCATTACAAACAGACTCCTGTACACATATTCACATGTTCCAGCCCTCTCTCCTAATATGAGAGAAGTGTGATCTGTCATGTCTTTGCATGATATCACTTCTCTGCTGGCATTTAAATAATTGCAATACATCGTGAAGTGCTTGGAACCAAAGATATTACAGTCCCAAGTGGAAGGACCTTGTTTTGCTGTGTCTCTCCAAGTTCGTCAAGTTCCCACAGCAAGCCAGAGCCCATCAAATAATTAAATATTTGCAAACACATGGGGCAGCCACTGGAGATTTCTTAAAATGTTTGCATCTCCTTAACCACTCATTTCTGACAAGACAATAATTTCATTCAGCCTTTAACACACTGTACACTTCATTTTACAGCAGTATACATATTGTGCTGGAAGGTTTAGCTGGCCACTCTGACGCTGCAAATGACAGTGTGGCCATCTCTTACTGGTAAATTATATAGACTAATCTAAAAGAGCAATTCACAGGCATCCACTGCCTGAAAGTTATTACTCAAAATTTGTAATGAAGGTTTATGAATAGCAAACACTTGTACAAAATTCAGGGAATGGTTTGTGAGAAAAGGAAAGAGGAACTGGGATTTTTTTTTTTAATATTTTTTCTGTTACATTTATAATTAGTAATTGCTTCCTCACATGGGATTATGGACTATTATTTTAAGCCTCAAAACATCAGTGACATGTAGGGATAGATTGATTGCAGTTCTCTATTTTTCTTATTTCTTAATGACATTGCTTGGAAAACCTGGATATTATCTTTACCTGGGAGATTAGGGTGAGGTATCTAGTCCTTGCCATTTCACACTGTCTTGTATTTCTGGTCCAGACCAGTCCCATGTTGCTATCTCTCTCTCTTGACCTACTTTTAGCCCTTCACACTTCCCTGCCCCTTCAGGATCATCCTTGCAATAGTACCCAGAAGAATTCCCTCCCTGTGAAGAAAAGGATGTAGAGCTGAAAAGGCAAATTATATTTTAGAAGGACCTTTAGAAATATTTTCCTATGGCTCATAGGACCTCACTGAAGTCGACCTGTTCTGGTCATTGAACATTCTTCATTGATGTAATTTTGGCTGCTCACAGGACCCCAACTTCTCCACTGCCCAGGATTATGGATGTAAATCGTGGCAGGGATTTCTGCTCCCAGTGCACAGGATGGCACTTCACATGGCATCGAGTCATCCTCTGCCAATACAACATGACTTTTGGAGCACAGCCTGGAGTTGTCCAGTCATATCTGGTATCTGGAGCAATTTCCCCTGTTTACTGTTCTGGCAGATGTAGAGGCAGTCAGCCTGGGCTCCATTTTGCCTCAGCTGCCGTTCCTGGACTGGTAAATGATGTGCTTTCTTGGCAAGGTGTCTTTGGCTTCCTGACTAGTATTGTTCTTCCTGACCGAAAGCTTGAGACGGGCAATAAGAAGTAAAACCTGTATTGCGGTAATCTGAGTGCAAAAAGAAAGCTCATGAGGGACAAGAAATTAAGAAGTAACCACAGGCTTTCGTGGTAACACTTGAAGAGAAGCTAACATTGGTTTTGTAAAAGCTTACGAGAGTAGAAGACTTGTCCACACTCCCAAGACCTCATGACCCTTTGGAAACTCATCAGTCGTGTCTGTAATGAAGCGAAAGGCTTTGATGTCCAGTGGCCTTTGTTAAGCACTTCCCAGTGCCACAGAAGAGGACCAGCAAGGCACGTGAGGCTGCTCATCTTGCTCTTTTCTGCTGAAACCACCATTTTCTCCTGACTGCTGTGGTAGAGCACAGTAAAGAAACATAGGAACCCACATGCTGCTGAATGTATTTATGCTGAATTCCTGGATAATTTACTGGATGCAGAGATGACACGGAGCAGAGTTCAAACCATAAAAAAAAAAAAAAAAAAGGTGGTAAGAGGAGTGGGGGAAAAGCAGGGGGAAACACTTGAATCTTTCCTCTGGGAGGCTTTCTAAAAGATACCCAGTTTGGCATGGTCTGTGATGCTTCAACTGGAAAATCTGCAGATGAGGGAGACACAAGAGGCTGTTTCAGGGTTTGAGAGGCCTTTTTGAGTGTGAAGTTCAAGGAATAAATGGTCAAAGCCAGGGAGAGAGGGAGAAGTCAAAAGCAACCATAAGAACGTAAAAAGCAGAAGTTTTGGGAGAATTTCTATAATTTAATATAACTGCACCCTTATCTTCCAATACCACAAAAGCTACAGCTTGCATGCTTAATACTAAGCAGGAGATGTACAAAGAAATAAGTTAATTTGGAGGAAAAGGAGGAAACTGAGTTGAGAATGAGAGAAAGGCTTAATCTACCCCCTAGTTTTCATTATACCCTCCTTGACCAGTTTACATTTGAGAGCAGTATTTCCTCTCCATCTGTTGATGGAAAGAAACCTTCACCAGGGCTGGTCTGCTGTGAGAGCAGCTCTGCCTGGAGAACTTGGCCCCCACAAGTGAGTAGGAAACTTGTTCCCCATCCTGTGAGAGGTTTCAGAGCTTTCTTTTTCCCCTTCTGTAATAAATAAGAAGAACAAGTAAAACTATGCACGCCAAACTCCCCCCCCTCTGGTTTCAGATTGGTTCCACTGAAATTTTTAATCTGAAGCATATGGGAACAGTTTATTTCAATTCTGATATCTAAAGATAATGAAAAACTTTTGAAAAGTTTAGTGTACTGCAATTTCAAAGGTGCTTTAGAATCAAAAGAAATTCTTCATTTAAGGAAAACAAAAAGAGAGATAGAGAGTGTGTTATGGCAAGTTGAAAAGTATATTTTTGAAATGTTTAGTCTGGAGATTCTTCCCTCCCCAAATGTTTCTGCAGGCAGGTTGGCTTCTGACAAACTAGTTTCCAGGAAATATGGCTTTTCTCGTGCCAGTTTCCTGCAGTGCTTTGGAGATCCTCCTCTCTGCAGCTCCACACCTCAGACATTGTCCTTAGCCCTGTATTGAAACAACACACACCAAGCTTTCTTGATTAAAAATCTGCCCACTTACATGGGGTGGACAAGCTGAACTGAGCAACAAGAGGGACTTTTTGCTTTTGCTAGCTGATGAGACAGCACATGGGAGCTGATGGGCAGCTTTTGCAGTGAAAATTTCAAAGAAGGAAGCTGTTTATGCTCTTCCCACCCCTTGTCTCTGTTTTGGTTTTTGGTGGGTTTTTTTTGTTTGTTGGTGGGTTTTTTGTGGGGTCTTTTTGTGGTTTTTTTTTGGGGTGGTGTGGTTTTTTTTTGTTTTGTGTTTTTTGTTTTTTTTTTTTAAAGCAGTGATGAGGAACTGGAATAAGCAGTCTAACATCTAATAGGGAGAAGTATATGAATCAGACACTCTCTGTCACAACCTGGAGCAACAGGCAGTCTGGTATATCTAAAATATAAAGCATCAGGTATTCTGGAGACTGGGAGAGGATCCAAAACCAAGTTAACGGGGCATTCAGATTAGAATAAAAGAGACCTTATTTGAGGAGCTATAAAATCATTGAAATATGTTCCATGTATAGAAGGAACGAGAGGTCACAGAATTGGCCAGTTTGGTTTACACAAGGCACTAAGGGCAATGCGCTGGCAGTACACATACTAGATGATGCCAAAGAAATCAAATGTAGCTTGCTTCAGCTTAGGAAGGCCAAGGGACCAATAACACAAAGAGATTCAATTATAACTTGGTCAGTCCCCTGATGCTAGCATGTTTCTGGAGCTGGAACTGAAGCTTTTCCATCCAAAATAGGGTTCATTGTGTATGAGCCCAGTGGCTCACCACATAAAGCTGCCTCCTCCCACTCTGAGCTGGGTTTTAGGTTTTCTTCAGGCCACGAACGGGAAAAGCATGCCGGAGATGAAGTGCATATCCCATGGGCTATTGCAGAAAGCCAATTCCCCTCTCTCTGCATTCCCTACCACAGCAAAGCCCCATCCCCTCTGCATTAAAAACCCTTTATAATTACACCAGAACACCTAATGACCCAGCTTGTAAAATAGTCTTCAGCACAGGGTGTGGACATTGAAGAAGGTGTCTCATGTCAGAGATGTGTAGGCTAATATTTGGGGCACGAGAGCTCTGCACAAGATACTCTAACTCTAGTATTTATTGAGGGAAGGGAGAGGAATGACTGACCTGATTCAGTGATTATATTTAAGAAAAATCCTCCATCTGTTAATCCCACATGAAATTTCTTCCCTTCAGCATTTTGCTGATTTTTTTTTTTTTTTTTATTGAGGGTCTGGTACTAGGCAGAGTATCATCTTCAGGAACTGCCTAATTAGCATTTAGGAACTGATCCTTAAATCCTTCCTGTGAACCTAGTCCCATATGTACAGGCATCTAGTCTTTGGGAGTAATCAATGCAACCCTACACAGTTTGGTTTTCCTACCTCTAAAATGTGCAATTTGAATAACAAGACAAGGCAAATCCTGTAAGAGTTAGGCTCTGTGTTTATTTAATCCCTCTGGATTGCTGTTTCTAAATGTTTATGTTACCTGAGATTTTGTTACAAATTTAACAATTGGTGCTGCTATAGCCCAAAAAGCAGCAAAACCAGTATTTGGTTTGCACAATGCTTAGAGAAGGGAACAATCTTGAGTGTCCAGAAGACGCTTTGCCCGTGGTAATGAATAAACGTGCTAGTGTGAGGTTTTATGCATGTAGAAGTAAATCACTTTTGTTATCCCTTCTGAAAAGTTAATCTGAAATACAGTTTCCTCCGCAAAAAATTAAAGGGAGGCTTATCACTGATATAGCCATAACTCTGGAGGTTATCTGACTATATTTTGTGGTTAAGTTGGAGTGTATTTTCAGAGAAATATCTGATTTGACACCGGGTTTCTCCTTCTATCAGTCAGTATTAATAGATGTGTTATTAAGTCAGCACTTGGCAGCTCTATTTTATGGTTTTAATTGAGAGAGACATATCTGAGACATGTAGAGTGCTTTGTTCAGCTTCAGGCACTACAGTTTAAGTAATATGTACTCCAGACACACAAGATCCAAATCACAGAGAGAAGATGGAAAAATTGCGGACAAATGAAAGAATCAGAACCGCTGAACACCAGAAAGTTCTGTAGCTTGATCAATAGGCAAGTGCTGGAATAGACTGCATAGGAAGGTTTCTAACAGGAGGTTTTTAAGAGACCTGAGATAGGTGAATCAGGCCTTGAACTGAACTACTGTAGATGTTTGTTGCTGGACAGCTGTATTTCATTGCCTTTTAGAGCAATTGTCCTGTTTTAAACCTGATTCAGATTAGACCTTAAAAGTCAGTACCTTATTATGGCATTTAAGGATTGAAGGTAAATATATAAATAAAACCTTTCTGGACTTCTCCTCCAAGGCTTTTCTTTGACTTAAAGGGTGTGGAGATGAGGTTTAGCACCTTGGGCTGTAACCTAATCAGATCTAGGTTTGTTCAGAGGTTTGGAAAGCTCACTAGTAACAAAAGTTTTATCTGAAACCTCTAACACACAGATCAGACACAACTCTTCTGAATTTATGCAATATATGAGTAGATGTCCTCAGTACACCACACGCAAACCTGATGGGAAGAATTTCTATTTCTTCACAAGGCATTTTACAATAATTCCTGTAAGTATTTTTAGCAAATTAGATCTAAATACCACCTCTTCTCCCCTAACCTCCCATACCTCATGCAACCAACACCACCTTTCTCAATGTTTCTCTATGACTCTGTCTTCTGAAGCCACCTATTGCTGAATTTTGTCTTAAATAGGATCCTGGGCTACCAGCGGCATTTTCTATGATGTTGATTACCATTGGTCCCTATGAATCTGTCCTGAACCCATGGTGAGAAGGAATTTTCACTGCCAGAGCCCACCTGCTTGTTGTCCAGCCCCTTGTTTTGCTGATGAGCTCTGCTGTGAAATGCTCCGGGCCCACCAACATGTGCTTCTCATCAGGAGCAAAGGAAGCTGGAGCTGATAGGGTCAAACTGGATGAGCTAATCATTTTAATCAACAAATCCCTAAGCACAAGAGAGGTGCAGCTGCCTGGCCAATAGCTATCCAGCCACCTCATGGGAAGACAGCAATTAGCTTGCTGAAATGCTAATGAAGAGGCAAAGCTGCTGAAGTAATACACAGAGCAAGGCCAGGAGCATAAAGAGACCTGTGTGGAAGAGCCAAGGGGAGGTGGAAGAGGATCCTGTCTCCATCAGAGGTATGGCCAGGTGGTGAGGAGTCTGCAAATTCAGATCAAACCCAGACACAGAGAGGAGCAGCAGGACTGCCCCAGACCTCCTACATTTGGGTGTAGACCTTGGTGCTGGCCCATCCTGTGCTTCACCATAGGCTGTTAACACAGTTCTTACATATTTATGTGTTTTGGCTTATTAAATGGTATCAAGAGACAATTTCTTACCAATAATTAATCTCTCCTCATGTCTCACTTCACTCTCTTCTTTATGATTCCTCACGGGCCTCTGGCTCTGGAAAACTCATCACCACTAACACTATCTCTTGTTCCCTTCAAAGCTCACATCGTTACAGACCCCAACTGTTCTTTTAAGAAAAGCAATGGCTCAATTTGAACCTTCTCCTGGGCCTTCCCAGTCATTTTAAGCTGTTCAATTACCTCCCTATCAACTACATGAATTAGGCATAGCAGTGAAATCAGGATCCACTGTCTGAGGTGCAAATGAGGCAAATAAACCTTAGCCCTCTCCGCAGTGAATTTACAATCCACCTGCATGTGCAACGTTGGCTCTCTAGGGCTTCTTGTCAGAAAAATATCTGTAAAATTGCATAAAATTAACCACTCATTGAAGGAAAAGTGAGCCTAAGCAACACAGAAACACATGGGAGGGTGTTAGCTTGGAAGTCCATGAAGAATTTCTGTCACTTTGGGTTTTTTGTAGATATTTTTTATTCCAACAAGATCTAGGATCTGAGAAAATTATTTATATTTGAGAAAATATTACTGAGCATCTGGGTATTGAACAGAGCACAGGGGTCATCCTGCAGTATCCCCAAAATCTGCTTTCTGGGAGATGTGTTGCATAGTCTTAGAAGAAGGAATGAGTCAACAAACCTCTTTGTACTGACATGTATCATGTAATACACTGGAGACCTGGTCTAACTTTTCTAAACCAGAGGCATAGAGCAAATGAGTTGCTCTCTCTCTACTCTTGGCAAACTCCTCGGTGCTGGTGATACCCCCCACAGGCAGAGGGGATGTTTTAGAGTGTGCCTTGTCCTCTATCACTAGTGGTTTTCCCCTATTCCACCCTTTTCTCTCCACCAAAGGCATGATAACTCACTTCTTGGCAGTCTTACAGGTGCTGTGCTTCAGTCCCTGTCTAGGTGCTGAACTCGTGAGCATTGATCTAGGCTTCATGTGCAGAGTTTCAGTTTTTAAATTTAATGACTGTGTACCAACCACCTGAAAATCTTCTCCCCCTATCCACCCCAACCATGTGTCTTGAGGTGTGTGTTCAAAACCAGAAGGATCCAGGCTGAAAAGGCTTGACTGAATAGCCCCAAGTTCATCCCTGACAAAACTGCTTAACTTCAGTGGGACTCCAGCAGTGATGAATTCTGACCTTTACATGAAATCCAAGGCAGAGCAAGTAAGGGTGTCTCTGTATTCTAATTTAAATTTTACACTCGAAGGATATACATACATTTTAAACCCACCTCTTTAATCCTTGCAGCTGAACCATTCAGCTCTTGTGTTGCCACTGAGAATTCAGGCGAAATGTTTGACAGAGGGCGAGGGAGCTGCTCCGCATCATTAAGGAAAGCAGAGGTAGGGGGCGAGAGTGTGTGACCTCTGGAAGAAACAACCCGCACTGAATGCATCAAACAGTAGAAAACTGCCAGAAAAGAAAAGGATTAAAACCCTTAAACCGCACTTGAAATCACATATGTATAGAAGTAGAGAAATTCCTTCCTAACTTGTTTTCTCCCTATATAATTAGTCTTCAAATATGCTTAGTAGAGTGAGTGCATTTGTCCCAATCTAAGGAAACAAATAGAATGATGTAACTGGTTTCTTTCAGTTCCCACTTCAGTGCAACTTCACAATACCCTTGGACTTCAGGGGATTAAGTTCCTGTCTTGGCCGTGGTCCAGTTACTGGTCATTGCTATTTGTCGATTATCCCAGCATTCCAGAAAACATTTTATCCCCTTCATTAACTCACAATTGACCAATCACATAAATCAGGTTAAGGACTAGTGGACATGTCTACAAAGAAAGGAGAGATTCAAAGAAAGGCCAGATTAAAGAACAGGTTGAATTTGATTTTTTTAAGATCTCTATTCTTGAAATTGCAAATAATGACCCCTGCAAAAAAAAGAACATTAATTAAACCTACCACTTTTGTGTTCACACTTTCAAAAGATGAACAAAAAAAATCATTGCTTCTCCAAAAGAAGCCTCCACCTTCTTAAAGATACACCACTAATTTCCATCATCGTGTTTAAAAACAAATTATTTATACATGTAACATCTGTGAATGTGTGAATATGCAGATGCACAACTGTGTGTCTGTTATGGGCTCACTGTGTTACCAGCGCACTTGTGTTCTGCTCTGTAGACAGCTGAACATTGGTAGACACACTGATGCAAGGTTGTACTCAGGTCTGCATGAGCCTTTATTTCAGTAAGAGTCAGGAGAAGCAATTTCACTGAGGGCAAAACTGTGTCTTGTACAAAATCAGCTTACAGCCTTTATGGATGATGTGCTGGCAGCTGAGAAGAGTTCTGGTGCAGGGCTGTAACCTCTTCTGTTTGAACCCAAGGACCCTCAATCCTCCTCCAAGGTAACAATTAGGGCTGCAGTTTTGTATCCTGCCCTTCCCGCTCCTTCTTCTTTGTTTGGCCACGCTGCAACCCCAGAACCATAGGAGACTGATGCAATTCCTTGTGCCTCTTGTTGGTATTTAGAATACGTATTTTTCTTGGGGGAGAATGTTTCCAAGAATGTAACTGGATGGGTTTTAAATTGTACACTTCACCATGGGCCATTCTCTGAGCTCTTGCGTACGTGTGACCAATATGTCTCTGTCTGTGGGCAGGACCAGTAAATGCCGCCTGATGATGGGTGACTGGTGTGCCCACATCCTCTCCATCCAAGGCCTGGGTTGCTGCGGGCTCCTGGAGGAGTGGCAAAATGTGTGGTTCCCTTCTTTTGATGTCTGTGGGGTGTGATTTTCTGTAATAAAGTGAATGTGTTATTTCTGTGTACAAAAAATGCTCTACATAAGGGATTTGGACCCTACAGACATTCTCGCTGCAATACTTGTTTTGTCAGTGAAGGGAAATTTAAGATAACTGATCACTTCAGGAACTATCTTATTTTCTCCTGGGGGAGATTTGGATTATCATGACCCATCAATGGCAGTAGGGTGAAAGGATAGAATCATAGAATATCTCAAGTTGGAAGGGGCCCATAAGGGTCATTGAGTCCAACTCCCTGCTCCTCACAGGACTATCTATAACTAAATCTAATGACTAAAAGCAGAGACAGTATAAAGAGCTCTTCCTTCTCCACAGCCTCTAAGCATTAACCTTCATGTAAAATCTATTCAACCGCCCAGTAACACTGCCTCTGTGCAGGTTTTCTATCAGTCAGAAAACATGGAGCTTCTTGACTGAGGTCTTGAAGTTAGCAGATGAGACCTGTGGGCCATCATCAAGGAACTGCATCTTTAAATAGGGATGAGTCTGGTGCTGCTATATCTGAGATAGGTATGCACCTTTGAGTTTCCATACATGATATAGCTTTTATGGGACTTTGTATGACACCGCTGTTAACTGAAGAGTCACATGCTCTTCTGCCCTTGGGATACCCTCTTTTAAGTTGGCATAACAAAAACAGTTTGAGGGCTGAGGGCTCTTCTTGATCAGAATGGTCCTTTCTTGTCTCAAGTGCTATGTACATACTGGTGAATTGAGTATGTGTTTGATCTGTGTCTGGCATTGAGACTTGCCTGTGCCAGATGATCCCAGTCACTTGTCTCTAAGTCTCCCAAGTGGTGGCCATGAGAAAACTGCTTACTGGAAACTGCTGACTCCTGACCCTATGCCCAGAAATTATCTGTGGCAATGCTAGCCAGTCCTGGACGAAACCATGAGAGTGTCTGTTCCAGCAATGCACAGTAAAGACAACTGAATTGCATTGACCAAGACTATTCCTTGGGCCAGTTTGTCTGCTGATATAGACAGAGCCAAAGGTTCTGAGCACTTCACTCCCATGATCTAGTGGCTGCATCCACACAGCTCTGACCTGGGCTCTTCCTCTTTAAGCTCCAGACTCTTAAGTCATCTGCTTTCCTCCTGACAACCACTCTCCCAGAGTAAAACTGGAAGATCGCTGAAGGTAGGTCAACCCCATGACATAGAGCACTCTCAGGGTCTAATCAACTAATCAACATACTTAACTAACCATGCAGACAGCTCTTCATGACATCACTTTTTAATGTTTCATTAGGTGCCAATGATAATGGGATATACCTGTAAGCTCTAGTTCTACCTGCCTCTGCAAAACTTGCAGAGGAGCAGATGATGATGATGGAGCTGACACAGTCATCCTCACCATTGATGAATGCCTCCATCACCTGAACAACACCCCCCCACCCCCCCCACCCCCCCCCCGCTCCTGTATGCTCCTTGGGTTCTGGTTCATCCATCATCTGAAGAGACAGATCCAGTGTTCATATCACCCTCTGTGGCTGACAGAGGGATCTGGCAGACTGTTGTGCAAACGGTGCTGAGCAGTGAAACATTTTTTAGACTGTGGCTGATATGGAAAGTTACCTGAAGGCCATGAAGGCTCCAGAGGATGGCATGGAGACCATGACTATGACAAAGTTTTCTTGGAGAAGAATCATTGTCCTTGAAGGAATGTAAAACTGGCTGGTGGGATGTAGGAGATGACAGTCTCATCCTCCTTGGTCCAGCAGGGGCCTATTCAAGGGTAAGGCAGAAAACTCTCCAGTACCAGGAGCCCCAAAGCTGCTAAACGTCCCACACTGCCTGTGGCAACACCACCAGCAAAACTTAGGTCACCTGCTATAAGTCATTAATGGGATCATGACCCTGTTTCTCCCTGGACCTGTGACTCAAGGATGAGGAAAGGAAGGAAAACAGAGATCATGCATGGTTACTTTCCTCATTTTATTACATGGGTTTTTTGGGGGGATGGGGAGACAGAGTTTTTGTCATGTAAAAGCATCATTGATTTATACAGTGGCATACAAACATCACTGTGACAGTATTTATACCATTAAAGAGTATGGAGACATGCCAGGGAAAAATTCAAAATAATATGACAAAGACGCTAGTCAGGGTCTAAATTTGCAGCAGCTGCCCTGACATCAGTAGAGCCTAAGTCAATCCCATATCAGTGGAAAAACCCCAGATTTATGCCTTGTAATTCCTCATCATATTGGGACAGGAAAATGTGGAAGTCAGCATGAATTAATTGTGGAGGGTCTAAGGAATGGAAATGGTCCCTTGCTTGAGATTCACTGAACTTAGTGCATTAAACATAGAATGTGTTTTAAAATCTTAAATGCCATTTGGCATCCATCTCATGCCTAGATGATGCCTAAATAAGAGCAGTTTTTCACCCATTACTTTTAAGCAGTCTTCCTGGCAAAAGGACAATGACATATTGTGCTGCTATTGCATTTGCACCAACTTTTCACTAAGTACTGATTTATGTTTATTTAATCACCATTACTGGTTTATATGTTATGCCTCATTTCTTTAAACAGTATGATTTTTTCCCCCCAAAAAAAATCGAAGTAAAGGATTTATGATGGAAAATCCATAAAAGGTCCCTTTTGTTCCACCTAATTGAATTTCGCCTCCCGTTACCATTACCTTATTCCTGTTCACAGCACAGAGAATGAAAAGCTTTGGCAAGTTTTTGGGTGAGTACATCCAAGAAGTTAGAAATCTTGGCCTTTCTTCTGGAAGGTATTGTGTAAGGCAGACATCCTGGACCCTGTGCTTTCCCCCTTCCCTTCTGCATCATTCCTATAGTCAGCCTGAAGTTGTCTCATAGCTGCATTCAAGTATTCTGTAGGATAGAGTTTCTCAAACCTACACCAGCTCAAAAAGCTTTTCTAGATGTGTTTCACATTTAAATGTTTAAGAAATGGTTCAGACACTGGCAGTCCTTAGCCTTTGATTCTCTAGGTCTTTGGTTCAGGAGTGATTCCAACCCTAACAGTTACCTGGCAGCATCACATTGCAGCTTTGTATCGTGCCTCTTCTGTCTCATGCCACTGTAAGGAGCAGCAGTTCAGTGACTTCACTCGGAGCTGAAACCCACGTCCATGATTTCCTTGCTGAAAAAGACCAGTTTCCTTTGTGTTTTCATTTTTAACTGTGCTCAATTACTGTCTATTCTTAACAAAGAAGCAATCCTTTGTGTGGTAATGAACTAGACAGTCTACATATAAACTTTCTTCTGGAAAGAACATGCTGCTCAGATAGGTCAAGGCCCTCAGTTGCCAACAGAAATTTAATTTAACGAGTAGGAGGCATTTTGAAAAAGGAGTATCTGTGCTCTTGACCTAGCTCCACAAAATGAATAGGAAACTCCCTGTGGTCCTAAGTGCAAAACTGAGATCCTCCAGCCCTGGCTCAGCTGCTGTCTGTGTGTGCTACTGAAGTCTCGAGGCATGATTTGCATAGAGACTTGGACCTTCAGGTGTTCAGATGTGTGAACAACCTGATTTTTCACCTCACAGTATGAGTTTCACAGTGGTCTGGACATAGAGAGAAGCACCAGCACAGGGAAGGCGGGATCCTTTACATGAATATTTCTTGTGCCTAAGGACACAGAAGACTGAAAAGCTGGAACAGGTACATTGTGAACAACCTGGCAGATGTTTTGTTAGAAGTTAAGGATGGTTTGCTGGATATCCAAGTGTATATGTATATATCCCAAGTGTACCCTAGGCACATCAAGATAAACTTTGAAAATGCTGGTCACTGACACATCTAACCTACAGCTAAATCCTGTCAGACTGCATGCAAGAGGCATTTCTCTAGCACTTTCACCAGCAAGGTGTTTACTCACTGATGTTTACAGGGCATCTCTTAGGGTGAGCATTTCACAAAAAGCAGTCAGCAGACACAAGACTAAAAGAAGATTTTCTAGGAAGAAGAGTTTATGCCACTAACTACTTAAGAGTTATTAGGTCGCTTAGGTTGCTTCCACCCCACATCACTCATCCAAATAACGCAATGATAAAATCTTTTTTCTGGATTAAAAGCTTGACTTTGTAAGGTATAAATGAGGTTAGCTCCTCTCTGCAGACATTAGTCTTGGCAAAAGTCTGTCTCATCTCAGGAGTAAGGGCATTCTTATGGATTCAATTAGAGAAAAAACACTGTCTGGCAAGGAAGAACAAAACCTATAATACTTCTGATTATACAATGGCAGCTGGAATAAAATTTTCTAATATGGGAACATGTGATCTCAATGTGTAAGGAGAAACTGGCCTTGTCAGAATTAATTAGAGTGCAAGAAATGGCCTACGGTCAGAAATTGCATACATTGTCCGCTCCTGGCTTCTTGGGCTTAGCCAGACCCAGAGGTCAGCGGGACAGCACCTTGCACTGCAGCCCCAGAGACAGGAATTCACACCAAGGGCTTCTCACTGGTGGCCGTGAGAAAACGGTGGACTTTCGTTAAAACCTTATCTCATCCCTGTGACTGAACAATAGAGGTTTCACCAGAAAGTCTCAAAGCTCACTCTAAATAACTGTTAGCGATGGGATGTGGGCCAGTGTGTTGCAGTGAAATGTGCACACGGTGGAGACTGGTTTGGACAGTAAGAGGGCCATCGCGGGTAATACATCAGCTCCGTCCACCTGAAGTATATAAATAGCTGTAATTACATCAGTGTCTAAGTGCCTCATAGCACTCTTCTAAGCTAGAGATTTCCTGTTATTCCCAGTTTATATGTAGGCCTTGGGGACAAGGAGACTATAGGATTTCAGTGGGATCCAGACATTCAGTTACCCTTCCAAGACCTACCCTTGGGGACATGTGTATCATCGTGCAAGAATGGCCTCTGAAGGGCTGCCAAGCGCCTGTCCACGAGATGGTGGAGCCAGAGTGCGCTTGCGCTGGTGCACTGACCCTCTGCACTCATTTGGGCACCAGAGCTCACACAGGGGTTAGAAGCTGCTTTTCAGGCAGTGTAGAAATAGGCGCGGATTTACTGGGAGAGTAGAGTAACATGAGAGAGTTGCAGCATCCTCACTGGCACCATGTACTGAATCAAGCATGCTCCTGCTCTCCTGAGTCAGGATTCTGAATATTGGAGGATTGTTCCCCTAACAACAGCTCTCAAGGTGACATCAAAATAATTTTGATTTCCTTATGCTTTTGCTGAACCAAATAAATCAACTTGAAGCAGAGTCGTGAGGTGCTGGAAAAGGAGAGAAAGGCAGCAAAAGAGGCACTGTTACCAACATGCAAATGTATTTGAGGCTATTCTAACATAGGATGACTTATTTCAGAGATAAAGTGTGAGGGATTTATAGAGGTTTTGCTAAAATAAAACTTAACTTTGTGTGGTCATATAAGTAATTTTATCTAATTCTTGGTAGTTAGCTGCAGGATGATATTCCTATTTTTCCTCTTCCATATTATGTGTTTATCTTTTACACTTCCCCGGACAGAAGCTGTACTACAGAGTGACTAGGGCTTCAATCTCAGCTGAGGTCTCCAAGTGTTACTGCGAATACAAATGCAGATAGATCAGTACATGCCTTTTTCTGCATCAAGTCAAATATTACTTGTCCTACAGACTCAAGATCTTTGCTTCTTGCAAAAAATCTTTGGGGCAAGGGGAAAGAGAAACCCATAAAATTCTCAGTCTTCACTTTAAGGGGTCCCTCTTTATGTAAACGGACATGGACATATCTTAAAAGAAAGCAAGAAAATCCCCACTTTTCACCTGACACAGTTATTCATCTCATCATGCTCCCATGTGAAGGGGCATCTATATACCCTACTAAAGACCAGGAAGGGTTATGTCTCTTGGCTGTCTTCTTGAGGCAAATGTACAAGTGGTATCTTGGGCTCAGATGTATGCAATCCTTTGAAATTTGATTTGTCCCCTGGTCCTGTTGTCTGTTATGCAGGGTGTCAGTGGGCGGAACTGTCATGTTGATGTCCCCATTGGTGACCGCATGTATTTCGGGAATGCTCTGTAATACAACCTGGCTCATTGTTGACAGCCAGAACTTTCCATGAAGTCCACAGGCTCCTTTTCTTCTCCTTGGCTTGCTTACTTATTAGGAGGCCAGTAATGAAACAGGTGTGCCTGGAGTGCAAGGATGTGCCACCGCACCAAGCAGCAAGGTTCAGGCAGAGCAGGAGAAGGCACTTCCTGGGAAGAGATCTTTTGCCACCGTATGCAGGCTGTCCTTATATATCCATCATTGCCTGGTATATTACCCAAGGGCAAAGATTTGACCATTTGACCAACTTCTAAGCAGGCAGTGTGCCATCATAACAGATGGGCATAAATGGGGCAGCCAAGAAACCACGTATGTGTATCTAGTGTGTTTAAGGGTTGGATTCCCAGCCAGGAACGTCGGAGCAGCTGTCCACCCTCAGTTTACGTGCCTATAGTTTAGGGGGATCTGCCATCACTAATCCAGCTTCAGAGCTGGTTTAACTTTCAAAAATTAAAAATAGCATGCACTGCCCCATATGGAGAGTGAGTCTTGACCCATTTACATCAAGGGTTTGTGTGGGTGAATGGAGGGGGGGGCTAGCATCAAAGAACGGCAGGGTGGGGAAGTGCGTTGACCTCCATTTGTCTTTTTGTTGGGATCCGTTGTGGGATTGTGCTAGGAATGCCTCCACACACCAGCCAGCTCTATCCAGGGTGCCCAAGGCAGGATTTGGGCTGTTTCCCTGTATCGGAGAAGACTAAATTCTGCTATCTATTCATCTCAGTCCTAGAGCTCCATGCTACACCATGCCAGCAGTGGCTGGTTCTACTGGTTCAAAATTGACATTTTAAAGCTCTAAATTCCCTGTACTTAAAATTGAATCCTCCTGAAAAAATGCCTCAGATCTGGATTTCCAAGTCCACCATTGATGGATGCCTCACTGAAGCACATTTCTACAGGAAAGATGTGCTGGTGTTGCAGAGGTGTGGATGCAGCTCTTCACAGGGAGGAATAAGATTTTCCCTGAGTCTAATTATTGCATCTGTAGGCATATTTGGAGTCTCAGACCTAGAACTAATAAAGGATTTAGATTGAAAAACATCAGTCACTTAAAAACCTGCCTTAGATGCTTAGTTGCTAGAGAGGGATCCAGACCTGAGTCGGGGGCTGTGGTTTATATACTGCACAAATCACTTCAGAAAGGGTGTGGAACAGTAAATGTATGGGGAGCCACCATAATTAGCCCCAAGGAAAGGCTGAATATTGGTCTATGTTTGCAATCTTATGCCTCCTGAAACTAGGGGAAGTGATAGTCTGCCAACTAAAGCATCTCAATTCAGTGCTCGTCCAAAGCATTGAGATCCTTACATCTCAATCTGTATGACATACATTGTGTAAAACATGAGCAGAGTCCAGGATTTATTCTCTTTCCTCCTCTTGTAAAAGGTTCATTTTCCAGCCATTGGGATATCAGAGGGGGCTGGCTGTATCTTTACATCCCAACTGGTCTAAGTGGGAGCTCTCCCCAGGACCTCTGCTCAGAGTAGTGGTTGTTCCCTACCAGGCTTTGGTGTGAATTAGGTGCCTGGCAGAAAGGCTGTTTTGACAGTACAAGTCAAAATGTTTAGGGGGAAGCTTTGGAGTTATTCTGAAGGACTCAGTGGACCTACATTTTGCACATAGGTATACCTTACACACCTGGACTCTTCTGCAGTCTGGATTCACAAACATGCTGTGATCCTAAGGGAATTTCAACTTTGAAATCTTACGGAACATCTTTAGGTGCCTCAAATGTTGCAAAATATTGATCATGAATGATCCAAACTCCTACCTCTCAGAGTTACTTGAGCTTTATGACTTGAAATTTGGGGCATGGCTGCACAAACAAATCATCACCGAGTGAACCAGGGGACGGCTTTATTTCACCTCACTGACTGTGGGTAAATGCTTGCTCTTCTTAGAGTGTGAGGTCAGTCAAAGCTTAGCTGTCACACTGGAGCATTCCCACAGTCGGTCACCACGATGTGACCCATGGTCTGAATATCAGGGCTTCCCCCCACTTATGGCCTTGTCTGTGGAAACATGCTGGTATAGTTGTGGCTTTACCCTCCAAGATCACACAGATGCAGTTGGAAATTTTTTTCATAATCTGAAACATCTTTTCTACCTTTCTCCTTCTCTGTGGTGTTACTTTTTTTCATTTTTTTAACATTATAAATTAGGTGTCATAAAACGTGAATTTGGAGCTCATACAAGAGATGTGCAGCAAAACGTTGAATTGTGTCATGGCATCTTCCAGTGGGCTCTGCATACACTGCAGTGTTATGTAGTATTTGCAGCTTACAAGCAACCTGTTGGGATACGGTCATCACAGTGTGGTTTTCACAGCCGTGAAAACTAGCACACCTAATTGTGGTATGTGAGCTCTCCTGAATCACTGGTTTCAACCCATAGCCTGTAAATAGCATGTGTCTATATGAGTGTTTCCCCCCTTTACTGAGAGGAGAGGGCATTCTGGAGTGTATTGCTTTTCTGCAAAATAGTTCTACATAACACTTTAGTTTTAACTTCTTTGGGGTGCTCTAGTGATGGCAATTTGTCCTGTTTGTCTCATTCTTCTAACTCCCCACTCATAATTTCAGTAAATTTTATTCACCATCTGCAAAGTAAACCAGGAAACTGCACACCTAAAAACGGCATTATTAACACTGGAACAATAACCAGAATAGGAAGAAAGGGGACGTAACATGATTAAATGTTAATTTTGCAATGTTATTGGAATATATTAAAATAGAGCAACTGTTAAAACCTATTGTTACCTGTGGTATTAAATATATTGAATATTTCTATTCAGATGGTGCCAAGGCATTCTGAAGATGGGCAAGGGCAAGATTTTGGTAGACAGCTAGTAACCCAGGAATTCAAGAGATCTAACAGCACAGGATTTACCCAGTCTACAGCTTCTGCCTAAATAAAGGAATGATCTAATTTGTGATATTCATTATGAATCTCAGGTCATGTGAAATTCTTTTTAAAAACACAAGTCATGGAGTTAAAAATGAGGCAAGAGCTGTAAAAATGAGTGAAATGTAAAAATAGGTGACACGCATCGTACAAGTTCATGACTGTTGAGGACAACGTATGAACCTTACTTGAAGCAGGGATGGTTGCCCTCCTCTTCCTCATATTAAGCTTTATCCATTAGTTTTATTTCTCCTCTTGATGGCTGATTTCTCTCTCTGTTAATGAGAGCAGAGCACCTTCACCATAAATGGCTGTGAATCTCTCACTTTGGCGGGGTGTTAGGACTGTTTTCAGGAGGAATTATGAATTATTAATTTGGGAGCAGCATGGGAAAATTCAGAGCTATTCTCCACCCAGGCTGGAGCAGGGATGTCCATGACACCAGCCTGTCCTGCATCCTCTAGCTCCTACTGGCGATGTGGCTGTGCCGGTGTCGGCATCCCCTGCCATCCCCCAGCCTTGGCATCTGAAGCACTAGGGTTTGGTGTCTGAAGAAAAGGCCTCTGTTACTACAAAGCAGAATAAGGCTTTGCTTTCAGGAATTTTCTGGACTTTCCCTTTTCCCCAGTCACCGTAAGACTCCAGCAAATACTTTGTGAGCCATCTTTCGCGCTGCTTCTAGGAGCGCACAGAATACTCAAACAAAATGTCATGCGTCGGCTGTTTGACCTCTTGGCATTCGTTGACATAAGTTTACCTCATAGCTACTATTTTCCTAATAAATTCTGTTTAAGGTTTGTTTTTCAAGCTTAAATGGAAAATCCCAGATTGTGTCATGACAAAAGTAAACACTCCTACATGTTGAACATGTTCTGTTTTCCACTGCTTGGCTGCCAATGTCTGGGGGTGAAAAAAGGCCCAAATAGACTGAGTGTTGAGAGCATAGTAGAAGCGGGTGTCAGCCAACTTGGAGTCTGGAGCTTGTGTGCTGCTGCAACAGCTGAGATGCTATTGCCCCAATCCATCCACAAAAAATCAATAATCAAAACTTTCTCCTTAATTGACAAATACAGCTATCCCTGCCCTGATACGATGCTAGAAGGAATGTTCTTCAGTGAAAGAAATATAGTTAGCTTGTACAGTGCTGGGCAGACCACAAAGAGTTTGAAGAGGTGTGCGTCTTGCACATCTGCATGCTGGACACCTCTAGACCATGGTGCTTGGAGAAGTGGTGGTGTAGAAGAAGTTGGTTTTTACCATCTGAATCTGAGCTCTGCCTCTTTGAACATCTGAACTCAGAGCAGTATTTCAGGGAAATGAAGGGATTAAATTCCAGAAAAGCCTTGAGAACAGTCTGGATGATGAGGTGCCTGAATTCAGCACACAGGTTCTGCTGAGATGTTCCAACCTTCATGTCAGCTAACACCTGACGCACAGCAGGTGCCTAATTTTTTGCCAGAAAGTCTAAGCAAACCTGACAAACCCTGACAGAGCCAAGATACCTGGAGATGTGCATGAACCTCAAGGATTCACATACCAGCCATTCCTCTCCCTCTCCTGTCTTTGGACCAAAGTACAGGGGTATTCAGATAATGCAGGGGCATGGCCTTTCAAGGTCAGCTGAGTGACTCATGTGGCTGTGAGGAGAACCTCTCCTCCAGCTCATCTGAAGCTGGGCTATCAGTTCATGCTTTGTTTGCAAGGTCAGAGAGCCTTTAAGATATTGGAGTGATGCACCCCTATTTAGTTTTCTCACTTTCTGTACAGGTTTAAATATCCATCAGGTCAGGGAGCCAGAGAGAGATGAGCTGGAGGAGGAATATTGTTTTCAAATCTTGGATTCTGTCTCTTATATTGCAGGTGTGTGCTTTTACCCTGTGGCTGTATAAGAGAGCTGGAGGAAAGGCAGACCAGCCTTGAAGACCTTACAGTAGCAGAAGATTCGCAGCTGAGTTATGTACTTAACTGCACTGCAATCTTTAATTTGTTTTGTCAATTTTTTCACATTTAAGTGCAAGTTTTAAACTGCAGAATTTTTGTCTCAGGCATGCTTCAGACCTGAGCTAGTGTATATAAAATCAGAATACAGCCTTAAAAGGCTGATTCTTTGAGACAGGTTTTCCCTTCAGTTACACTATTTTAACCCCACTGATTTCAGCAGGGAACTCCTCATTTGCCTTGTGGGGAGGGGAGAATTGTTTTTGCTGCATGGAACAAAATTTGAGGTCTGAACACGAGTCCAAGCACGCCATGTCCTCCTCATGTCTGGGTTTTAACAGACCTTCCTGAAGAAACAGGCTGACATCTAAGATCTCACTTGTGAGAAATCTCAGTGACATTGAAATAGGTGGCAAAAACTTCTATTGATTTTCTACCGAGAGTGATTTTGCTGAAAGCAATTAGACCTCAATAACAGAAATACAAAAACATCTCAAAAGGTAATGTGGTCCAGACATTCATGTTGAAATGAGAATTGTCTTGCAGAGATGTCTTACTGGGAAGAAATGGACTCAGCTTGGAGAAGGATTTGCTAAATGCTTTTATGTGTAGGGAGTTATTGGAGGTGAGGGCTGAGTTACCTCCTTCCAGCCCTGCAAAGGAGCCTGATTTCTGACAATGTGAGTTTTCAGATGCATCTTTCTCAAGTTGTGCACAGCACAGCCGAGTTTCCCAAGACTGCTAGTCACTTCAGAAATGTTTGGCTCTGGGGTCTGTCTTGAAAGCTTTTCTTGACACATCCAAAGATAATCTCAAGTCTGCCAGAAGGACCTAGGAGCCAAAATATTAACCTTCCATTTTTCATTTTTGTCTCCAGCGAGTTTAGTTGTGCTCTTAGTTAAGAAATTACTTGCTTCTGCTGGAAGCTGTTTTACTCAAGCCTCGTACCACACATGCCCAAGTGTTTTTGCAAGGAGAGAAAAAAACACTCCCCACCAGGATGGCTGCTTAAGGAAAGCAGGAAGGTGAATGGCAGCTAAGGCCTGCTTTTTAACACTCCAAGAGTTTTGTCTGTTCTTTCTCTTCACCAAGCAAGCTGATTGGCATCCAAGATACATTCAATCATGCTCTGAAAAAAGGCAATACTTCAACAACTAAATTCACCAAAAAAGTCACATTTTCCAAGAAAATATGCTAAGCTGAGTTTGAAAATCTACATGCAAATGGATCATGGGATATGTGTGATAATTTCATGGCTTTCTATGACACTTATTGTGAGGATAGAAACATGCTTTTGTGTATTAATGCAATGATTGATCTATTTTCCAGAAATCCTTAACCCTGTGGTAGATAAGACCAGTATAGATGTAAAATACAGGGCTTACTTCACCCACATACAAGTCCAGCTGTTTCCGGATGGAAAGCTGCCATCATTTCACAGTTCATAACAACAGTGTGTAAAGTTTTAGAGTCGAAATTGTATTTCTCCCACATACTGACTGCTGTCGATATTGTCACAAGCTGCATGAGGTTTACAGCTGTGTGATGAGGTGAGTAAGGGGATGCTGACTTCACCTGTTAGTAGAAGGTAGACCAACAAAATAGTGCATTCAAAGCAATCTTGCATCAGAAATTTGACCCACCTTCACTTTTTCCAGCTATTCCCAGTAAAGATCTTTAATAGCTGAGCTTTTCCCAGGCTGGATTTTCCATAAACATGTTAAGGAAAAGAACATTTAACAAAGATGCTCCTTAGAAAAGCAAAAGAGGAGTCCATCAAACTGGCTAGGTGAGGGTAGCGATTGGACTGGAAAAAAATGAGCATAAATATAGGCACATACCAGACCAGTTAATAATAATAATAACAAATAATTGAGCACCAATACTGGCACAAAATCGAAGAAAATACAGAGTGTGGGATCAGGTGAAGAGCCACACTTAAACAAAGCTCCATAAATAACTTGTCTAATGGGATAGAAGGATACTCACAGTTGGAAGAGTAACAAAGAGTAACTGCAAACATTGGAATTAAGGAGGTGTGAACAGGGAGGTGGAGGCAGCTCAAAAAAGGGACAGAGTTAAGAAAAGTGAGAGCAGAGTCATAGAGAAGGAAAGAGGAAAACTGAGAATATAACAGGAGAAATACTGAGGTCCAGGACAGAAACGCAGCCTACAGAGAAGATACACCCTTCTTCACGGCACAAAAGTTGGTTTGAAAGGATTGTTTTGCAAATAATGTGTTATAAGAGACCTAAAATAGCAACAGTTTAGGATGGCAGGGGGCCATGTGGTCCATCTACCCACTGTATCTCTCCTCCATGGAACGTGTTTTCCCTCCAAATGCCGGGCTGACTCACGCTTTAATGTGTTTGCAGTTGCACAACTGCTTTTGGATTTCTGTGAAGCATGCAGACATTTCTTTTAACTTCCAGCCTTCGCTGCTGTTTATGAGCTTTTGATGGTGTTGTTCAGTGTGTTTGAGTAAGTGAGAGTGAGACTCCATGACCCTGTGGGCTGGAGGGGACCCTTCTCCTGGCTCACCCAGGGACTATTAGTTCCATTTAACAACATAAATGTCCAAGGGCCAAATTCAGTGCCACTGAAGACAGTGGGAAGGTTGCCACCAGTTCAAATGGACCTAGGGCTCAGAGCCAGAAGTTTATTTGAACCAAGATAGGGAGACACTTGCACTCTGTCCAACTCATTGGAGTCTTGTGTTTTGTGATTCATTTCCCTTTTTCGGTACATCATGGAAGAAGGATGGCCTTTCAATATGAACATCCACAGGATGTGTATAGTTAGCATGAGACTTATGCTCTTTACAAATTATATGAACTTAAGAACTGAAGTCACTTAAAGCCAGACAAGCTCCCTTTAAAATGACAGCTTCTAAGCAAAGGGCTCTTGAAGTTCCGGACTGAACTTGTTCTTTCTTGAAGAGAAAGAGCCAGAAGCAGAAGTCAGTGGGATCCAGAAGAGTTTTTCCACTTCCAAGAAAAAAGTAAGACAGAAAATTGAACGACATTCCTGCACATTGAAGAGTGAGTTGATCAGAGGTCTCCTGACCCCCACCTCTGCTGTGGCTCAGCCTGCAGCCTGCTTGGCCCAGGGGCATCCTCACCAGACATCCCTGGGGTGCCTGGCAATGAGCTGGCAAGGTTATTTCTTGTGAGGGAACATAGAAAATGGCAGCTGTTTGGGACAGGGTGGAAAGATCAGATTGTCAGGGAAGTTTGTGCCTGTAGGAGGTTTGCCTCCCTGGAAGCCATGAAGAATAATTCAATCACACACACAAAAAAAAAAAAAAAAAAAAAAAAAAAAAAAAAAAGGAAAAAAAAATTTTAAAAAGACATCCAGCGACAAAATGAGAAAACAAGTCAAAAAGTAATTTGCAAGAAGCAATATTATTTCACTTCCAGTTCTAATGCATTTTTTTACATTGGCTACTCTTTTCTTTGAGCACCCTGAGCATCATTAAAAGTCCATTTATTTCACTAGCTTGTGCATCAGGCTAATTATATCCTGTGCACAGCATGCTTGGACTTGACAACCCAAAAGGGACAGCTAGAACTGGATTCGTTAAAAAGAGTTTTTCATTTTATAGCACTATAAAAAATAATGATACAGTTCAGTCCCAAACTCACAATAACCAAATTTGTATGGCACAAAATCCTTTCCTTCAAATTTGGACTTCCTAGTCAAAGCTTCTGAGATTTTTCTCTCTTGTATTTTCTCTGTCTCTTCACTACTCTCAAAGGACATCAGGTCACTGCCTCATCTAAAGGTGTCCAGAATGAATTAGCCAATAAAATTAAATTAGTGTTTTTCTATCAGCAGTAAGGCCTGGGGTTGGCCAAAACTGTGTTACGGATTTGGGAACACATTGATTTAAAAATAACATTTAATTCTGATATAATATGGTTCTGAGGCCCCTTTCAGTGAGATACTTTAAAAACATAAACGTAGGCAGTGCTGGCCTCAAAAGAATTTATGTGCTGGAGGCTCTGATCCTACCAGTATAAATCTGTGTCTAGATGAAGGACTCTTTATCTTGCAGAAAGTTCAGTACTGCTAATGATTATTGAGCCAGAAATGACCCCATTTAAATTTCAGTTCCCTGGCTGAGTTTGTGAGGCTGACAACTCCCCTGATTTGTAAACAGAGTGAAGAAAGCTGCTCATGAACCAGATATTCACAATGGCACTTTTACAGCCATTTTTTTTTCTGATTGCAGCTGGGCCATAAATAACCCAAGATAGACCACTTTAATAATTGTTTAGGAACTGGAAGCATAACTAACAATTTCCAAGTAACAAGACTTTCACTTCTAACAGGATGGAAGAATATAAGAATTTGGGGCGTGACTGAGAAATGTCATCCCACAACTGTGTACTCTGGCAGTTTTCCAAAAATGCTTTTCGCTGGCCTAGCATTGCTCCATTTATGTGCGTGTACCACTCAGATATCACCATGGGAGCAGATTTTGCCTAATACAAGGCTGTTTCATAAATCCTGTCCCTAAATGTATTCTGCATATGTTTTGAACTGATTACACGAATGCGTGAGCAGCATCCTCTATTCCGGGTCACCCCTGAGCACAAGCTGCCCTGAAGCCATCAGACCCTTGATGTACGACAGATATACCCCAAAACCCCCATACCTCTCTACATTTGCCTATGAATATGCTTAAATCCTCATGGAGGAAGGTTTCCTCTGGCAAGAACAGGCCTCCTCTGAGTCCATGGCCAAGCAATCCCTGCATGGCAAGACTGTAAAAAAAGTGCCCCGGAGGGAATGTAGACCCACAGCATATCCGATAGACGCAAAGCTGAACCACAGACTTGTTTCAGACAGACCAAAGAGAAATCTGCTGGAAACAAAAAGCTTTCGTTAACTTGTTACACAGCTGGATTTGAGGACAAAATTTACCACCAGAGGTTGGAAGGGGATTCATCCTGGGTATGTATTAGCATAACACCAAGAGGTCTCATTTTAAATTCCAGACATTAGGGTTTAAGTCAAAAAGTATTCATGGCACCTTCCCTCTTTGCTTTCAATCAGTTCTTTGACAGAAAATCTTTCTCCTTCTGGGAAAAACTAGCAGCACAATTCCTTTCTATCCCAAATATTTGATGGAATGACTTCCCATTTCAGAAACCAAAGAAAAAAAAATCATTAAAGATTTCTAATTAATTAATATAAACTTCGATGTTAGCCTCCCCTACGAGCGGCATCCTTTCTTACAAAGGGTAAGCTTCCTTAGCCTATGATAAGAAAACAAGTCATTTAATATATTTTCCAGCGTACGTGTTCTTTGGCAGGGACTTTTAAGTTGTCTCTTTTGAGCGTGTGTGTGTCTCTGCGTGGATATGTGTGTATGTGTAAGCGTTCCTATTTCAGAAAACAGAGTTGTTGGACATGGATAGGAATGTGTCTGGCATCTTTAGAAGAAAGACTCAGAAGGAAATCAGTATTTGAGAGAGTTTTGCAAGATATCCAGCTCTGACTATTTTGCGGTTAACTTTCCATTCCAAAATTGCTAATGGTGAGCTGTCCAGACCATGTCTCTTACCAAAGAATTTTGGAATCGTGAGAAAACAATGAGTTAGCCGTTAGGAAAGATTAACCTCCCAATCTTAATCCTTCCAACTATCGCTTTACATAAAAAGAGCATTCATGTCTAAATCACTGCTAAAGACTCTTGGATAAATTTCTCTCTAGCCTAATTCCACCGAAACTGTCACTGCTACATCAAATATATGGTGATTTAATGCGAGCTGGCTACAGTTACTATTGCAATAGTGTTAGAATTGCCATCTAATATTGGAGTCCTGTTAATGCTGCTACACACTGTATTTACACAGAGAAAACTTACAAGCTGAACAGACAAGAAACACAAAGGGTTGCAGAGAAAGGAAATATTTTTATACTTTAGGCAATAAAGACTCAAACTAATAAGATGATTTGCCCACAAATGTATAAAGAATTTGGGAATGAATGTGAAATAAACCCAACTCTGCTAAATCTCACACCATCACTCCCTACTGCTTTCCAAGGCACATTAGTGTTTAATTTATTGTGGAAGGGCAGGTTGTCCCTTCTGATTTTACTGGTGCATCCACAACCAGAAAAAAATGTAACAATTCAGAATAACTGAATAAATGTTTTTCCAGAAAAAGTCTGCTGACAGTCCCTTGTATCAATAACATTTTAAGCCTAGGAGCAAAAAGGTGCTTAGTGCCTGTCACTGACTCAGGCATTTCAATCCCTGCTGCTTTCCTAAACAGGATCTAGACCCCTCAATGTATTTGTAGTTCTCAGGCTCCAGGTTTTAAAAGTCAGAAATAAAAAAATTTCTCAAGCTTCTTTTATATATTTATTTTATGAGTCTAACGTTAGAAAGCTAGAGCTGTTTTGTTCAGAAACCTGCCCGGTAAACACATGTCCAATCACTATCAGTGCTAAACTACCTGACCGGTGACATAAAGTTGGCAGTTACGACCTTGACATCTTCTATCCATATGGTTACATAAAAAAATCTGTACACTTTAACCCATGATTGCGCAAACTGTGGAGACAGCAGCTGGATCCTCATGCAACGGCAGCCTCATACCCACAACACTGTGGTTTGGTGGCTTCAGTTCTGGTGGTGAGACAGCAGTACCACCTACACATGGCCATCCTGTGAAATTTATATGCTGATCATCTGAATGCAGCTTTCAGTTAGCACATTTTGGATAGAAAAAAAATGGCAAAAAGAGTCCACCTTGCCATCAGGTTTGGCTTCTAGGCTGCTCTCAGTGTTTTGGAGGGTTTGGATGATGCTGAACCCAGTAACACAAGGGACTAACTGATTGCATTGAAACCACCACGGAAATGCAGACCTGTGTGATGGTGTGGACAGGGTAGCATGGAAGGATGCACGCTGTATGCCAGTATCTCTGCAAAAGGAGATCTTTGTTGTGAAGGCTCAACCCCTGTAACTAGTCCAATTGCAGGTTTGCCTCTGGCATCAAGTGCTGCAGTTCTTTAGCCAGCACAAGTGGTCAGTGATGTCTTTGACAAGAAAAACAAGCTCATAGCAGGGGGACTGACAGCTTGCAAGTGTTATGGACAGAAGTGAAAGGAGACATTTTTGGCATTCTAGAGCCTCTCCGTTATTGCAGCGTACCAAATTAAATCCTGTATAAAGGAAAGAAAGGACCATCTTGTTCTTAAAGGCTGATGTGTTACCAAGATAACAAGCTGGTTAAAATCACCTTGGTTCTACTCCTTTTGCCATGTTTTCCTCCCTTGAAGAGCTGAGTGGCTTTTTCAACCTCTCCTTGCCACGGTGATGACTATCAGGGTGGGATGCCATGTCGCAGAGAGAGGGATGAGGTCCCTTTCTCTGTACCAAGTCCATCTGGTTGCATGACATGTCCAGTGCCTCCTCTGCATCACACAGCAGGGAAAAGCAGAATGACCTTTCAGGCACTTCAGAAGAGGCCATAGAATATCTGCACTCTAATTGTCAAGTGCAAGATCTTCAGTTTTGACGGTTATCTTAGTAGACAATTCTTGTGTTCGAAGATTTTGAACACTAATGAAGGAAGCTAAGGGGTATTGGAAGAACTGAAAGGATAGAAAACTGGTTGAACAACTGGATTCAGAGACTGGTCATCAGTGGCACAAAGTCTAGATGAAGGCCAGTAACTAGCTGTGTACCCCAGGGGTCAGTACTGGGTCCAGTCCTGTTTAACATCTTCATTAATGATCTGGTGACATCTGCTGTGTGCCCTCAGCAAGTTTGCCAGACAGTTGTGCTGCCATCCAGAGGGACCTCAACAAGCTGGAGAAATGGGCCAACAGGAACCTCATGAAGTTCAGCAAGGAGAAGCTGAAGGGAAGAACAGCCCCAGGCACCAGTACATGCTGGCCCCCCACCATCTGGAAAGAAGCTTGGCAGAAAAGGACCTGGGGTGCTGGTGGAAACAAAGTAGAACATGAGCCAACAATGTGCCTTTGCTGCAAAGAAGGCTAATGGTATCCTGGGCTGCATCAGTAGGAGTGTTGCCAGGAGGTTGGTCCTTCCCTCTACTCAGCACTGGTGAGGCCACACCTGGTGTACTGGGTCCAGTTCTGGGCTCCCCAGTACAAAAGAGACATGGATACACTGGAGATAATCCAGCAAAGGTCTGTAAAGATCTTGAAGGTGAGGGAGCATCTCTCCTATGAGGAAAGGCTGAGAGAGCTGTGGCTGTTCAGCCTGGAGGAGGCTCAGGGGGACCTTATCAATGGATATAAATACCTGAAGGGAGGGTCAGAAGTCAGAGCTGGGCTCTTTTTAGTGGTGCCCAGTGACAGGACCAGAGGCAACGGGAACAATCTGAAATACAGGAGGGTTCCTCTGAACATCAGGAAACCTTTTTTTACTGTGAGGGTGACCGAGCACTGGCACAGGTTGCCCAGGGAGGTTGTAGCATCTCCATCCCTGGAGATATTCAAAAGCCATCTGAACACAGTCCTGGGCAACTGGCTCTAGGTGGCCCTGCTTGAGCAGGAGAGTAGGACAAGACGATCTACTGAGGTCCTTTCCAACCTCAACCAATTTGTGATTCTGTGATTGGTTAGCTAGAAGACTTGGGTGGTTTTGCAGCTACTGAAAATGCTGTGTTGGTCCCCTGGTCCTGGTGGAGGTGTCTGGATTCTCTTTATCCTTGAGGGTATTTTGGGAAATTTAGAGCACAACAGGGCTTGCTCCTTTTTCTGAAAAAACAAAAAGCATTTCATGAACAATGCTGCTGCTCCCCATCTTCTGTCTCACATCAATGAGGGGTGTTTGAGTAATACCCTTACCAGATGCAGTAGTTTCTGTGATATAAACGGTACTGTCAGCATGTTCCTGCCTTCCCAGGAGGTAAAGCTGAAACAACAACCTTCTTCTTCAGGATGTGCTCTGTCTCCCAGTCCTCTCTTGCTGCAGGTGTACCTGCTTTGGGCTGCTGCACTCACTGCAGAGTGTCTCCAGCTGCAGAAATATCTGTTGTGACAGCAGGATGAAGGGCATGTCAGGAAGCACACAAGATAAATGGCACAGCAGCCATGCTAATGCTCTCAGTGATAATGTAGCTGGAGAGCTGAGATCCATTTGCATCACTGCTGGATGAAACAAATCAAAGAAGGCAGCTTCTCTAGATGATGTATGCTACCGTGTCAACAAAAATTATCCAGATGGAAGTATATTTTGCCACATCACTGGATTTTTTTAAAGGAAGTGAAAAAATTGATTAACATCTTGACTGCTTTGTTGGTTTTCTTATTGTATTTGGCTGCAGTGAGCAGTGTTGCCTGGCCACAATGGTTATTGTCT
Source organism: Athene noctua (assembly GCF_965140245.1). NCBI lineage: Eukaryota > Metazoa > Chordata > Aves > Strigiformes > Strigidae > Athene > Athene noctua. Next base: position 7,570,892 of record NC_134040.1, read on the forward strand.
GTTGAAAAAAAAGGAAGGAAAGAAAAAAAAAAAAAGTGTGTTTAATTTTCTGGAGCTATTACCAACACCTGTGCTTCCATTACACCTGTAAGTCCCTTGCAGTGTAATGCTTCAGCATCCTGGAGACCATCCTCACCCTCAAAAGCAAAGGGGCATTAAATTGCTCAAGGAATATATGACTGTGCCAAAACCAGGAGTGACATCTGTTACAAAAGCAAAAACGGATCTAGTCTTAGCTCAGAGTCTTAACACCTGTATTGCACTTAAGGCTGAGGAGCTGTTAAATACTATGGACTTCATACATATAGATAGGGAGTTATATGCACTTGTAGATTTAAATATAGATGACCTACATTCACAAACTGGAATGACTACCATTTCATCTGCCGGCAGTGGTTGGGTGGAAGTACTATCATCCACTGCAAGATAGATGACCTTGGGTCTGCAAGCGCTGCATGACATGTCCCTTCACAAGCCTGGTGCTGGCAAGGCTGACCCTCATCTCTAGCACAGGGCATAAATGATTTTCCTGAAGGCACTAAGGCTCTTTATCTGCCCACAGCCAGCTCTGAAAGCCTGAAGCATTAGTTAGTAGAGATAACCAACTGTATAAAATTTCCTTATGTAGCTCAATAGCTAATTTATTTTTATAACTCTGAATGAACTACAGAAGAGATTAATCAGTTGTCTAGCCAGTCCTCTGGGCATAGCCTGGGCTACCGATTCCCTCCAGCAGTTCCCACATCAATCCCAACAACAGTAGACAAGGAAGTGTCAGTTATCAAACAGGCTGAAAACACTTTCCATTGTTAAGTAAAGGATTTCCTTATGATTTCCCATGCCAAATAATAAATTGTAAGTTATACAGTGTGTACCACAACAGTCCAGGACTACTGTGAAGAAGAAGATTAATATTAAATCTGAATGACATCTTTACCATCTCTTGTCATAGCTGGCTCAGGACTAGCCCCATTAGCTTCAAGGCTGAGTTTAACTCTTCTCCTTCACTTTCAACTTCCTCTTCCATTCTCAACTGGAAGAGATGGAAGGGGAAAAGATCATTTCACATCTGGATTTGACAGCTGCCCCAAGGGCCAGCTTTGCTCTCCCCAGTGAGGAGCTTGTCCTCCAGCTGGCAGAGTTGTGGCACAGCCTGGTGGGATCAGACCGTGACCTTTTCCATTTCACTGGGAGCAAAGAATGCAAACTTGTTCACTGCTTCATAAATACAGTAAATGTTATTGTTGGGGTTTTTATGGGGTTTTTTCTTTCTTCATTTTTTTCCTCCAGTGGCTAGAAATCGCAAATGCTCAGGAAAAGGGGGAGGATTGTAGGGGAACCCAAGTCCCTTGGGCAAGCTGTCGTACACATGTACAGGAAATTGAATGCAAAAATTATTGCATGCAAGGCTGTTAAAGAAGTGATGGGGTTATAAAACAGATCTTTCAACTGCCACCCATTATGGACATTCCAGTTGTAAAGGGTCACATTTTAATACAAATCTGCTGTCCCAAATTACATTTGTCTCTTTCCATAAACTAGAAGTCAGCAAAGATTTACAGGAAGGTAATTTTCTTCCTTGTTATTTTAACTCATTTATCTCCTCTCTGAATTTCAAAAGAAGAAAAAGAAGAAAAACCCACTGGCTTGGTAGAATTTATTAGGTTGCAATGGTATAATGGCTTCTGTTCTTGGTCTGCTGAAATGTCCATGAAAACTCTGAGGGTCTTTTTAACCATACCCTAGCCTTCATGAAATGGATAGCATGGTGCTGCAGAAATAGAACACAAAATCTTATTATGCTTGATGTGACTAATGTATTACATAAATTCTGTGCTCCTGATCTGATATTCCACCATTTGCCGTGTGAGATCATAGCGCACACTAAAAGTGAGATGGCTTGTTTCTAAATAATTGTGACAACGATGTAGTTTGATATTCAGATCTTCAATTACTACCAAGAATTTTGATTACCTTTCTCTACCTCTGCTTTTCTTCTCGTTTTCACAGCAACAGATGAAAAGATGACTCAAGGCCGTCTGCAGAATTAGATTTGAGATTACAGTGTAAGTAGGTAGATGCAGGACCAGTTAATTTAATTAGTTTTGAAATAGGTAAAAGGAAAACAAGCTCACAGCCCCACCAAAAAAAAAAAAATCGTATTCCAGAGGCATGCTAGTTCGTGCTATCATTTTTTCCCAAAATTCATATGAATTTTGCTATCGGCAAATCAAAAGCTGATCTTCCAACCTTAACACCAATTCTGATCTAAATCCTTTTTTCACTTGAAGCAAGACACACAATATACTTTTAAACACTACTGCTCCATTTATACCCTGGCAATTAATGTTTCATCTGGCTGTTCCTGTTCTATTCATTATTCCTTCATCCTCTGTAAAGGCACAGGACAAATCCCCCGAGTTTTGCTTTTAAGTCAGCAAATTCAATCTTAGCGACTCGTTGCAAACTTTGAAGATCCATTGGAGCCAGTTGCTAGGAACTGCAGCTCACCCTTTGTAGAGGCTTAGTCTTGATTTTGCAAAGTGTTTTTGTGTAATCAGTCGATTAGAGCTGTGACCAGTGATCCATATCAGCAACTGATAGCGAAGTGCAGGATTGGTACGCTTGGAATCCAGGTTTCAGTCTTTCTGGTTAGGTAGCAATTCTCAAACAGCACCAGTGTAGAAGATGTTGATTTCTTCAATTTCTTGACCACAACCACCTGTAGTCAACTCTGTATTAATTATAGAAGTCAGCATAGTGGGTTTTAGCATTTCCACCTCCACTTGCACTATGGAAATAAATGCACTGATACAATTGAAGTCGGTTAACAACAACCACATCTTGCCACTACAGCTCAAAGTGTATGTTTAAACTCTGAAATGGTGTAGTTAGAATGTTTTATCTCTTTTTGAAAGAATATTAATGCACAGTAAATTTTGTGTTAGTGGGCACTTATTTAAAAGCCACATGTTTAAAAAGACACTTTAATAGCTGCAGTTCTATAAGAAAGAATAATGGAGAAAAAAAACTTCAGATGTTAACATTATTTTATAATTTCCCCTTTCAATGACCTCTTTAGGTCATGTTTGCTGTGATCTTTGTTGACATAAAATACTTGCACAATTACTGACAATAGAAGTTGAATGCAAATACATTCTCCAATGCTTATAATGTCATTAATAGCTTTATTTGCAGTTGATAGTGACTGCCATTACCTTTATATACTCAAATGTGCCACAAGTCAATTGAAGTAATTTTGAATTTAATGTTACTAATTCATCTCTGAGTGTAGTTCTGAGCACTCATGAGTTTAATAATGAAGGAGCCATCGCAGCCTGAGCGGTTGTGAGCATGGCATGGTGTGCCATGTACAGGGCTGAAGTAGCTACCACCTTGGATAAATCCCTCAGGGTAAGATCAGGAAAGACAGCAGTGTGGGTACAAACCAGCTGGCGTGATTTGGTCTGGGACTCAGGGATTGCTCCATAAAATCTCTGTAGCTACATTTGCCCATAGACAGCGCGGCTCAGGCAGGGGGATACTCATGAAGATGCCTCAGTGCTACCTGTGGAGACCCAAGGTGGGAGGCCACAGCATTGGGGTAGAAATCTAATTGGGCTATTCACTGGCTGGGTATGGGGGAGACAAATACTTCATGGAAGTGACTGTCCAGAAGGAAAAGGGTACCAGAAGGAGCAAGGAGGGGGAAATGCCTGAAACCCAGCTGTCTGAAGAAGCCAAGAAAACGGGTGAGTGCAGCAGAAACTGTTTTGTGGTTGGAGAAGGGAAATTCCTGGGGGTCTGCCACCAGGATTATTTCTGCCATTTCAGCTGACTGCATCAACTGTTCTCCAAGAAGGAAATGGTTCCCCAGGTCTCCCCCTGAGAACCAGTTCCTGTCACCTCATCATATACACATCTCCCCACTCCACCACCAAGCAATAAGCATCAGAATTGGCTTTGTAGCCCTGCCTTACAATGAGGGTCTCTCTGGGAAGATTGTACTCAGGTCTGCAGTGCTTTCCTCCTCTTCCCCATGAGCATCACGTGGTGTTGAACAAGTTCTGCACCACCATATCAGGCAGCTGTGCACAGATCTGCTCTGCCCCTCTGATAACCGGTGTCACATCAGCCTGTCTTACTGCCTTTGCACCACAACTGGGTTATGGATGTGTGCCCTAGAGCACTTTGGGCACTTTGGCATTTTAAGGGCAAAAGTATTTAAGTACCTGAACCCAAAATGAAACTGAGTTAAGTGACTGGGCTCCTTGCATGGGGAGAATGGCTTTCAGGCCACACAGAAGACAATGGGACATATTTTATCTGGGTATGTATCTCATCCTTTCTCCAAACAATGTGAAATGCTGGGGTTTGAACCCCAAGCCCCAAATTAAGGTTGACATATGGGTGATTCCCACAGTCCTTCCCAAAGGGGGGGTGAGTTTCCCTTTAGGCTTCCCTCCAGGGTGCGGGGCCTTGCAGACAGAGCCATTGGGTAAAGGAGCCCCAGGTGTCTGCATTGAGTAACCCAAGGTCAGGTGTCCCCCTGAGGGATCAAAGCTGGGACCCCTTGCAGGGAGAGAGGAGTGTCTGTGTGTGAAGTGGATGTGCTTTGCGGAATTCCCTGTTGGGGAAGGACCTCCTGCCTCCCTGGGACTGGGCTCCACTCAGGTCTGGCTTTTGTAAATATTTGCTGTGTAGAGATTCACTATGTGGCTTCCTTGGTTTTATGTGTTTGGCTGGTTGACTCAGTTGTCTCCTGTCTTGTCTATGGGAGACTGCGTGTCACCATTTATTCCACCCATTGTTGGTCATACAGTGTTGTTGTTGGGGTCAGTGGGATTGACGTTGATTATGTATCATCTGACTTGTTTGTACCCCCAGCGCTCACCCATGTACTGACCCTTTTGTATCAAATACAATTTGTTTATTGGTTCATCTTTATGCTGGCTGTGTCCTTTATGCTAGACCTGATAATTGGCAAAACACCATGGGTACCCGGTGCTCTGCAGTTAGCTTCAGGACTCAAATAGGATAGGGTTCACCACTGTATCTTCAAAGACTTGAAAAAGAAATCGTCTCACTCTTTTTAAAGTGTGGCTGCAGAAGGGAAGGGTGCTAGATTTCCATTGCTATCTCTCTTCCAAAAATGTGACAGAAATCAACCTGACAGTGAGGACCAGAGCTCTTCTCCAGAATAAGTGTTTTTATCCATAGGATTTTTTGATGTTGTTTGCTCACCTGTCCCTGGGGACCTGGCTTGACTTTGGTAGGAAGGGTGTGGGCATGAGAGGACACCTCTCCTGGGCTCACATCCATCACCTCCTGCTCTCCTGGGACATGATGGATCTCAAGAGGGAGTTGAAACCAGTGACTCGATTCTGAGTAAGGGACCTTATCAGCTGGAGCTTAAACAGAAAAATGGCACCCTCCTGTGGCAATGATTTAAAAAAAAAAATAGCTGTGTCTGTATTAAGTGCAGGGTTTAATCCTGTCAGCATGTGTTACTCATGCGTGTAGCCACAAAAGGAGGTTTCACAAGGGATGAAGGTTCTTAGCCAAAAAAATTGCCACTTGAATGCTGGGGTGATGCAGGCAGCACAGCAGAGCTGTGGGCAAAGACCCTCCAAGGTCAGGCGGGGAGGCCTGAGGCAAGTTTGGAGGCAACCGTTCAGCTGCACGGAGCCACTCTGGATCCCAAAGTCCGCATCCGGCCAGCTTGGAGAGCCTACATCCTTTTTTTGGACTTGGCTCTTTGTCAAAACCATAGGGTACAGTGCTTGCATGGACTTCAAAGGAAGGACACCAAATGTGATTTGGCCCAGGCAGTTATGACCATTTATTGCTAGCATCTTTCTCAGATACTGCTGCCAAGGGTTAAAATGTTTACATGCCCCCTGATTTTAAATGGACTGGGTTGCATGTCAAATGCCAACGAGAGGGACAGCTGGAGTATCTAAACCAAGAGCTTTGATCTTGGTATCTGTAAAAAAGAGGTCATTTGGTCTCCCCAGGAAGCACAGACATTTAGAAGGTCCCTGTACAACTCATGCAAGTATTTTATTAACAAACATTTCTACTCACATTTAGGTAGGTTGCATTGCTACTTACTAAATGCATCCTATTTATACATGTATATGCATATATATGTTTGAAAATCTGTCTGTATATACACACATGCTTATATATGCCAAGTTTGTGTTTGTGTGATTATCCGTGTGCTTTCTAATGTACAGTATTTGTATATAGGCATACTAATTTATCTAACTTGCAAAAAAATGACAATGGTGACATTTTGGTTTATCTTTAAGTCAGTGGTTGCAGCAATAACCTGAATAACTCTGTTTTAAGTAACACTGTAATTGTAATAGGGGTATGTGGCATTTTCAAGAAGATTCAGGCACGAAAACACAGACCTCATTGTGCTGTATTCGTGTCTGACATTGATTCAGAAGAGAGGAATTCTAAAATACAATATTGCACAGGGGAAATATTTCTATTCTTTTAGAGGAGGATTTTGTGGTTAGTTCACAATGCAATTAAAATAGCCACCAGATGTTTATGACTTCAGGCAGCAGTTAACTTTAGTGTCCCTGATAGCTGTCCTTTGCTTCTTTGTCAGAATATATAAGTATTTCTCTGTGCTGGAGGAAAAAACCTAATTTTTAAACATACTGGGTGGGGGTGAAATGTATTCCTATTTGGCAGTGTTCGTGTTGTTCTGTGACAGGCTTATAAGAAATTATAATCTTAAAGTTAAAATAAAACCTCTCTCCACGATGAAATAAACATATTTACTCAAATGTGAGATGAAATGTACAGTATCTTGTCATTAAACTAAAGTGATTTGTGAGAAGCAGGATTATAAAAGACTGGCTTTTCCAGACTACCTAATAAACATAGAAAGATACTCTTTTTTTCCATTGAATAATAGGATTATTAGCATGCAATTTATTTTTAAAGACACATTTAAAGAGAGCCTGCTGTGCTCCTATTCTGGTAATTTTCCTTAGAGTCTATTATTCTTATTTGTTTCAGGGCTATTAATTTTGAGACCACATTATATTCAAATTATCTTTGATTACCAGGCTCAATAAGTGATAATAGTTTGTGTTTTGCCACCCAAAAAGAAGATAATGAATTTAGCTACACACTGACATTTTGTGAAAGAAGTTATTGGAGCTCTTAAAAACAAAAAAAATGAGGTGCAAAAAGTTATAGTGAGTTGCTCAGCACCTTACATAAAGCAGTAGGAAAGTTCAAGAGGGGGGCGGGGGGAAACACTGAGGTGTCCTGACTTTAAAATGCTGCATTTCAACTACTCAGTCATGTTTGAGATGGTGTGTTGGTAAAGTAATTGATAATTTAAGTGTAAGATTGTGAAACATCTCAGACAATGGGGAAATACATGAGAGTAATTTGTATGCACAGGTATGTACCAGTTTTTTAGATAGTTAAATGACAGCGTGATCTTCAGAAACAAAATCCTGGCATTAAAAAAAAAAAAATAAAAAATCAGAGTGGAATGAAGAGACAGTAAGAGAATTGCTAAGATTTGGGTGTGTTGATAAAGTCCATGAAGTTCTATATTAGTGCACAGAAAATGGCAGTTTCTCACCTAAACCTGGCAGTGTCATGAATCCATGCTAATGGGGAGTCCTCCAAGAGTTTCAGAAATAAATAAGTGAAGAGATTTGAATTTTCTTGGCTCTGCCAAGCCCCGATTACTTGAAGATTTGATGCTCAGCCCTTCGGGGCATCCAGACGTGTTCCCCAGAGCATGGAGCCACACAGATTACTGCTCCTCTTGTGAAAAAAAAACTTGCAAAAATGCAGTCAGTTCATTCTGGCCGTTATGCACAAACATGTCAATAAGTCTTTGGGGTCAGAAGAGAGGTGAAGTGGTTGGGTCCCCCGCAGACTCCCCCCGCACTTTCCCAGGCAGTTGTCAAAATCTGAAAGCTGCTGCAAAGAGTTTCAGCTGGGACAAACAGGCATTTTTCCCACTGAAAGGCTGCTGGTCTCTATATTTCCATCTAGCTGTGCTTCTGATTGCATGTGTTAATGCCGGGAGCTGTGGCTCTGGGTGTGCTCATCAGCTCCAGCCTGATGGGGTCTCAAATACGGGGACTCTGCAGCAAGACCCACAAATTGACTGATGCCACATCAAAGGCTTGGACTCTACTGAAAGCCACACTAGTCATTAACTCCCCAGTGCTTCCATTACTGCAATCATTCGGACTGGTAGAGGGGGTGAGGGAGAAAGTGGATTTTTTCTGTTTAAATTCAGCACATTGCGGTTCTAGGATGTGCAAATAGCAAGGGGACTTGTGCCGTGTTTGCTAGTGGTGGTGTTCCAGCTAATTTACAGTGCATCCCTTTGTAAAGGGGGGGTGAGTGGAAAGGATTGCAACAGGACAAATAGTTAATCACCCAACAACCAGGAAACTCTATTTTTATAGAATACTAGTGAGTCACGTTTGCTCAAGTCAGGGCACAATGCCAAAAATGAGACCAGCAGGTCAAGAGCAACTCACCCTTGTGTCTTGCGGCAGGCTGTCCGAAGTAATGGAAGGGCTTATTTTACTGTGTCTCTAATCCTGGTAACTCAGTTTAAACCCTGAATGAGCAATGGTACTCCTGAGCATGCAACAGTATTATTTACAAAAATACTTTTTTGTTGTTTTTTTAACCAGCATTTTCTGACTTAATGATACTTCTTGGTAGTAGGATGCAAGGATGGTGTAGAAATGTATCACAACACAAATTGGTGCCCCAAACCACTTTTCAGTTTAATGTGTACAAACCTCTTTGTCTCAGCTGCCACTGTTCTCCCCCATCCAACGATAAAACTTTGTGATGATTCATTTTTAGTCTGTGATGTTGGCTAGCATCTAAAATCAGTGTCAATCAACTTAGCAATATCTTCCAGTCTGTGCTGAGGAATTGTCCCATTATTGTCACTGTATCTTTCCTTGCATAATCGCCCAACGCATGTATCATTCTTCCATAGCTCGGAAGAAATACAATAGTCTCTTTGTGGCATTTTTGATTAATTTCCAGCATGAATTATTTTTTGTGATCGAGAGAATTATGTGACTTGATTAAAAGCTAGTATTTCCTTCTGTCATTTCTCAGTTTGTTATCTTACCTGTGCTACAAGGAGTTCCTTATTGTTTTATTATGAGAAGTTAAATAGTAACACCTGATTTCACAGCCCGAGGTTGTCCACTACTTAGTGTGTTTTTATCCTGTCCTTCCTTCTCTCTGACCCCTTTTTGCCTATGCTTTCCAGCCTCACTTCAGATTTAGGGTCTGGATCTTGAAGACACTTACCCACTCAAATATTCCCACTGGGTCAATGGGACTGCTCAGATGTGCAAAATAACTCAAGTACTTGAACATTTGGAGGACAGGGACATGAAGCAGCAGCAATCTGAGTGTATACCAACCAAGCAGGCTCCAGAAAAGCTTTTCTGAGCCATGATGATTTCAATGTGCTAAAATTCACAAAATGCAAGGCAGATGTGTGGTATTAGGAAATCATGTTGGCTGCAAGATAAGAAAGCTCCAATAACTTCTGAACCTCCTTTTGATGTTCTTCATGCAAAGCTGCACTGGTAACAGAGTCACCTCGTGCAAAATAATTAAGCATGGAGGCAGAATGCAATTAGGCACCATTCAGAAATGGTTTGAATAAAGCACAGTATACAAGCCTACTGGAGCTGTAGCGAGGCTGTTTGTGTAACAGCCTCCCTGTTGCCCAGAAACAGCACATGAGACGATGGAGTGCAGAAACTCGGATCTGGTTTGTTTGACTTGGACGTGCAGTAAAACTGACTTTTAAATGTTACTTCAGCTTTGAGTCAGTGATTACCCCTGTACTTTTACAAGCCATGCCTGGAAATGGGATGTTAATTGTTGCTAATGAGTCTGTCCACCTGAGTAAGCTCTGCAGGGCAGAACTCACAGAACATAGTTGCTCCAGGTTGCCTCCAGAGTCCCCCTTGCTGACTCTGATGTCTCTTGCATTTAAGAGCAATAGCACCTAAATCTGCTTCTTCCGACCTCAGAGCTTTCTTCTCAGTCCAGGACAGTAGCCAATTTCGCTTCATTTCTGTCCCATGTGATTTCTGGAGCAGAGTACTGCCAAGGTTCAGCTCCTGCCAATGTCTTTGGCGCAGGGAGAAGACACTGGTGGGTACAGGGTTATGGGATATTGAAAAGGGAAAAGAGTTTGTATATTGAGCTGGAGCTCTATATATCTGTGTAGTTGAATCCGTGGTCTAGCTGTGAGTGAAGGTGTACCAAGCTGCTTTATCTTGATGGTACTTTTTGTACATTGACAATTTCTATTCTATTTGCTCATTTTCATTGATCTTCCTTCTGCCACTGTAGCTTAGAACCAGTTGTCATTGCCTTTCTTTGCAATCTGTCCACCACGCTCACCTGTGGAGGGAGGTTTCATAGTAGCTCCCTATGTGGACCACAAGTAAATACATAAAAAGAACTGTATTCCTATCTGAGAGACAGAAGACAAAGTTTTAGTGGTTTGAAAGATAGGGAAGCTTTGTATTTTGCCGTTGTGGGTGACACCTGCCTGAACACATGCTCTGGTGTTATTTGTATGGAAAAAAATAACGTTGGGACCTAAGTTTTTCTTTTAGTGTCATAGCTGACTACCCCATTTACCTGCCTGTATCTCACCAGGCTTCTTGTGCAAAGTAGAAATTCATAATTAATACACATGGCATTATTGCCCAAATGACTCCAGCTGGCTACCCAAAGTCAACATTTGGCTATATAATGCCATGAGTTCATTAAACTCATCCTTCACTAGAAAGGCCATGTAATGGATGGGTCTTTCATCAAGTAATAAATGTCACTGGGGCTTGGCTGCTTTGGGCCAAGAGGGGCTAATGAGCTCAGAAAGGCTAACAAGCACAGAGACAAGAGCCCTCTTGGAAAATTCCCTGGGAGCAGCTGCTCAGCCAGGGGGGCTATTGGCTCCAGAGATCAAAGCTGGCAGGGCATCACATGAGGAGGTGGGCAGTGATTCAGCTAACCAGCTTTATGGTCATCAGCCCCTACAGAGGATTTCTGCCCATACTGCCTGTGTCCTAGGAAATAATTGAGCCGGACAACATTACAATCCCTGCCCAGAGGTATTATTTTAGTGTTATTCTAGATCAAATTTTTCAGCCTGGGCACAGTGTCTGTGTGTTTCCAAACTAATTTCTGCAAGAAATCAAAGTTTGTCTGATAGACAGTCAGGTCTGCCCATACTCAGGCTCGTGGAGCCTCATATCTTCAGGTCCAACATCTTCATCTTGCTGGTGAAACAGTTGCTTCTCAGCTCAGTCACCCTCCAGAGCTGGAGGCTGAGGTATATTTCCACTGACCCTCTGTGTCACCTTCACTGTGCTGCTCTCCTTTTACTGTAGCCTTTTCTACCAAGGCTGAGCTAGTCCTCATCCCTCTCAGATGCCAGGACCTCTTTCCAGGCTAAGGGAGGCTCGCAACCCGTCATCTGGGCTGGGACACGGATGCATGGTGCTGCTCCTTTTGGCCGTGTTCAAACAGTCTTGAAATTTAAAAAAATAAAATGGGGAAAGAAAACAAAACTCAAACCGTCATGATTTACAGTGAAGAAAGATCGCATTGCACATTATTAATGCTCTATTAAATTCACCTCTGTTTTATTGCTCTTTACGCAGGTAAATGTACTGCTCAGAATTTGTTACCTCATTGCCCAGAAATAATGCCCTCAGATGCACACAGGCTCATTGTCAGTTGACCACTTTTGAGTTCCTTTGACATGGTCTTGGCAAAATAAAAGACAGTTGAAAGGCACCTCTATCTTATGTCACTGTCGCTATTCAAGAACACGTTCTGTACAGTGTCCAGCCCATGTTTTAAAGCTTTTAAAATGTTCTTTCTCATTACCGTGCTTCTGTTGGGTTGAAAGCAAATTCAGCTGAATTGGGATTTAGGTATATAACTGACAGATGCCCATTTTGTAAAGAAAACCTGGTAGAGTTAAAAAATTAACGCCACTTTTATTTAAAAAGTACGTTTTTCATAGAGAAAGGATGTGTGCTTATTTGCAAATCACAACTGCGGTAGTTGTTAATATAATTATTCACACTGAAATTAATATTTGCCCATTAAATAATTTCCGTTTTGAATTGCAACTCAAATGTCTGAACAATTTTTTAAACTCTGATCAAGATTAGTTTTGTTATTAACTTCAAAAGAATAAATCTTTTGAATCTTAGATGGCAAAGTCTGTTCTCCGGAACAAAAAACCCAAGAATTATTCTGATAATAAAGGACAGATTTTATTCCAACAGCCATGATGAATCTATTTTTCCTGTCTTCATCAGGACTGAAATCTAGAAACAACCCTGTGAATAGAAATCTTTGCTCTACAGAAGTTTTGTATATCAGACTGGAATTCTGTTCGACTTACATTTATTTAATTATCTTATGATTAAGGCATAGCTTCTCAAATTTGCTTTTTATGTCACACTGATGTTTTAATTATATCTTTTATATTTATTTAGATAAGTAAATAATAAAGGCAATATTTGGAACAAACAATGTAAAAAATGGTCACAGTAAAGGTTTATGTGCTGATCTGTTGAATGCAGTAACTGATTTGTGCCTTACTTGTATACTAACTTTATTCCTTTGGAAGATAAAAATATTTTAGGACTCATAAAATCTGAACCTGCTCTAAGTTAATATAAGTTAGATGAAAATTGCAAAATTACCGGTGCAATCAGTCTAACACTGAATACTTTGATGTTCATATGACTTTTAATAAGAAGGAAAAAATTAAAATACACCACAGTGTTATGTTAATTGCCAGAAAGGTGGCATTGCAAGCTGTAAACAGTTTATTCCTAATTTAATACATAACAATATTATATATAATGTGTGCAGTTATATAACTGTGCTATGTAAAAATATTATCATTAACAATCTGTGATATAGAATTATAACAACTGAAATGTTTTTTTATATATTTGTTTCAAGTTATTTTCAGAATGTATTATTGAAATACTATTATTATTACAATAATACATAATATGATATTTATGGATATGTATAATATAATGTCACTATATAATTGCAGCTAAATTAGATATTATTATTCAAAATGCTTTTTAACATATATTGTTCATATTATTAATGTTCTCTTCAATACTGGACAATAGGCTATTTTTTTAATGGCCTATACCTACTAGATGCTTTTATGTGTAGGTCATGCAGCATTATCCTTTTTCCATAAAATTCTATAATTCTAGGAAGGAACTTTATTTTCTGACATAATGTTACCTTTACTTTGTATATGTGGTGCTCTACAGGGGCTGGCATAGTCTGATTCTATGTCTATGGGTGTTTCTTGGAATTCGTATATAAGAAAAATACATTCTACACAGCTCTATCCTTTTTCAGAAAATTTAAAAAAATTTATTCAAAATTATTTTCATATTATGGAAATGTACACACACACTTTTTTATTCTTCTATGCTGACACAGACAAAGAAAGTTTTAACAGAAGACAAAACAAATCAGAAGAGGTTAATTTAAAATCAACAGCATTGTGTTCTCTCTGTTCTCACACTGTCAGAAGCTATGTTAAAAATTGTGATAAATGGTGTTACCTACCTCTGGCCAAATGAAAACAATTATGCACAGACCTTTTATTTTCATTTTTTTCCTCTCTGTTATTTTCTTTTTAAAATTTGGTGCAGAACTTCATCGATAAATTGAGTAATATCACGTTTTCCCTTCTGAAAAAGAAAATCCATCCTTTGTACTTAATACATTATTTAAGATCCACTGCCTTCTGTCTCTCTTTTCTAAGGTGTTTCATAAATATCCAGCTATTAACAAGAATTACAAAATCCTTTGGCTCCTCTTTGACCCCAAAGATCAGTGATCACCTTAAAAAAAAAAAAAAATCTTAAAAATTGAAACTTTCAGTAGAAACAAACATCAAAGCTTTTAATTAAATTATGGGTTTGGGTCTATCGAGGAAAACAAATACTGGTTTTGTCCTTCCTCTCTGAGGTCAGTTGCAATCGTGGCAGCATTCATGTTTTTGTATCATTCCGATTCGCAGTGCTCTGGACCACTCTGCCTGGATTTTGTCCGATGTCATTTTAAGCTTGACCAGTATAAGGTAAAGATCAATGTAAATAAATTCAAGGGCAAAAGTATGGGGTAGTGACATGTCCGCAAAACAAAAAATAAGACTCTACAACAGCTGTGTGGTATCAGTTTTGCTCGATGCTGCAAAGACCTGGGGCATTACGCAAGCTGACAAGAAAAGATTTGATGCATTTGATAGCAGGTGTTTAGGAGGGATCAGTAATGTCAAATGGCATCACTATGTTGGGGACATCGAGTTTCAGGAGAGAACAAGAAAGGAGAAGATTATGGACTTCCTAACAAGGAAGTGACTTTGATGGTCTGACCACCTAGTGAATGTGGAGCAAGGCTGGATGCTAGGAGAAGGTCTTGTGAGCTGGATTTGCTCCTGGTTTCCCAGCACATCCTGAGACTCGTTGAAAGGTTGGGGAAGTCAGTAGAAACCTCCTCTAGGTTTTGACCTTTGTCTGCCAAGGACGGAAAAGCCTTAGGGCAAGGGCTGTTGCTTTACTTCTCCAGCATGGAGGATATCGTCAGTACTTACTAACATGGTAGGGAGAGACAAGGAGAGAAAGAGGTGACTGGGAAAATTAAAATGAAGAGCATCTCTTTGCAAGATGTTGCTCTCCAGCAGGAATATTCACTGAATCAAGGATTTCAAAACCAGGTCTTTAGGGTTTTTTAATACAAACCTAGACCATACAGACAAAATGGGCTTTAACAGGCTCTGCAGAGCCAAAATCTACACAAGTAGGCTCCACCGACTTCAATGAACCTTGCACAGATGTGAGAGGGTAAAAGTCCCCTGTTGTTCACATATTCTCTCAGAAACAGCCTTTGTGCATGTAGCTGAAGAACATCTCTTAGAAAAACATAGGCCAAAGAAGATAACTTAAAACAGATGGGAGCAAGAAATAATAAAGTCAGGCCATATGGGTAGAGTGGACCTGTTCAAAGCAAGTGCAGCCAACAGCATTATGATGTAGTAATGTGTGAAAGAGGTTACACTAATGCATGGACTATCTGTAAGGGGAATTTTTTCATGATTGAATCAAGAAAAGGAAATGTACTCTATCCAAATGGTAATAAGAACCATATTTCAAAAAGATCCGTGTTGAGTTCTTATATCAAATAATGTCAAAAATTGCTCACCATCCAAACTAGGATCTTACCTTTTTGCTATTTATTTTTAAAACTCCTATTTAGGTTTTAAAATGTTCTCCTTAAATCTTCAGCTGGCAAAGTTTTGGGTGGGTTTTTTTTCATTTAAAATCTCTTGAGGCTGCAGCAAAAGTAGATAGTGACTGCAATCAGCCATTTAAGTCAAAGAATCAGATCTCTGTTAACAATAGACATATATCACTGGTTTTCACCTAGAATGTTTTGCTTTACTTTTCCACGAACAGTTTAGGACAGCCTTCCAAACAGATGACAGACACAACTGAAATGTAATACTTCTAGTGCTAAAAATGTTATTTCTCTGCCGTATTATATTGTGCACTTTAAAGGCCAGCACAGGAACAGTAATCAATGAATCTATGAACGGAATGTATTATAAAATTAATTTTAAACCAACAATACTTACCCCAAGTTATTCTCAGTTGAAATTTTGGCTCTAGTATTGACTAAAAGAAAGTGAAAATATTTATTCAGGCAGCTAACTGGCCTATCAAACATCCAGTATTCAGAAGATCTCATGACAGAGCAAACACTCACATGAGTGCAAGGGGAATGAGACCTGGGTAAGAGCAATGACATTTAGCAAATTACTGTAGAAAACTGATAAGGGCATGATCCTTTTTTATGTTGAAGATCATACATAATGCCTCCTGTGCCTCAGTACCTTTTCATAAATATAGAATGAAAGCTCGTGGCAAGATGCTGACAGATGCCACAGAGCAAGTAATAACTCCCCCTGCCCCAGGCAACCACGTTCATTCAGTCGGTTTGTACCTTGCAGCCTCGTGTTGTCATGTTATGGCTGATCATCCATCCTGCACAGATCAGGGGGCGACATAGCATTCGTGTAGGACAGAAAGTTGGATGAAGAGCTGATTTTTAAATGGTGAGATGAACTCTGACTGAATTTCACTTGGGCTCTGACAAAAACAAAATACACTCTTGTTTAGATAGTGTGTGATCCTATCACACATATATGTGTGTATGCACACAAAAATAGAGAGTGAAAAAGTGTGGTTTAGCTAAAAAGGTGGCTTAGAGACATTTATAAAGTAATATTTGGTATCTAAAGAGAATTACTGTTAAAATATACCTTCCTTTTGTGTCTAGTGATGGACTATGCCTGAAGCAAGAAGAATTGAGAGATGTTTTTTTCTTACAAAGTAAGGTTGGATTCTGACCCATTAAAGTCATTTGAGGCCTTTTCCACCAAAGTGTCTGGAGACAGGACCCCAGCCAATGGCAGCTAGATAAGGGCACGTGATTGATGCATGGACAGACAATGGCATGTGGATAATCTTCCAGAGAAAATCCATGGATCCCCTGCTGAAAGATGGGATGGGAAGGGCACCACCTTCTTATTGCATGTCAGCTACAGAGGATTTGAGAGCTTCAAGATCTGATAGATAATTAGCTAAAGGACTATCCAACTCATGGACATGCATTTCTCTTTCAGTGACCTCATGCGCTGTTCACAGTGATGTTTGACCTCGGCATTTTGGCTAAGCTAGTGTAATGGGGGTTGATTTGTAAGGGTCACCAGCAGAGGCCCATATGCCATGGGAACACGGAGCATGGCAGAGAGGTATCACTTCTCCACCTCTAGCTTTTTCAGTGGGAAGACCAAATAAATGGATGCATCAAGACTGAGTACCCTTTCTACTATCCTATTCAATAGTGATGGCAGTTGCCTAATATTAAACTTGAATGTCCTGAAGGAAGTTCATGATTATGGCTCATAGATTATTTCCTACATATTCTTTCCTTTAGAAAAAATTAAGACATGCATTCTGCCTAGAGGGTTTATCTGAATCTCTCTTTTGGTTAAACTAAAGTCTTCTCTCTCAATTTTAGGAGCAATAAAGCCAAATCATTGTACTAGTGGGAAGTAGCATCATGATCTCAGTGTGCTTCAGATGTGTGGAGGTGTAGTATGCCAATAAAAAAAGATAAGTGGTGATTGCTTGAAGTTTTGCAATTCTAGCACGTTGTTCATGTCATTTAATATTCTATCCTATTTGAAAATTATTCTAAGTGTTGTGCTGTGCAATTGTCTTGTGTCATAGCCTCTATTTTTCCTGGCCACTGTTTTCCTCCAAATGGTCTTTAGAGCGCCATGATAAAAACAAACAAACAAACAAACAAACCCCCCCCCCCCCCAAAAAAAACAAAAAAAAAAAAAAAAAAAAAAAAAAAAAACAAACCCAAAAACACACAACCCAAAAAAACAACTATGCTTTTGCGGTTAGCAGCCTTTTCTGGGAAATGTCTCTGATTACATAGCATTCCTCCCAGAACAAGTAACACACCATTTTCTTTGGGTTTTTGTGGTATTCCAGATCATATCATGAATATAGCAGAGCCGACTAAGTGTAGTGTTAAGTGTTAGTTTCAAGTAAAGGTGCACTTCTGTAGGTGAGAAAGTCTGAGCAACTTGGCCACAGCCACTGTTTCCCAAACTATATAAACCCCTCTGATTGGGAATGGCTCTCTACGGAGTCTTTTGTCACTGGGTCAGACATTGCCAACGTCTCAAATCAGTGAATGGCCTCATTCACAGCAAAAGATTTTTGTGGCAAAAAGACCTTTACAAAAAGAGTGTGGGTCTCCTCTGTGTCTCTGTGCTCATGAACTTGCCAGAAATTAAAGAAGGAAAAGGCTAGACTTAGACTATAACTTCTGGCTAAATGCTTGCATTGTTTTGGTCAGAAAACGGAAAGTTTTGTCAAAGCAAAAAGTCTTCAGACAATTTTGATTAACTTAAGAAGATTATAGGAAACTTTTAAAAATGTCTTTTCTCTATTGTGATAGAAAGAAAAACAGTTTGGCAAAAAAAATTTCAGCTATATTCAAATGGGCATGGCTGAGGTGATGGGCAATAGTGGTTTTTTTTTTCCAAGCTGAAATTTCTAAATATATCCTCTTAATCCTGACTGAGAATGGAAACGGAATCTGAAATGCCAGAGTTTTCCATAGGATAGAAACTCCAGGTTTGACTCAGTCCTAGGACTGAAATGAAAATGAAAAGTTATAGCAAAACAGAATGCAAATACTTGGATAAATCCAGGCACAATTCAAACCTCAAGCAATTTCTAAGTGCAGGGGGAAACCTTAGAGGTGCTCAGGTCTCTTTCAAGGGTGCATGTCCAAGAAGATGCCACTTTTCCTTCTCACACTGATTGTCCCTGCTGCTGACACAGAGGGACCATCGTGATTCTTTGCTACCACAGCAGCTTCCGAAATCATCTGTGAGCATAAATCCCACAGGATTTATGGAAGAGGAAAACAACCCAAATTATCAGTCCTCAAGCACACAATGTGCTTGGGTAAAGAAAGCTGATCCGTTGTAGCTGATGGCATTTCAGTGGTGAAGAAACAGAATTGAGTGTATAAGTCATCTGAACAGTACCTGGCGTACCATCAAAGGCAGGTGAGGAGGGGACAGGAAGGGTGAGGTTGGCAACATTAAACACCAGTCTAACATTTGAAGGCCTGAACAGAGAAGTTTCCTTTGTTCCAAAGAAAAATCTGTTTGATCATGACAGCTCCTATGAATTTCAGTAGGTGGATGTTCACAGATTCCCTGCACCAGCTTGAGTTTTGCGCAAGGTGATCAGCAGAAAATGCATGGTTATTCCTTCACATTGGAAGTTATGTTGCCAGCCTCATGGTGCTGTGGCAGTGGTCGGTTGGCTGGTTTGTTAATTGGCTCAACACACTGCTGCTTGTTAGCAATGAAAGCAATGTAGATGATGTCCTCCATAATGAAGTTCATAGAATCATAGAATGGTTTGTGTTGGAAGGAACCCTAAAAATCATCGCATTCCAACTCCCCTGCCATGGGCAGGGACACTGTCCACTAGATCACGTTGCTCAAAGCTCCGTCCAACCTGGCCTTGAATGCTTCCAGAGAGGGCACTGGAGCTAAATAATGTTTTCTCATTTGTCCTGGCCATTAGAGGCTATCCCAGGAGACCTTATGGATTGGGCTTACCTTCAACATACATCTACTGGTGTTTGGCACAGGGTTGGCAGAGAAACCTTGCTATTTGTCTTCTGTCTTCCCTAGCCACATTGAGTTTTTACTGCTTAGAAGTTAAATCACACTAATCTATGTTCAAACAAAACCTGTCTTTCAAGTTTGAAAGCTTTTCAGTCTTTGGGACACTCACCATAGGAGAAGTATGCCTCTTTACCTTGGAGCCATTGCCACATTGGGGTCCTTCCTGCATATATTTTCGTACCTTTTCATACAGAATAATTCTACTTCTTTCTCCATGAGACGTTTTTATTACAGGCCTGATCACCTTCAAAGCAAAACTCACGAGGAAAACAGTACTTCCAGATGAGTCTATACAAAAGAGACAAGATTTTTTTCACTGTAACACTGTGTGTAGTTTTCATTCTCTTTGTTTTAACTGATGACACTATGATGGGACTTTCCATGTACAGCGGGAACAACTTGCATGGCACGTGGCTTTGTTCCTTAATTATACCCTTCTGCTCAAAAAAAATCTTTGAGGGTCAAAACTTCAAAGCTGCTAAACTGGTTAGGAGCTTAGCTGGTCTCATCTCTGTTACCTCTGAGTACCCAACAAACTGTATGGAGTATCTCCGTTCCATAGATAGCAAATGGGACCTGTTGTTGACTGGGTCTGTATTGCCTTTTAAACACAAACAGAAACTGAAATATGTTCAAATCTGTATTGCAACAATACAAAGTGTATACAAGACTGTTCTTTGGTGGGAGAAGGCAGGACTTGTAGAGTACAAGGTTCAAAGTAAAGGTTGCCTGTCCTGAGGATTCATAGTCTGAATAATTCAACAGTTGTAAGGAGGGGTGTTGTTTTTAGAGAAATCCAAGGTGGCAGCATCCTTGGAATGTGACTCATGTTTGTACAACGGAGCTTTTACACCAACATTTGAACAGCTCAGCTTCTCCTCTTAAGCTTTTAAAACCTTGACCTGCTTTGCAGTGATTTAAAGGGCATCGGTGATTTTACTCACCAAATGTTTTCTGCTGTGTGAAGCAAACGCTGCATGAAGTGTGCAAGTGCCTGTCTGCAACATGGGTGAGGAGCACATGGCAGAGGGGGAGAGGTTTTTACCAGATGAATTTTGGGCTGGGCACATAACAAGCAGTAGGAATTATGCAGGCAGCTAAAGGAGTGCCGCGAAAACTGCACAGCCCCATCACGCCCTCTGCTTAGGCCCCTTCCCTTACAGAATGGGCTATTTTAGGAATGTTTAGGAGAGCTTTAAGATATTTAATTAGGTCTATTTTTTACCTTCCTGTTAATAAAGTAAGGGGCCTTTGTAGCTTTGGTCCATCACAGGCCTTAATTCTGACCAAAAATAGCCTCCTCTGTTCATAAGTACATTACAACTGTAAATTCTGATAACTTGAGAGCTAGGAATGAACATCGAGTGTCTAAAAATGTCCCTTTTCTACAGTACTAAATGATGAGGGCTAAATCTGGATATGAAGCTATGACATTTTTAACTATAAACAAATGCTGTCGATGACAGTACTTTGATCTGCTGGATAATGAGCCAGAGCAGATTTGTAGAGAAATATTCCAGTGCCAATGCACTGGGATGGAAGAAAGAGACAGGGCTTAACTGGGAGCCTATAGATTGCCCGATCAAAAAATTAGTGGATGGATTGCAGATGAAGCTAGGAAAGAATATGTACTGAAGTCAGTTATCGCACCCACATAGGAGGTGTGCTTTTTTATTTATTTATGCACCCTCACAAAAACATATATATTTATTTGTACATATATATACATGAAGACATGTGTGATGCCCTCCTGCCTGCGCTGTCAGGACTGCCATGCAAACAAATTCTCAAAGATTTATGAATAAATATATCTGATTGTGTTTTATCTACTAGATTTCAGAATTTACAAGGGAAAACCATCCCTGAAAACACTTACAGGATGAGCACAATGGCACAATGGCACCCTCTGTTGCCCTTCATGCCTCCTTTGGTGGCTGCTCCCACATGGATATATTAACTCCCCAAAGCATCTGTGAAACATCTTCTCCAAATCTGACCTCTTTTTGCCCAATTCCTTGTTTGTTTGGAGTTATTCTCTGTTATTTTCCTTTGTAATAAAATCCAGTTTGTTCTTCGAGTGTATTGGACGGAGATGGCAAACTCTGGTTTTAATGAACAAGAGGAAGCTTTGAGAGTCTGGATTGTCACACTCCTTTCAAGAATAGAGGCCTTCTCTCCCTGTTTTGTCCTCCCTAACACAGCTAATGACAGCTTCTTACAACAGTTGTATTAAACACTGAGCTCAAGCCTGCAAAATAGTGATCATTTCTGGGAGATGCTGTGTGAGACAGGGTGCTCAGCATTTCCTGGAAAGTGATTAGTTCTGATGAGATTGAGTTGTCCAACTCTCATGTCACTAATTAAATCACAACTTTTATTTCTTTCAGTTAAACAAAAGCTTGATTCATGAATCAAAATACATAGTAAATCTGATTTTGACTCTGATCCTCTGTGTGTTCATAATTAAACAACCAGCTGCTTTCACAAATTGAAGGAAAACTCCTTCTGGGGCACGGCGAGCTTTCACTCTTAATTATGTTCACTTACAATCATGTGACTACACTTTAATTGCTCATTAATACAGACAGACTTAATGGAATGACACATAACTACCTTGTTCTTGTTAGTCTTCTCTAATGATGATTTTTTTAAACTGTAAGCATACCAGACATTTCTCAGACTCAATTAACTTTTACTGTCCTTTACTCTCCCATACTCTGCCATGCAGTTAAGAATAATAAAACTATCTATCTATCTTGCTGTAATGTTATTATTAAGGACTGATTTTACTGTGGTGGCATAAGAAGAATTAGATACATACTTTCCGTTGTTACTGATACGACTGAGTCTACTTTCCCCTTGTGCAGTCTGAAAAAATTACCAAATGCTTTACTTAGAACCAGTCACACAGAAGTCATCAAATGCCATCAACATCAACAGAGTTCATAAAAAACCCATGTTTTCTTCAGTAGGCTTTGGAGGTTTTTTTTAGGTAAAACGACATTTAAACTGAAGAAGTCTTCAAATCTTGATATAAAAGGAGAGGTGAAAAGAAATTCAGGGACAATGAAAAAAACTGACATAAAAGTCAGTTTGGATTTTGCATATACATAGTAATTTTTCAGAATCTATGCCACATTCACTTATTCTGACACCAAAAGGATGTTATGAAGCAGTCAAATGGAATTTTATCCCTGGCCTCATAAAACCAAGTGTGTTTGACAGTTGTGGGAAAGAAGGGGGTTCAAGATGTATCTATTGTTTGTGCAGAAATATCTTATTTCAAAAGTTAAATTACTCGTAATGATTCCATGTTAATTTGTTATTTGAATCCCCTTTAGTCCCACTTTCCCCAGATAGAACTGAATGATGGGAGATGGTAGGGATATTGCCTAAGCCTTTTGGCTTAGTGTAGATCTCTGCTGAAACAAGTTCTGATCACTGCTGATCTAGATACATATTTTCATTTCTTTTAAAATTAAACCTGAAAGCTTCAGAATTCAACACAGAAGACCAGTTCTTTTCTGTTTTTTACTTTGATTTTGTTAGAAAAAACAATACAATGTTAAAATGCCACAGAAAAGTTTCTCTGAAATAAAAAACAAAACCAAAGTAACAGTGTTTTAAAAACAGCAGCTTTCAACAGGACTGAAATTCTTCATCTTTCTTAT
Source organism: Athene noctua (assembly GCF_965140245.1). Classification (NCBI taxonomy): domain Eukaryota; kingdom Metazoa; phylum Chordata; class Aves; order Strigiformes; family Strigidae; genus Athene; species Athene noctua. The sequence continues at coordinate 7,593,971 of NC_134040.1, forward strand.
TTTCTTAAAACAAAGTGCTGACAAAATCAAGATGCTTTCTGAAGTGTTTCATTTTGACTAAATTTTCATGTTCTGATATAATATGGATCCACTAAAGTGATTCTGACTGGCTAAGGCTGAATGAGTTGAGGTCCCTATGAGCCTAGCAAGACTTAGTCTTCCTTGAATGGAGAAATTATTCCAATAAAGACAACCCCGCCCCCCCAGACAAGACCCCAGATTGTTATGACTCTCATCCAAAAAACCATCCTCAGGTGGTCAGTAAAAAACCTGAGATGTCAGGTGAGAACATATTATAAAGCCAGCAGTTAATGAGCACAGCCTACTCTAGGCAGTAGGTTTGACAGTCTCCAAAGCACTAACTATACATAGGACAGAAAGGAAGGAAACGGTGGATTGTTTAGAGACAAATATGCATACTACATGTGAGGAATGAATTATGCATGGAAAACCCAAGTATTTTCTGCAGGTGTATCATCTGCCTGCTCCTGTTTGTGTTGACAAGGACAAACTGATCTCAGACTGGGCAAGGGGGAAGAGCAATTTTCTACCTTGTGTTGGGATGAGGGGAAAGAGTGATACCATTTGGGGAAGCTGGATTTGCTGGGAAGGTTTTGTGCTGGAAGAGGAAGAAAAGAATGGATGGAAGGAGAAATGTGTTCAGCAACAAAGGGCAAGTCTAAGATAGGTTTGAACATGTATGTCTGCTTATTCCTGATGAAGTCATTTCAGATTTTGGAGAATATTGGCCCTCAACTAAAGACATGTTCTTACCCTTCTCCCTCCTATTTCCCTACACACACGCGTTGCTGACTTGATATAGCAAAAATTACAAGTTGCACTATCTGTGATTCTCTTGTATGGATTCTATTGCCTAGTTTGTCACTGTTTAATTAACATCTAAGCAGAGAAACTGGCTCCATCCTACCTTTAAAATATGGCACTGGAAAAAAGTTGCCAAACCAAACTGTGCATGTGCTCATCTCCGACCATGAGGGAAAGAAAACTGTTTACATCTCTTGAGATGTGGTCCATTTACACTCAGAACGCTGGTACAATATGCCAGGAAATCAGAACAGGCCACAGAGTGCTGTCTGTCCTTAAAATAAAGACAGATTAATTGCAGGTGATTCCTGTTTTCCCATTAGTTCACAAATATTTTGTTTAGCTACACAAATTCCCTGGAAGTGACGGGCGTGTTGGCAGGTCAGAGGACCTGCTGTTGGGTTATATCATTGTTATGAGAGTCACGCTGCTAAGGAGCTTTGAGTTGTACCCCATACTGAGAATAGTTTAAATAATCTGTGACTCAAAGCATCTCTCATCAGGGATCACTGTGAACACAGGCAATTTCAGCTGACCCGACGAGCTAAACACAAACATGTCAAGATTTCAATAGCACCAGAACATTTGTTTTAAATATCCTGAGTGTGAAATCAGGGCCAATGGGCAACATCTATTTGGTAATCATTTTGTTTGCCAGATGTTTCTTTCCCTAATTTTTCTGCAGAGCACATACAAGTATGTGCTGGAATTAGAATGATGATTGGGAAGAACACGGTAGCCAAACCTTGGTTTATTGTAGCAGCATAAACTAGTGATTTCCAAGACGAGAGCTGTTACTCCAGATTTGCATGGGTGTGAGATATGAATCCAGCTATTCTCTCAAGGGAATGTCTCTTGCAAACAAATAAATTAATCCATGAGCCCATTAAAATTAAGTTTTGAGAGTGGTAAGGCAAGAGGCAGCTCAAACTCTAAAGCTCTCCTCTCTCTCAGGCTGGTGGTTGTGTCTTCCAGAAGATAAAAGCAAAGTTCCCCAAGTGCCCCAGCTTTTGAGGCTGGCCACTGTCCTTCTGAAGCTTCCACGAGCCCAGAATAAGTCACAGCCTGAAGTAAGACACCCAAAATGTGGAACACAGGTAAAACTGCAGTCAAAATGAGGCATGGAGCTGCCTAAGATAGAAGTGTTTGGGACCTTGACAAGGCTGCTAATCCATACTCCCTCCCCAGCTATACCTATAATGCACTGCAGAAATTTGTTCTTTAATGTAAATTACTTTTTCAATCAGTAAGTTATCTTTTTTTCTAATTATTTTTGGACAAGAGTAATTGTCAAGTGTGCAACCGATGGACACATTCAATGTGGAAGCTGAGTAATGCTGGGACCAGAGAAAGTTTTCTGGCTTTTAATGAGCTGCACTCACTGAGATCTGTGTCCACAGCAAAGGGATTTTGCAAAGAAATGGAGCTGACACACTGTTCCACTTGTACCAAAGTATCAAATAACATTTTTCAGGGAACTGCTGCTGTAAAATATTCTGTAAAGAAGCTAGATCAGGAATACTGAGACACAGCTCAAAACAATAATGTGTCTTTCCCCCCAGATTGTCAATAGGTTCAAGAGCAGGAACAATGCCAGGTTAAAGGAGAGCAAATATTTGCAATACAATACTTTATTCACCGGAAAATTCCTCAAGTTTTTTTACAGATAATTTTCGCTGATAAAGCAATTCTTTACCTGCAAAGTCTTATTTGAGTGCTTTCAGAAGCACTACTAAGTGTGAGCTCAAGAGGAGAGACTGAGATTTTTTAAAAAAAGTATGTAACACCCAGATACAAACAGAGCATTAATTTTTCAATACATTTTTGTAAGTCTTTGTAGGTTATTAGTCAGCTGGGGGGGGACGACTGGTTATGGAAGGATTTTTAAATGGTATAGATAACCTCCACCCAAAATCTTAGGTCTTGGAGCTTTGCATACAGATCCCTCTTTTTTCAGCTTACTGGTCATAATCCTGGGAGCACAATTCCTCAATTTCTGAAGGGAGTTTAGGTCTGAATTTGAATTTAAAGGAAAGTCCACCCATTGAATATATTTATGCATTTACCAAAGGAAGCCAAGCTCAAATCACATCATGTTGATCTCTGGCCATATTTTAGATGTGATTTCAAATGCAAGAAGGCATGCCATCTTAAGAAAATACCTCTCTTTCCTCCTTTCAAACAGATTTTCTTTGATTTTCTAAGGTTTGCCCTCTTCACTACTTAATGAGTAGGTATTCAGCTGATAAATGGGAGACCTCTTCCAGACAGACTCCATCTTGACTACACTCACACTATTTAAAAATGTAAATACAATTTCTAGAGGAATCCAAAATTTTCTAGGAATGCTTAAACTTTACAGGAGTGTTAAATTCTTCGCACTGAATAGGGTGTGTCCAGGTGGCTTACTAGGGGATATGCATGCTCATTTTACCAGAGGAAACCCAAATTAAAATTCAGGAGGGTTTATTAGCAAATCCCACACACTGAGCTATACTTATAAATACCTAAGGAACTAATTTATAGGTTACCCCAAAATGTGAAAAAAGGAATGCACTGCTTTTCCGTAGATGGTTAAGTGAAAAAATATTTCTGCACAATTTATTATTTGAGTTATTATAAATCAATCCTAGCTTCTACAGATGGTTTCACTGGCAGAGACAGTCAAGCAAGTAGCTTAGCTTAAGGGCCTTGCTCTAGATTTTAGAAGTACTTTAGGACAACAAGCACAAATACTTCACTAATATTTAAGATGGGATTCATTGATGTGACCATGCTATTTCATAACCATAACCTATAACCATCTCTTTAAAAATATACACATCATAAGCTTGCTAGCTGCAGAGGATTCTACACAACCCCTTAAAGAACACTAACATGAAAACTCAATCATAACAAGCCAGTTTCTGTTCATTCCTGATGTTATTTCATGGTGAAGCGGTCAAATATTTAAATAAACCACATACAGCCTCTTTTTTTTTTTTTTTTTTTTTTTCCTTTCAAACAGTACAGCACAAAAGCTGGTACTCGGTTCTGTAACTTTCTAGGGCTCCCTGAAGCTCATATTCATGTCTGGTTGCTCATCTGAGCTACAGACTTTACTCTCCCGTTGTCAGTCACAGGGGTTGAAACAACACAGGTTTTGGGGAAGTATTATGGAAAGTAGTGGATGGCAGAAGATGCACATTCACAGTTCGCAGCTTGCTATAAATGCAATATATATGATTGTCTGTTAAAACAGTACATTAAAAATGTTTAAACTATCAAATATGATTGATATATATTAAAATAGATAAAATTGCAAATAGTGCAACCGGGGAGGATGTTACCACTTTCCCACACTGGAGTTATTGTAGCGGGTTGACCTTTCTGGAAGAGGAGGAGGGATGACACCTTTCCTGAGAGCAAGAGCCCATCTGTACAGGTAGGCTCCCACAGACAGCTCTGTTGCCTTGGACAGGGGAGGAAGGAAACAGGTCTGCAGTACCTGAGTCAATAAGATCTCAGCAGACTCATGAACGAGATACTTGCAAAAAATGTTGGTATTTTAGCCCCTAGAATTTCTGTGCAAGTTCTTCCTTGGTTTTCACTGCTGAGACTCTCTTTTCAAGGCTCCATGTCCCTGGCTCCCAGGCAAAGCAATATGGTCAAACAGCTGACCAGAACTGTACCCTGAAAATTATCTGTTCATGTGAACTGTCCTGGACTATTGAACTGAACCAGGTCTGTGATAGTAATGGTAAGATTTCACAGCTATACCCCAAACCAGCTGAAAACCCTCCAGTCATGTTCTGATAGCCAACATCAGCACTTCGACACAAACCACTGGGTGAAATCTTTTTTACCCATTCATTATCTAGTGAATATTTCAAAGTAAGCATTTTGGTAGAGCTGTGCCATAAGCAAAGACTTTTTACATAATCGGTGATATGACGATCATCCCCTGTGCTAAAGTCACATGCAACTGCCAGAACATGCAATGGTGAGAGCGGTTCCTCACAGGAAACCTGTGCAGACTCTGGGATTTACTGACTTTCATGCTTCTGCTAGACAATGCTACCATTACATTAATGTCATTTTTGTAATTTAATACTGCTGCTAACCCACATAATTGTTAAGGGACTACACAGTGCAATTTAGCATAATTAAGACAATTATACATTTAAGCACCATAAGCAGTCAGTAGCCAAAGCTTTTGCCCAGTGCAAGGAAACCTGGAGTCTCCATGTACTGCGATGTAGTTCTTGGGCACCCTCAGAGTTTTGGTTGCAGATGAGCATAAAGGAGTCCACAGTGTGCTGTCAGGCCATAGCAGATCCTCTGTCTTTTTACCAGGTGGATGCTGTTGTCAAAAAGGGGGGATCTGAGCCTGTTTCCATCATCCCATAGGCAGCCATGTGGGAACTTGACCTCCAAGGTTGTTATTTGAGCCAGGCTCAAGATCTCACCAAGGGTAGATACTTAACACATTTCCTCTGCATTTTACATCCATCTGAAATGTATTTAGTTAACTTTTGAGGTACCTTGCATGTAAAACCTGGAACCACAATTGTAACCTCTCCAGTTTCCCTTATTCACACAGTATTTGATTTGGATGACATATTTTTACAATATTTATTTTTTGGCCCATTTTAAGACTCTCGTGTTAACGCCACAAGAACTTCTGTCTCCTGTATAATATTTCAGACATGGAGGGAAAAAATGAAGAAATAAAGAAAAAGAAAAACCAGCCGTCTGCATCCACTTAAACTACATTACAATAAAGCTCAGTAAAGATCTGATCAGCAGTTTTTTTAGCCTGCTCTGATTTAATATGAAAGAAATTAGTGGAAAATCTAAAGGCTGAAAGGAAATTTTTGCCACTGTTCAAAACAGGACATGAAACCTTTAACATAATATTTACACACATTATGTTAAATACTTTCTGCAAAGTTAAAATTTAACACTGCCGGCTTCAGACAGACTGGGAAGGACATTTGTTTACACTTAATAAATCTGCTTTTGAGAAGAAAAAGTTTTGTTCTTTTTTTTTCCCCTATGCATACACGACCACTGACAGAAAATTCTGATTTAAAAGTATGTAAACATATTCATTAAAAAACTTCTGAACACTTAAAAGAGAAGTCACAATTTATATTCTATTTGATAGTGTTTTCATCTCGTCCTTCACAGTTGCTATGATTTATTATCTTTGGTGGTCCAGAAAGTTTCTGATATTCTTAAAGCATCAGAACTTTCAGTGATCTCTCTATATATCTGAGTGTAGCTTTTTTTCACGATCATTGCTAGCAGAATTGGTCAAGAATTTTCTGACAAAATACTTTACTATTTGGGGAGGAAGGTGTTTGCCAAGAAATATCAAATTGTGAGAAGTGACATTTTCACCAGAAAGCACTGACCCATTTCTCCAGGGAAAGGTCTAGGGTCCAGGATAGAGCTGCTATTCAGAATGAGGAGGAGATGGACTTTTGCCTGGGAACAGTCCACAGTCTCCAGCCCAACCCTTTCAGAAAGATTTGGGAGACAAAAGACCAATCTCCTTCTCTGTCTGACCCAGAACAAGGACATGGCATTATAATCCCAGAGCCCTAAACCCTGGGTTTTTAGCAAGTGTAAGACTGGTACCAGTTCAGCTCCAAGAAGCATGAGAACATTTTGAAAAATCAAGAGAGCTTTCATAAAATAGGAAAACAGCTTCCTACTGAGCTGCAATTAAAATCATGCCCAATCCTATGAACACATATACTGTTTATTAAGGAAGTTACTAAAATGTGCCATAGCTCCCAGGCAGAGGTGAGAAAGAAGTCTTAACTCTCCATCTACTTCTTTCATCTGAGATTTATCATCTAGCCAGATGACTCTGGTCATTAGCACATCAAAGATCTTAAAACCTCCCTGGTGAAAAAAGAAAAACTTTTTAAAGACCCTGGTATTTCAAAGATCAGCCATGTATTTGTAGATTTTAAGATCATGTGGAAACTTTGCAGTCACCTTCTCTGACATCTGCAGAGTATAGCCCAGAAGAGGTTGCCCAGCAACTCCTAAATCAGTTCCAAAAAGTTGCGGTTGACTCAGGGCATCTTTCTCGGAAAGACATTCAGTCTGATTTAAAGACTATAAGCAACAGAGAATCCACCACATTCTTTGGCAAGCTGCTAGTTACAAATAGGGCAAAATCTCACCAGCAGGAATGGGAGTTTTGGCTGGACACACATTTAACCTGTACATTAAATACTCAAAAAAGATCAGATGATTAAATAGTCACAACAGAAGTGGGTTATAATTTACTCCTTCCAGATATCAGAAGCGTGTAATGGTAAGTCAAGAAAGAAATTGGGTAAAGTATTCCCAGTTTTGAAAGAATTTCTTGAAGTCAGATTAGAATGCACAAATATCCGTACAAGGAAGAACGTTCACCACCCAAGATACATTCTTTTACTCTTTTTGAAGCCTAAAATCTTAGTGCTGAGGTAGCATCTATTTAAAATACATCAGCAAATCAAGGCATAAAATGTCTGTTCCCTTAACTTTGCTCCCAGTATAGGTCTTCTCCTGATGCCAGTAAGAGTTGTAGAAAAAACACGAGTTACACCGACTCCATCAGTCAGAAATGGCATGTATGGCAGGACTTCCAACAGAAAACTGAAGATATTTTATCTTGCCATGGCCCCAGTTTTGGCCAATTGCTTTGCTATACTGACAGGCAGAAGTCCTTGGTTAGCCCTATGAAAAGCAGACAGTCATAATGTAAACAAAGTTTCTGTTTATTCTGAAGTCAGAAAAATCATTCCAAGAGAACAATAAATGTGGGATCACATGTATATTTACTTATCTTGAAGAACACTGTTATTTCCAAAACAGGCTGGCTACTTCTCACTTCTTTTGGTCAGTTCCTTTCGCAAACGCATCTCATCAGATTCAGCTAATTCATCACTGTGGTTTGACAATAATCACTGTCTTTCTTTCTAAAGATAATCTGTGTTTAAAGGCTCTGTTATATAATATGCAATAAGCCAAGAATATCTTGCAACATTTGGAAAGGTAGGGCAGTAATGTTCTGCCAGATTCCTCTCAACATTTAAACACCATTTTTTACATGCCAAAAGTTCCTTCAATTACTAAGACACATAATTTATATCTGAAAACAATTAAGGAAGACAGTTTAGAAAAACTTGTCTTTGTTTTGGGAGATGTTACCAAAAGAAACATCACTGAAAAAAAAAAAAAAAAAAAAAAGAAAGGACCGAAATTCAAACATGTGTCCTAGCCCCTTGGGAAAAGGTCAGTGTCAGTTCAGAGCCAGTTTCCTTCAGAAGATAATTCTGGAGAAGGAAGAATGATGTTTCAGAGCCATCCCCAGAACAGATGGGTGAGTGAGTGTTTGTGGGTTTGAAGAAGCAGAACAGTAAAGGCAAAGAAAGGGTTTATAGTTCGGTGGAAAAGAACATCCTAGAAAAGACATAAAGCCAAAAATCTGGGAAAAAAAAAAAAAAAAAAAAAAGAAATGGAAGAAGATCTAAAACAGCCACAGGAGAGAGGAAAGGGTTTATAGGGTAAGTTTAGAGCCTCAAGCAGGACATTAAGGGTGGAACCAGAGCTATCAGTGAGCTGCAGGCAAAACACCACCCTCCATCGTTCATTAGCTGAGGAAAAAAATGTCCGTTCAGACCAAATAAGCTGAAAACAAGGGTCAAGAGAAAAGATTCATCAAGAGAAAGACCTGCCAGGTCAAAGCAGAACAAATATCAGCTGTAGTGACAAAGGGCCTATTTGGGGCCAACGGGCAGGGATAGCCAGGAGTTTCTGTTGCAGCCACAGCCCAGGTCGTGCTGACCCCAGATAGAGCACAGAGGGGAGCACATGTTGGTGCCAACAGGAGTGGGTCAGCAGCAAGGACTTGGATGCATGAGCAGAGCAAGCACTGACCTGGTGAGAAGTTACACCACATCTCTGCAAAATCTCTGGCGGAAAAGGATCAGCTTTCAGCTGTCCAAACCGTCAGGTCAGCACAGGGGTGGAAACATTAATATAATTCCCATTGCCATTAGACAGCCACGTATTATTTTCTTTTTATTCTGTTGGCACATCAGAAAACACTACTGAGGGAACACTCCCTGGTTTCCCTACCTCATGAACATGCACTCACATTTTCACTAAAGGTGTAACTCCAAATTTCTCAACTCCTCCAGTTCTGCACTAAATGACATTGTTGTTCACCTGTTGCTTAGCTAAATTGTTTTAACTTGTTCTTCTTTGATAGCTACATAATTATCCTACATATCTAGAACAGAGCAAAACTTTTAAACATGGAGGGAGAAGCACACCCAAATGCCGGTCCTTCAAATCTGACTCTCTGGAATACTTCTTCTAGATGAAGCAACACTGCCGAACTGATTTCCCACAAACTCGATGTGGAAAGACTTGCAGGCTCAGAAAGAAGAGACCACCTCTGAAGTCTGCAGAATATCTCCTCCATTTCAAAGAAAATGGGGGGGGGGGGGGGGAAGAAAAAAAAAAAGGGAATTTGCTTGTAAAGAACAGTGTGCTTGTCACAATTCTGAGCAATTAATTTAGTTTTGCAATTCTAGATTAATTACAGTGAAAGACCCAAATATAATTCATAGCCACTAATATCTATAGCTTTAGGACTATCTAATAATTTTTTACCACTATTTCAGTACCTCTGAATGGGGAAATAAGGTATATTAAGCCTAAGACACTGTCAGCTACCCAGTAAGTCTGTATGAAGGCTTGGGATCTTTCTCATTATTCTGCTGGAAGATTCAGTGCTTCAAAGGGGAGTACCTTTGGTATATGGAAATTTCCAAACCGCTTTGAAGCTGATGGACCTGGTAGCAACCTTTTATTCAGGATAAATGGGAGAGCAGAAAAAAATGCTCTTTTATTTAACAACAGAAGTTACTGTTCATATAAGTAATCTACGTGGCCTATATACCTATTAAGCTGTGGTTTGGCGGGGAACTGAGTACACACTGCAAACACCTCTCATGGCTTGGTAGACCTGTATGTGTCTGCACAAGTGAGAGAAACAACCAGTGGCAGTTAGAAAACATCATGAAGAGCACCTATACAATAAAAACACTAAAAAGGGGTAGAATTACTTGAGAAGAAACCTGGAATTATGAACAAGGACACTGACTCCTAGTTCATTGCTGCAGGTCTCTGTGAGCACTCTCCATAAGCAAACATGATTACACTGAAGAAATACCTGTCACCAATTTCTCCTTCCAGTGAAAACAATCTTGCACATCAAAAATATTGGCTATGTGGTAGGCAAATATCAGCAGAGAAATCAAGTCTCCCAGGAGAGAAAGGTTGAGCTGATATCTGCAATCAAACTGGAACAAATAATGGAGGTACTCACAAAATTCAGCACTGGCCAGAAAATAATTAAAACAAGATCTAAACAGTTGTTGGAGCATTCTAAAAAGGAACTGAGTCAAAATTCCGTAGCTTCCCAGAAAAGACAGAAATTTGACCAGGGTTTTGGGGGCAGCATGAAGTGTGTCTGAGCAGACTGGAAAACCCTGCTAAAGTAAATACAATTTTGATCTGCACATAAAGAAGAACTTTAGAAAACTGCACTAAGAGAAACTAAAGATTCATGTAGCACTGTATCCTTTCTTTAACAATGGCCAATATTAGAAGTTTAGGGCAGAAGTGTGGAAAAAAACAACCTGTAAGGTGATTCTTCTACCTCTGCTCTGCTGTCATAGATTCTGGCACTCAGCTGTTAAGGGACTTTTGAGTTGCACTCAGTAACAGATCAACTTAATGCTGAGCAGTGAGGGATGATAGATCACAAAGCTTCTCATAAAAATGGGAGGACTTTTTCAACTGGAATTTATTAATGCATTTCAACTGAAAGCAAGGGCTCAAGGAGCTGAAAAGAAAATGAAACAACAAAGATAAAAAAAAAAACAACAGCTTTCTTAAATAAATCAAATGTGGACTTGGATCACCTAAAGGACTTTTACAGAGAGGGCACTGGTGGTTCTTTCTACTCCAGCTTCTATTTGGGAACATCAAGTGGGAGAGAAGGCATATGTCAGAAGAAGGCTTTTGTGAAGGCATACATACCTCAGACAATCTCACATGCCAAAAGGCTGGTTGGGGGGTTTTATGTGCCAGTCCAAACAGAATCATCCTGAGCATCCTGCTTTGAAAGTTATACACAACACATCTATTGCACTGTTCATCTAAATCTGCTTGAGAGCTACCACCAGTCTGAGCTAGACAGATAACACATTACAGTTGGATGGAAAGCAGGAGAGAAGACCTTAAGTAACAGGGAGAAAGCCCGAGGAGATTTGTGCAATCTCAGCTTATGTGGGTTTTGATTCAGAGAAAGACTCGCAAGGCATAAAAGAATAACATAGGGATGCTTGCCTGAACTCAAACATGCCACTTAAATCAGAGAAGAAAGGCCCAGGATATTTCAGGACATGGAATAAGTGGCTGTGGTGCTCCAGCTTTCCAGTCAACAGTCCCTCAGCAGGAAAAGGGCCTGTTGTAGCAGGGAAGGTGGAGGACGGTATCCATGAGCTCTGACAGACCGCTCGGTCCTTTGCATATCTAAAGCAAAGGGACTCTACCTTGGCTCATGGCTTTTCTGAGCTAACAGAGAAACAATGAAACACATTTTTAAAGAAATTTTTTAAAGAGAGAGAGAAGGAGAGAGGAAAAAAATTGGCAAACACACAAAATTCAGGAAATGGACCAGATAGAAGTTATTGTTATGAAATTGCTTTGTTTCATGGCCAAGACTGTTATATATCTCTGGCTGGCCAGACAGACCATCATGAGTCTTCAGTGAAAGCTTCTTTTCTACCCAGGAAGCTGGACAGAGGGAAACAAAACTTCAGGAAGGAGCTGGCTTGAACAAGCAGCAGGGTTCAATTCAGCCTGAAGCACAGAAACCTTACCCTAGGGAATGGTACAGGATTCCTGTTCACGTTAGGAATGGGGAACATCTTTTCTGTTGTATTGTGTTGATCTTAAAAATGGAAAATGCTCCAAATGAGGGGAAAATAGACCAGAACGAGACCTGTAGCAATTTCAAGTGACAGCTTTTTACCCTGGGGAAAGAGCCTGCCATATGGGAGGCCTGTGGAGCAGGTTTTGGATGTCTAAGCCTGCCAGTGTCAGAATACTTTTTCAAATCCAGATAATACCACAGAGCATTTTAAAGTCTTTGAGTGGAACTTGTTATTTTCACTACTGCTTTCTGATGGCAAGTGGACTGTCAATAGGAAAGTGAGCACAAAGAAAGATGAATTAGTTTTAAAAGATATTTGCTATGAAACGCAGTGGGAAGGAGAAATCTCGTCTTACAGAAAGAAAGCGGAGACTCTCTGGGAGAATCAGCTCTACAAACATTTTTCTACACACAGTTTTTTGTGAAGTTTTTGGCGCACACGGAGTTTTGACTTTACATACAAGTCATGGAGAAAATGTGATACAGACTTTGGCACTGCCAGGTAAAGTAACATGCTCTCCTTGGGAAACTTACTTCCCTGCAGTAAATCAAATTCTACTCCCAGTCCTTTCTGTTCATATATTAACACTGTCCTCACACTATAAAGCACTAGCATGTGTGCTCCCTGAAAGAAGTATGGAAACACAGGTACACTAATACTGGAGATGCCCCCTGAGCCTTTTAAATTTTGAATGCAAAGTGTTTTGTCTGGTTTATTAGATTCTGTGAGTCGAGAATTCCCACACTCACCTCGGCACCAGCAATCTGATCATGTAGTAGTAAGGTTCAGTAGGAGTTCATCTGGTTACGTGCATCAAATCTCCCCCAAAAAGACTGGAAACAGCATATTCCATTGTTCTGAATAGAAAAAGCACTCCAAAAAGACAGTAAAATATACCACGGCACTTTCCAAAGTGCTGCGTAAACTCAGGTCCTTCATAAATTCTTGTATGTGATTCCTGAAAAGAAACACAGAAATGTGGATGTGATACAAGTCTTCTACGTGTTAATACTGGAAAAAAAAAAAAAAAAAATCTCATTTCTGCTGACAAAGATATTTTCAATTTGTAAAAGGTTTTTCACACATTCGAACAGGTAACTTTCAGAAGAAGTATTTTGTTTGGTGTGGGCAGAGCTATGAGGAAGAACAGGCTGGATAAAGTTTAGAAGATTTCTCTAAATGCCGCAGGGTCACCCAAAAAGATGTGACAGGAGTATTTCAGATTTCTGCCACAAGAACCAAGTAGTATAATTTCAGGGACTGAAATAGATATACTAGAAAGAAATTATCTCTGGGAACCAAACAGAACAGACTTTGCAGAATCAATGGAAATCCATCTTAGATACACAGAAAGACCCTTTTCCACATGCTGAAAGGTAGTCAGGCAAGAAGAAGGTTTGAATGACTTTTGGTCAGATCAGTGGGAGATAGAATGACCTTGTAGAGGGAAAAAAAGTAAATGACACTATAAATAACTACATTTCTATCTTCTCTAAATTAGTGGAAACATTCTGTGGTATGGAGATGAGCAGCCAGGACCAGTAATTCTGGTTTCCAAAAGCTGGAAATACCCAGCTGCACAAAGTATCAAAGAGGTAGTAGGTAAGGAAGCCCCTTGCAGTACACCTGGAGAGACATCAAGGACACGTTCTGGGAGGGGGGCTGGCCTGGGAAGGACTTGGAACTGCAATCAAGGGAACTGACTTCAGTTTTGTTACTGATGTGTCCAGAATAATGTTTTTTGCCAAAGAATTATTAGATTGCTATCTGCTTTCCCTAAGGAAAATTACCTTCATGGCTCCCACTCAGGCTAGCTGTATAGACCAGAATGCAGTGATACTTTTTGGAATTACACTTTACCTGAAGGCTACAAACAGCTGCCAGCACAATACAGATAGTAAGGAAAGACTACTCTTGGTGCTCAAAACAGTCCATAATATTAAAAGTTGTAGTAGCTTTGTCGAAAAAGGTCTAGAGGAATTAAGCCCATATACAGAGAGGGAAGAAAAATCAGAATCCTGCTCTCAGTCCGCCGATGTGTTTGATTCTGCCTCTCCAAACCTCCTCAAGAGCATCCTTCCAAATCCACCCCTTCAGAAACTTTGTGGCTTGCTGCATAAAGACACTGTTTGCAAAAGACTTTGCATTTTACACTTTAGATTGAGTGTAAAAAGATCATCTCTGAGAAACTCATAAACACACGCACATTTGGAACACTGAGCTCTGTACTCACTCATGTTTCACTCTTTATATTGCTTCATTAGACTCACGCTCAACTGCTCTGTCTCAAACTGATGAAATCAAGGCTTCACAATGGGAAGAATTTGCACTGAAATGCAGCCTAGGCCCATGAACTATGTCTCTAAGCTGAAGACAATTTGATAGATGGTGCACTGACCACACAGACAGGTTCAAAAGAAATCAGTTTGGAGTTCTGGAGAATTTTGAAAGTATTTTTGATCAATGGTGTTTGGAAGTCTCAAGAACATTAATTCCATATCCAGTTTGCCAAAATGTCTACCTTAGATGCAATTTATGAGCATATGTGTCAAGATGTATTTAAAATCCTTTGAGACTTCCAAGTATATGAATAACACACGTATCATTACTACCTTTTTTTAACATAGCATCGTATAAATCAAGTGAGAGCGCCAGACTTTCTCAACTAAGGAAAACCACTGCACTTAAAATAACCAAGGTAGTACTTATTTATTAATGTACAGTGTCCAAAATTCCTATTAAATTCTGTCAAGAACAGTTTAATGAGGCACACTCTCAGGAATTGAAATTAGCACATACTTACTTGGATGTTAAAACCACCACTTTGCTGTACCTATATTTTTCATTTGTAAGATAAAGTTTAGGAAGTCCTTGGTTTCTCTTCTGAAAAAGTGCAGAAGTACCATGTTAAAAAATGGAAACATCACCTGAATTTACCCACTATCTTTTCACTCAGTCATTTATCAACTGTCTTGTGTCAAGGTACCATAAAGTGTTTATTTACAAGTCATTTAGGCATGGTAATTTATCAGAAGCATTTCCTCATGCTCTCTGAGATGGTGGTTGTGAATCGGGAGGTTTTGGAATTCCTTGCTAATCAGTTCATGCTATCAGATGGCAACTGTTGTCAGCAGTTGAAAATGTAACTCACTCTGGATGGTGGATAATGGTAGTTGAGGACACGGCAAAGAAAAGGATCAGCATTGCCGTTTTCATGCTTCCAGCCACTGGAAGAGTTACATGGTCAAAGGCTTGGAATGAATGGTTATATTGTAAGTCAGCTATTCTGAGTGGATATTAAAGGATGCTGAGACTCTATCTAGAATGGACACAGTTAAATTAAGTTTGGGCTGACCTTTTTATTATTTATTTTTTCACAACCATCTTATAAAGTTGCCAGGAGTATTTCTGTACTGATTGAATCTTAGAGAGGAAAAAGAATCTTGACTGTTGTTCCTTAGATAATCATCCAACCAACACAATCATAACCTCAGAGTCTTTACAAGACGAATATAAAAGAGCTTGTCATTTCCTTGACTGATGATAATATCCTGAATGATAAGGACCGGAGTGTCACTCTACAAAACCTTAACCTTATTTAAACTGGTTTCCTTGAGACTGACTCATTGTCATTTCTCTAAACAATTACAGTTGATCCTGATGCAATTCTTCATAACAATAATTGCATTTACTTTTCCTGTCAGGAAGAGTCATTTAACTTTATTTGGAAGATCCCCTTACTACCTTTGGCAGCATGCAAAGGTCAGTTCTGTGGAAGAAAACTGTTCATATGTGCTCTTGCTCTAGTTCTTTTTGTTTTGAAAGGCAATTTTATGGTTTCTTATGGGGCAGTGAAAAATACTAGTGGGTATTTTTTCTTCTTAGCATCCAGGATACACAATTTAGTAAGTGGTTTTCAGAAAAAAACCTGCTCCATCTACATACCGAGCCATTTAAGTAAGCATAGTTGTTGACTGAATCATGGACAGAAGGGAAGACTACCAAGATGCTATTATTCTCTCAGGACAACCCCCTTCTCTGTCCCCTTGCAAGGCAGGGCACCAAAAATAGACCTGAAAAAAGCAGAACTATAGCCTTGTCTTCTTGTGAATCAGCAGGTTGGTGGCAATGGGACCACTTTGCTCACTATACCAGTCCTCAAGACATGCAGGAGAATCCTCAGAGTAAGAGCAGCCCATCTCCTGCAGTTCTGCTGCGATGGGATGGCATCACATCGTCCCTAAATGAGTATGGCTTGTGCCTTGTATATAACAGAAGGCCTTTTCTGGTTTGGTGCAACAGCCTTTGGCTTTCCCAAGGCTGTGTCTGCTTCTGGTACTCATAGAGGACAGCTCTTCCCAAATCTTCAGGCATAACTCCACCCACATCTAACCTTCCCCTAACTCTGGACTCTTCCCTCCCTTGCTGCTTCCTATGTGGTTTCTTTAGCTTCTCTTCCAAGTGCAAAACTCTGACATTTTGTACTCTTCCTTAGACTCTCTGTTTGCACTCCCACCTCTCAAACACCTGCATTCCACTTTCTGCCTCTTGTTCAGACTCTTGTATACCCCATATTATTCAGCTCTCTTACTCTCCTCATTTTCTACCTCACTCAGTAGCTCAAACCCTTAATTAGGCATGAAAATCTCATTTCAGGCATTGCACAATTGTGATATATCGGTTCAAAAAGACCAAGAACACATCAGGATGTTTGTCAACAGAGTAGACAGAGATGTGAGCAAACTAGCAGTCCAGCAACCTCTCCACTCCCTGAATATATAAAAACCTGTTTTGAGCACGCAGAAGAGGTGCATTGCAGATATCCAGTTAAGAGAAAAATATTGGTAATATTCACATCCCACCTATGAAGGCCATCAAGGGCCTTTGTGCAAAGCACAGTTAATGTTAGCTGCATTTGTTAAATTACTTCTCCACAGTTTTAAGCTGACTCTTCCTTTAGCACTTCTTGCCGTATTTAATATCACAGTTAGTTTGCAAAACTCAAAGCCTCATATTCAAGTGGGGCCTCTGGGATCTGTGACATCTCAGATCAAGAGATCAAGCAAGAGAAAACACTATGAGAAAGACCATTCCTCCCCCCAGAATCATTAGCCCATCAGATGAGGCGTATTTACTTATTACATATTACTTCATGTCAGTTAAATATCACATGAAGTCAAAGAACAGTCCAGACTTTGAAGGAGTGCCAAGAAAAAAAAAGACAGTTCCACAAGTGCCACCTTGTGCATGTCAAACAATGCAAAGACTGGAAGGATTCTCTGTTAGAGCTTTACTGAGGAGGATAACAGAGGAAGGAAAATTAGATACAGAAGGAGATTATAAATGACTTGTGAGTTTGCAAAAGAAATCTGATTTGGCAAGTCTGAGCAGCAGAGGTGCTGCTCTCTGAATTGGGGGTTAGTTTCAGCTAATGGAAAAGTTTATTTTTGAAAGAATAAAAATATGTTAATATACTGTAAGTCTGTAAAGACATCTCACAACTGAGAACTGGCAACAGGAAAACTCATTCCCCTCTAAATGTTACATGGGGGAATTTAAAATAATTTAAATTTATATACCTCTAGAACTTCATTCCATCTAAAAAAAAAAAAAAAGAAATTACATCCATGTATAAATGTTTCTTCTCCTGTGTTGGTGTAATGAGAAACCATTTGGGGTTTTTTTTCATAAATACTGCATAGAAAATGATAGTGGAAACTGCAAAGAGGCAGAAGGCTTTAGCTGTCACAGAGTAGATCATTCTAAAGAAAGTTTCCTACTTCCCCCAAAGATTTAAGGGGTGTCAGGAAAAAGGAAATTGTGGAAAGAAAGGTGGCAGTAAGAATTTTCCAGTTAAGTTTCCTACTAGGTCATCTTCCAGTGGGCACAGGCATTGAGGTCTCTGCAAGGGAGGGTTCTGCTTGGAGCTGATCACTTTGAAACACTCCAGAGGTGCATGGCAGTTCCTGTCTCCTCTCACTGGCTTTATGGTCATGTCATCAATGGTGTTCGAGACTTTCCAGGCTGTGTAAGAAGGACATGCTTTGGCTCACAATCACGTATATTCCAGTTGCTTTTTGGCTGGCCATTTCCACGACAGTCTTATTCACACTTCCAGCAGAAGCAAGAAGGTTGGGACTAAGCCAGAATAACCTATGAGAAAAACAGAGTGATGGATCATTCTCTTCCCTGAAGATGAAAGGTAATGCATGCAAGGTGATGATCAGCCCTGGTCTTGTGTCCTCTTAACAGGTAGAAAAAGACAGACTAGGATTTGAAGGCACCATATGGTTGGGGCAGAGAAGGAGAATATCTTTAGAGATGGCATGCAGCCATGTGGATCTCCTTGCAATGATACATGCCTTTCGTGTGGAGTCCAGGGCCAACGCAGTAAGAGCCACATCTGTGGCCTCTCCTGTGATGGACGACGCAGGTGGAAGGTCTGTAAACATCCCCTTGGGTATTCTTTGTTTCTCCCCTTGTGCATTTCCCACAGTGGAGAATTCTGCAGCTCTCCATCTGAAGTAAAGATACAAAGCCAAATCAGCTGGCTGCTCTGAGTCTCTTTCCATAACCCATCCCTCTCCCTACAGCTATCAATGAACACCCCAGGTGTAGCAAAGTGTCCTTCACATTTCTGTGGTCACACAGTGAGACCTCACTGCTCTCAACCATTATGAATCACACTTTGATCCCTAAGAGTTTGTCTTGCTTTTCAGTATTTTAGAAACATTGCTCTAACATATTAATTGTGATTATGCTTGCAAAGGAGCAGCCACAGGTGTTGCTTGCTCAGATTGCTGCTGGGAACAGGCGAATCCTCTGGAACGAGTTTCAGTAGAAACAAACCCTAAGAAAAGCTTGCCTTTAAGTTCAGCATTAAATTCTGTACAGGAGGTAGAAGTAGCTGACAGCCAATTAAATATACTGGAAACTGAAGGGAAATGTGGGGGTGGAAGAAAAATTGAGATATTTTGCTGTTTCCTGACTGTTGCCCTTGAGAAAGTCATTCCATCCTGAATTTCTCCAATGCCATATCCTTTGTAAGGTTTCAAAACCAACATTTAAAATATATTTTTAAGGATAACCATGTCTGAAAGTTAAAGCCCTTTGGGGCAGAATAAAAGAAGGACTTCAAAGTAACAAAATGCTAAATCTGGCAACTTGTTTTTAATGGAAGTAAAAACCTGCACGATTTAATACTTTAAAGTGTAATAAGAAGAGAAATGTCACATGTAGGGTTCAATTTCTACCTGTGGAATTGTGCCCCTGATCTAACAAATTCCAACATAAATGCTTCCACCACAACTGAAAAATGTTTTACTGACCTCGAGCTCATTGTACAGCAGAGGTCCAACAGTATTGCTAGGACTTGGATCAAAGAAGTAGTAGTTTTCAAAGCAGCTAGCTAGTCTGATGTGAGCAATATCCAGCTGGCTAACATTTTGCAATCCAGCGAGTGCCGAAACCCCTTTTTTGTGGATTTTGTTCAGGATGGGTTTCTACACGTTGCATCAAAATCTATTTTAGCTTTAGAGGAGTCTCTTGTCTCTCCCTCACTAAAGAGCATTGCTGCACATGATGCTGCACAATGACCTGATTTGCCTTAGATCAGACCAGCCTCACAGGATGACCAGCCTGAACTCTGGCATTCAGCTACACTTACCCACATTGACTTCTGCTGTTATGGCTTTCCTTTGGTCATGAACAACAGCCTTTCTGCATTTAACACTGCATGAAATCAAGGGTTTATTGCTGGTTAAATCAAGAGCAAAATCTAGTCTACCTGTGTAGTTTTTAAAAAAATGTAATTTTTTAATTATTATTCTCTCACCAATTCAGATTTCACATAC